>NC_092716.1:134309506-134625756 GCF_047496885.1 Scyliorhinus torazame
TCTCATCATTTATTTGTCAAGGTGCCCCTAAAACATCACCATCACCCCTGCTTCCACCACCTCCTCCAGCAGCGAGTTCCAGACACCCACTACCCTCTGTGTAAATACTTCCCTTGCACATCTCCTCTAAAGTTTGCCCCTCGCACCTTAAACCTATGATCCCTAGTAATTCACTCTTCCACCCTGGGAAAAAGCTACTAAAGAGGCAAGGGAGGGAATTGCTGGGGCCTTGACAGAAATCCTCACTGGCTACAGGTGAGGTCCCAGAGAATTGGAGAAAACCAATGTTGTTCCTTTGTGTGGTGAACGTATTGCTGCTGCAATTCACCACTGTATTGTGTTGTATTATGTTGATGCCCTTGTGGGCTCTGCCTGTGGCTCCGCCCCCTCTGGGGTGGTATATAGATCTACAGCCTGTAGGTGGCACTCAGAACAGGGCAGTCGTAGGCAGGTACAGATCTAGCTTATTAAAACCACTGTTCACTTCTACTAATCGTCTCGTGTGAATTGATGGTCGCATCACTTTGTTTAAGAAGGGTAGCGGGGATAATCCAGGAACTTAGTAAGACCATTAATTAAACCTAAGCACTCTTTCAATTTGCGTAGACCTGCTTTCCGTATCTGACATTGACCTGGAAGTGTAGGCAATTGGAAACCAATTTGCTTCATTGTCTTGTTGCAATAGCACCACTCCCAACCCATCTTTCAAAGCATCTGTCGATATTTTTGTCTTCTTCATAGGGTCAAAGAATGTCAGCACTGGCGCTGTTGTCAATGCTTCTTGGAATGCTTACCATTCCTGTTCATGTCTAGTAAGCCATTGGAATATCGCGTCTTTCTTGATTGTTTCTCTGTGATGCGAGGTTTTTGCTGCAAGATTGGGAATAGATTTTCCAATTAAATTTATTATTCCTAACATTCTTAGTATACCTTTCTTGTCATTGGGACGTGGCATATTCAAAATTGCCTTTACTTTTTCTTGATCAGGTTGTATACCTTTTGCAGAAAGCATATCTCCTAAGAATGTGATACTGTCAACATCAAATTGACATTGGCTTTATTCAACTTTAAGCCATTCTTTTTAATGCTCTTCAGCACCTTAAGAAGCCTTTTGTCATGTTCTTCTCATGTCGATCCCCAAATGATTATGTCATCAACATAGACTCTGACTCCTGTAATTTCTTCAATGATGTGCTCCATGGCACAATCGAAAATCTCTGCGCAGAAATTATACCAAATGGCATCCTTAAGAAACAGTATCGTCTGAATGGAGTGTTGAAAGTACACAACTTTGTGCTTTCTTTGTCTAATGTGAGCTGCCAGACACTTTGTGGAGCATCTAGCTTACTGAAACATGTTGCTCCTGACATCTCACATGTCATTTCTTCCCTCTTTGGTATCGGATAATGTTGTCTTTTAATGTTGAGGTTCAGATCTTTGGGGTCCATACAGATTCGTAGATTGTTATGTTTCTTCTTTTTAAAAAAAATATTTTTATTCTCCTTTTTCACATTTTCTCCCAAATTTACACCCACCAACAATAAACAATAACGAATATGTCAATCCCCATATCAATAACAACAATCCCATCCTCCCACTAAACCCCAAATATTAGCCCGCATGTTCACATAAACAAATGACAAAAAAGGAATCAGGAATCACCCATAGTCACCATTAACACACACAGTCCTCCTTCCCCCAACTCTCCCAATCCACCCCCAACTAACGTTCGATGTTATCCAGTTCTTGAAAGTGCATAATGAATAATGCCCATAAATTGTAGAACCCCTCTATCCTTCCCCTCAGTTCAAACTTAACCTTCTCAAGAGTCAAGAATTTCAACAGGTCCCCCCGCCACGCCAGGGCACAAGGTGGAGATGTTGCTCTCCATTCTACCAGCATCCGCATTCGGACGATCAACGAGGCGAAGGGTACAACATCTGCCTCCGCACCCGTTTCCAACCCCGGCTGGTCGGACAACCTGAATATGGCCTCCCGAGGGCTCGGGCCTTGTTTCACGTGCAACAGTTTAGAGATTACCCTAAAGACCCCCTTCCAATAATCCTCCAACTTTGGACAGGACCAAAACATATGAGCGTGATGTGCGCCCCCCCCCCCCCGCCCCCCCCCCCCCCCCCCGCGCGCGCCCCCCCCCCCCGCAACATTCACACATCTTCTACGCCTTCAAAGAATCGGCTCATCCTCGCCCTTGTGAGGTGTGCTCGATATACCACCTTCAGCTGTATCAGCCCCAACCTCGCGCACGGGGTGGAGGCGTTCACTCTCCGGAGAACCTCACACCAGAACGCCTCCTCCATACCCTCTCCCAACTCTTCCTCCAACTTTGCTTTGATCCCTTCCAGTGGTGCCTTCTCCTCTTCCAAAATAGCTCAGTAAACCGCCGACACTACCCCTTCTCCAGTCCCCCTGTCGTCAGCACCTCCTCCAGCAATGTGGAGGCCAGCTCCACCGGGAAGCTCTGTATCTCCTTTCTGGCAAAATCTCGAACCTGCATGTATCTAAACATTTCCCCCTGCTCCAGCCCGTACTTCGCTTCCAGCTCCTTCAATCCTGCAAACCGATTTCCCAAGAAACAAATCTTTCAGTGTCTTAATCCCCTTCTCCTCCTATTTCCGAAAGTTTCCATCCCACTTCCCTGGCTCAAATCTGTGGTTCCCCCGAATCGGTATTTCCCTTGACCCTGCCCCCAACCCGAAGTGTTGGCAAAACTGCCTCCAAATTCTCAATGAAGCTATTATTACCGGACTCCCTGAATATTTTTCCGGGGCCATCGGGAGCGGCGCTGTCGCTTGTGCCTTCAATCCCGACCCCCTGCACAAACTCTACTCCATTCTGACCCACTGAGAATCAACCCCTCTGACCCAGCTCCACATCTTCTCCACATTCGCTGCAAAGTAATAATACATCAGGGGCGAAATTCTCCGGAAACGGCGCGATGTCCGCCGACTGGCGCCCAAAACGGCGCAAATCAGACGGGCATCGCGCCGCGCCAAAGGTGCGGAATGCTCCGCATCTTTGGGGGCCGAGCCCCAACATTGAGGGGCTAGGTCGGCGCCGGACGAATTTCCGCCCCGCCAGTTGGCGGAAAAGGCCTTTGGCGCCCTGCCAGCTGGCGCGGAAATGACATCTCCGGGCGGCACATGCGCGGGAGCGTCAGCGGCCGCTGACAGCTTCCCACGCATGCGCAGTGGAGGGAGTCTCTTCTGCCTCTGCCATGGTGGAGACTGTGGCGGAGGTAGAAGGGAAAGAGTGCCCCCACGACACAGGCCCGCCCGCGGATCGGTGGGCCCCGATCTAGGGCCAGGCCACCGTGGGGGCACCCCCCGGGGCCAGATCGCCCCGCACCCCCCCCAGGACCCCGGAGCCCGCCCACGCCGTCTTGTCCCGCCGGTAAGGTAGGTGGTTTAATTTACGCCGGCGGGACAGGCATTTTAGCGGCGGGACGTCGGCCCATCCGGGCCGGAGAATCGAGCGGGGGGGCCCGCCAACCGGGGCGGCGCGATTCCCGCCGAGTCTCTGCTGCCGGAGACTTCGGCAACCGGCGGGGGCGGGATTCACGCCAGCCCCCGGCGATTCTCCGACCTGGCGGGGGGTCGGAGAATCTCGCCCCAGGTGTGGAAGACCCAAATCCCTTGCCAGCCTTCCCATCTGTAGCAGCACCTTTCTAACTCTGGCCACCATCCCTCCCCATTTGAACAAGGTAATCATTCCTTCAATCTCTCTGAAAAATGCAGGAAAATTGACAGGCATTGGAAAATAAACAGAAATCGCAGCAACATATTCATTTTAACTGCCTGTACCCGACCCGTCAGTGACAGAGGGCGACCATCCCACCTTGCCAGATCAGCTTTCACCTTCCCCATCAAACTAGAAATGTATCTGCGGAGCCCCGGCCACTCCCGGGCAACCTGCACCCCCAGGTTTCTAAAGTGAGTCCCTGCCCTATGGAATGACAGCCTCCCCACCCCTTCCCCCTCCCCGGCCAAGACACCACAAAATACTCACTCATGTCTAGATTTAGTTTGTACCCCGAGAAAGACCCAAAAACCCGAAGCAGCTCCAATATTCCCTCTATTGACACACTCGGTTCCGACACGTATAACAGCAAGTCATCGGCATATAACTTGCTCTGCTCTGTCCCCTCCCCCACACTATTCCTTTCCATACCCCCAAACTTCTTAATGCGATGGCCAACGGCTCAATCGCAAGTGCAGGGGGTGTCATAATATCCACTCATGTATATAATGAGATGCAGACAGGCAGTGATTGACACATAGGATGACCAGTAAGCATACAACACAGCTCAGCCAATCACCAGACAGGACATTACCACTGTAAAGCCAGAGGGCACTAGGTTTCCCGCTCTCTCAGGACCCAGCTACTGAGACAGTCAGAGTCCACGAGCTAGCAAGCACAAACACCATGCGGTAGCTAGTATGCCTGGTCAGGCTACTACAAGGTCACTAGTCAGATCAGTATAGTGTCGACCCACAGCTGAATATGTATAGCAGTTCACCTAGTTGAATAAAACCGTGTTGGATCTTCTCCTGTGTTAGACGTCTTTTTCCAACTTCCCTGCATCGAGTGCAGTCCACATTGAGCCAACCTGCCTAACACATCAGGGGGGACATAGGGCATCCCTGCCTAGTCCCACGGTGGAGAGAAAGTGATATGGGCCTATACGACCCACACTCCGTCAGGTCCTTATCTTTTTAAGCAACAGGGAAATCGATACCTGCCCCAAAGTTTGTGGCAGCACCCCCTTCCCTATCATCTCCTCAAACAACCATCAGGGGTGCCAGCTTATCCTTGAATATTTATAATATTCCACTGGAAACCCATCCGGCCCTGTCACCTTCCCCGACTGCATCCTCCCAATCGCATATTTTGTCTCCTGCTCCACTATCGTTCCTTCCAATGTAGCCCTGTCCCCCTCCCCTAACCTCGGGTACTCCAACCCATCTAGAAATTCCTGTATCTCCCGGTCTCCCCCAGGTGGCTCTGACCTGTCCAACCTCTCATAGAATTCCTCAAAGACCCTGTTAATCAGATCCGGAGCCACCACCAACTTCCCTGCCCTATCCCTCACCTGCACAATTTCCCTTGCCGCTTCCTCCCTCCAAAGCTGACCTGCTAACTGTTATGGGCCAGGGTTTAGAGAACCCCAAAGTGTATCACACAGTTCCCCTGACCCACAACTTTTAATAGATTGTGGTATGGGGAGCACAGGGCTCACTCTACAGGTATGGTAGAGCAGAAAATGGACCAGTGGCTTTTAAAACAAAACAATGTTTATTCTATGAACTCAAGTTAACCTTTTTAAAACAAACAGTGAATATCTTAGCAACCAGTAAATCAAATACACCCCCAAAGAATACAACACTAAGTAATCTGTATGCCGTCCTTTTAACATCCAAAAGACTTAACAAACCTTCAAACAGGAGCACATTAGGGTTTACATTCAAGACTGAAAACATTTTTAATTCTTCTCAAGTCACCAAATGATCCATAGATAGTCCTTCATGGCAGAGATCAACAGCAGTGCAGCTCACTTTTAACTTCAGATTCAGCTCACTGAAAAACACAGACACACCCAAGCTCGTTCTCAAACTGAAAATAAAAATCAGAAGTGGAGCTCAGCTCCACCCATACTCTGACATCACTCCAATAACATGAGCAGCTCCATTTCTTGAAGGTACATTTCTTAAACACCCTTTTCTTAAAGGATACTCTCACATGATATAACATTTATCTCCATGCTCGTAAACTGCACCCCTTGCTCGCCTCAGTTGGCGCACCGCCTTCCTGGTAGATAGTCGGTCAAAGCTCGCCTGTATTTCCTTCCTCTTTTTCAACTTCGCTGGGTCCCCATTTTCTGCATAACTACTATCTACCTCCAACATCTCATCTATTACCCTCTGCCGCTCTAACCTCTCCTCTTTGTCCACCGTTGTGTTTCTTCTTGACGCATACCATAGAGTTAACACAATCTGTATGTTCTTCTGTTCATTTGATTATACCTAAAGCCGTCATCCTATCTAGTTCATCCTTCAATTTATCTTTCAACGGAGCTGGTACACGACTTGGTGCGTGTATTACTGGATTCAATACATGAAAGGTAAAGTGCCAAAGCCTTGAAACATCCCAGGAAATTGCTTCAGTATGGAATCTACTGATGAGAACAGCACACTAGCATAGTGGTTAGCACAGTTGCTTCACAGCTCCAGGGTCCCAGGTTCGATTCCTGGCTTGGGTCACTGTCTGTGTTGAATCTGCACATTGTCCCCATGTGTGCGTGGGTTTCCTCCGGGTGCTCCGGTTTCCTCCACATTCCAAAGATGTGCAGGTTAGGTGGATTGGCCATGATAAATTGCCCTTAGTGTCCAAAAAGGTTAGGTCGTGTTTTGGGGATAAAGGCGGATAGGGTGGAGGCGTGGGGCTTAAGTAGGGTGCTCTTTCCAAGGGCCGGTGCAGACTCGATGGGCTGAATGGCCTCCTTCTAAACTGTAAGTTCTATGAATTCTTTGATTTTGTCTGGTTACTGCGCAGTCTGCACTGTAAACTCGCTTATCCAGCTCAAATGCTTCACACTTTTCCACTCCTAGTAGAGACTCTCATTCCGCCTCTACAATGGAAAACTTTACTGTGTGAACTTTTTTCTTCACTGTTATATTGTGCTCGCATGTTCCTAGTGTAGTAATTTCATTTCCGTTGTAGTCTTTCAGTAGTACTGCTATATTTAACACTTGCAGTTTAATTCCCAGCTTTTTAAAATCTGACAAACTGATAACAAAGAACAAAGAACAAAGAAATGTATAGCACAGGAACAGGCCCTTCGGCCCTCCAAGCCCGTGCCGACCATGCTGCCTGACTAAACTACAATCTTCTACACTTCCTGGGTCCGTATCCCTCTATTCCCATCCTATTCATGTATTTGTCAAGATGCCCCTTCAATGTCACTATCGTCCCTGCTTCCACCACCTCCTCCGGTAGCGAGTTCCAGGCACCCACTACCCTCTGCGTAAAAAACTTGCCTCGTACATCTACTCTAAACCTTGCCCCTCTCACCTTAAACCTATGCCCCCTAGTAATTGACCCCTCTACCCTGGGGAAAAGCCTCCGACTATCCACTCTGTCTATGCCCCTCATAATTTTGTAGACCTCTATCAGGTCTCCCCTCAACCTCCTTCGTTCCAGTGAGAACAAACCGAGTTTATTCAACCGCTCCTCATAGCTAATGCCCTCCATACCAGGCAACATTCTGGTAAATCTCTTCTGCACCCTCTCTAAAGCCTCCACATCCTTCTGGTAGTGTGGCGACCAGAATTGAACACTATACTCCAAGTGTGGCCTAACTAAGGTTCTATACAGCTGCAAAATGACTTGCCAATTCTTATACTCAATGCCCCGGCCAATGAAGGCAAGCATGCCGTATGCCTTCTTGACTACCTTCTCCACCTGTGTTGCCCCTTTCAATGACCTGTGGACCTGTACTCCTAGATCTCTTTGACTTTCAATACTCTTGAGGGTTCTACCATTCACTGTATATTCCCTACCTGCATTAGACCTTCCAAAGTGCATTACCTCACATTTGTCCGGATTAAACTCCATCTGCCATCTCTCCGCCCAAGTCTCCAAACAATCTAAATCCTGCTGTATCCTGCTATCCGCAATTCCACCAACCTTTGTGTCGTCTGCAAACTTACTAATCAGACCAGTTACATTTTCCTCCAAATCATTTATATATACTACAAAGAGCAAAGGTCCCAGCACTGATCCCTGTGGAACACCACTGGTCATAGACATCCAATTAGAAAAGCATCCTTCCATTGCTACTCTCTGCCTTCTATGACCTAGCCAGTTCTGTATCCACCTTGCCAGCTCACCCCTGATCCCGTGTGACTTCACCTTTTGTACTAGTCTACCATGAGGGACCTTGTCAAAGGCCTTACTGAAGTCCATATAGACAACATCCACTGCCCTACCTGCATCAATCATCTTAGTGACCTCCTCGAAAAACTCTACCAAGTTAATGAGACATGACCTCCCCTTCACAAAACCATGCTGCCTCTCACTAATACGTCCATTTGCTTCCAAATGGGAGTAGATCCTGCCTCGAAGAATTCTCTCCAGTAATTTCCCTACCACTGAAGTAAGGCTCACCGGCCTGTAGTTCCCTGGATTATCCTTGCTACCCTTCTTAAACAGAGGAACAACATTGGCTATTCTCCAGTCCTCCGGGACATCCCCTGAAGACAGTGAGGATCCAAAGATTTCTGTCAAGGCCTCAGCAATTTCCTCTCCAGCCTCCTTCAGTATTCTGGGGTAGATCCCATCAGGCCCTGGGGACATATCTACCTTAATATTTTTTAAGACACCCAACACCTCGTCTTTTTGGATCTCAATGTGACCCAAGCTATCTACACACCCTTCTCCAGACTCAACATCTACCAATTTCTTCTCTTTGGTGAATACTGATGCAAAGTATTCATTTAGTACCTCGCCCATTTCCTCTGGCTCCACACATAGATACCCTTGCCTATCCTTCAGTGGGCCAACCCTTTCCCTATCCTTCAGTGGGCCAACCCTTTCCCTGGCTACCCTCTTGCTTTTTATGTACGTGTAAAAAGCCTTGGGATTTTCTTTAAGCCTATTTGCCAATGACTTTTCGTGACCCCTTCTAGCCCTCCTGACTCCTTGCTTAAGTTCCTTCCTACTTTCCTTATATTCCTCGCAGGCTTCGTCTGTTCCCAGCCTTTTAGCCCTGACAAATGCCTCCTTTTTCTTTTTGACGAGGCCTACAATATCTCTCGTTATCCAAGGTTCCAGAAAATTGCCGTATTTATCCTTCTTCCTCACAGGAACATGCCGGTCCTGTATTCCTTTCAACTGCCACTTGAAAGCCTCCCACATGTCAGATGTTGATTTGCCCTCAAACATCCGCCCCCAATCTATGTTCTTCAGTTCCTGCCTAATATTGTTATAATTAGCCTTCCCCCAATTTAGCACATTCATCCTAGGACCACTCTTATCCTTGTCCACCAGTACTTTAAAAATTACTGAATTGTGGTCACTGTTACCGAAATGCTCCCCTACTGAAACATCTACCACCTGGCCGGGCTCATTCCCCAATACCAGGTCCAGTACCGCCCCTTCCCTAGTTGGACTGTCTACATATTGTTTTAAGAAGCCCTCCTGGATGCTCCTTACAAACTCCGTCCCGTCTAAGCCCCTGGCACTAAGTGAGTCCCAGTCAATATTGGGGAAGTTGAAGTCTCCCATCACCACAACCCTGTTGTTTTTACTCTTTTCCAAAATCTGTCTACCTATCTGCTCCCCTATCTCCCGCTGGCTGTTGGGAGGCCTGTAGTAAACCCCCAACATTGTGACTGCACCCTTCTTATTCCTGATCTCTACCCATATAGCCTCACTGCCCTCTGAGGTGTCCTCCCGCAGTACAGCTGTGATATTCTCCCGAACCAGTAGCGCAACTCCGCCTCCCCTTTTACATCCCCCTCTATCCCGCCTGAAACATCTAAATCCTGGAACGTTTAGCTGCCAATCCTGCCCTTCCCTCAACCAGGTCTCTGTAATGGCAACAACATCATAGTTCCAAGTACTAATCCAAGCTCTAAGTTCATCTGCCTTACCCATAATACTTCTTGCATTAAAACATATGCACTTCAGGCCACCAGACCCGCTGTGTTCAGCAACTTCTCCCTGTCTGCTCTGCCTCAGAGCACCACTGTCCCTATTCCCTAGTTCTCCCTCAATGCTCTCACCTTCTGACCTATTGCTCCCGTGCCCACCCCCCTGCCATACTAGTTTAAACCCTCCCGTGTGAGACTAGCAAACCTCGCGGCCAGGATATTTATGCCTCTCCGGTTTAGATGCAACCCGTCCTTCTTATTTAGGTCACACCTGCCCCGGAAGAGCTCCCAGTGGCCCAGATAACGGAAACCCTCCCTCCTACACCAGCTGTTTAGCCACGTGTTTAGCTGCTGTATCTTCCTATTTCACTGGCACGTGGCACAGGGAGCAATCCCGAGATTACAACCCTAGAGGTCCTGTCTTTTAACTTTCTGCCTAGCTCCCTGAACTCCTGCTGCAGGACCTCATGCCCCTTCCTGCCTATGTCGTTTGTACCAATATGTACAACGACCTCTGCCTGTTTGCCCTCCCCCTTCAGGATGCCCTCTACCCGTTCGGAGACATCCTGGACCCTGGCACCAGGGAGGCAACATACCATCCTGGAGTCTCTTTCATGTCCTCAGAAGTGCCTATCTGTGCCCCTGACTATAGAGTCCCCTATTACTATTGCTCTTCTGCGCTTTGACCCTCCCTTCTGAACATCAGAGCCAGCCGTGGTGCCACTGCTGTGGCTGCTGCTGTTTTCCCCTGATAGGCTTTCCCCCCCCGACAGTATCCAAAGGGGTATACCTGTTCGAGAGGGGGACAACCACAGGGGATTCCTGCACTGACTGCCTGCCCTTTCTGGTGGTCACCCATTTCTCTGCCTGCACCTTGGGTGTGACCACATTTACATAACTGCAATCTATGATGCTTTCCGCCACCTGCATGTTCCTAAGTGCATCCAATTGCTGCTCCAACCGAACCATGCGGTCTGTGAGGAGCTCCAGTTGGGTGCACTTTCTGCAGATGAAGCCATCCGGGACGCTGGAAGACTCCCGGACCTGCCACATCTCACAGTCAGAGCAATGCACCCCTCTAACTGACATTGCGTCAATTAATTTACATAGACATAGAATTTACAGTACAGAAGGAGGCCATTCAGCCCATCGAGTCTGCACCGGCTCTTGGATCTAACCAAGATCCACACCTCCACCCTATTCCCAGAACCCAGTAACCCCACCCAGCACTAAGGGCAATTCTGGACACTAGGGGCAATTTAGCACAGCCAATCCACCTAACCTGCACATCTTTGGACTGTGGGAGGAAACCGGAGCACCCGGAGGAAACCCACGCAGACACGGGGAGAACGTGCAGACTCCGCACAGACAGTGACCCAAGCCTGGAATCGAACCTGGGACCCTGGAGCTGTGAAGCAATTGTGCTATCCACTGTGCTACCGTGCTGCCCACGGTAATTAACTAAAATTAAAATTCAAATTTTTAAAAAAATATATATATTTTTAAAATTTTTTCAAAGTTACTGTTAACTATCTGTTTCCTAGCACTAGATTTCTAATAGAAATGCGAAAGCTAAATATAGTACTCTCCGATCTCTGGCTTAGATACCCCTCTAAATTATAATTAAGTAATTATGTTTAATTAGTTACCAATGATTAACTTTTTTAATTTAGTGTAGATTCCCAACCAGCCTCTCAGGCCACAGCTTTTCTGTGATGTCACTTCAGTTTCCCCCCGACACACACAATTTGAAAAAGGTATAAAAGTAAAACTGAGTAAAAATCACTTACTTACCTTCTTACCTTCTGAGTGTCTTCGATGTTCTCAGGTTCTCTCCCTGACAGAGACTGCTCCTCCTCCTCCGAACGGCTCCCGAAACTAGGCTGCGATCTTTTAAAATCTCCGCTCTGACCCGCAGCTCCTGCGCTTTTTAAATCTCCCGCGCTGTTTTCACTGTCCCGGCTCACTCAGCTCCCGTGCTGTTTTCACTGTCCCGGCTCACTCACCTCCCGCGCTGTTTTCAATTTCCCGGCTCACTCAGCTCCCGCGCTGTTTTCAATGTCCCGGCTCACTCACCTCCCGCGCTGTTTTCACTGTCCCGGCTCACTCACCTCCCGCGCTGTTTTCAATGTCCCGGCTCACTCACCTCTCGCACTGTTTTCAATGTCCCAGCACACTCAGCTCTCGCGCTGTTTTCACTGTCCCGGCTCACTCACCTCTCGCGCTGTTTTCACTGTCCCGGCTCACTCACCTCTCGCGCTGTTTTCAATGTCCCGGCTCACTCACCTCTTGCGTTGTTTTCAATGTGCTGGCTCACTCACCTCTCGCGCTGTTTTCACTGTCCCGGCTCACTCACCTCTCGCGCTGTTTTCACTGTCCTGGCTCACTCAGCTCCCGCGCTGTTTTCAATGACCCGGCTCACTCAGCTCCCGCGCTGTTTTCACTGTCCCGGTTCAGTCAGCTCCCACGCTCTTTTCACTGTCCCGGCTCACTCACCTCTCGCGCTGTTTTCACTGTCCCGGCTCACTCAGCTCCCGCGCTGTTTTCACTGTCCCGGCTCACTCACCTCCCGCGCTGTTTTCAATGTCCCGGCTCACTCACCTCCCGCGCTGTTTTCACTTTCCCGGCTCACTCACCTCCCGCGCTGTTTTCAATGTCCAGGCTCACTCAACTCCCGCGCTGTTCTCAATGTCCTGGCTCACTCACCTCTCGCGCTGTTTTCACTGTCCCGGCTCACTCCGCTCCCGCGCTGTTTTCACTGTCCCGGCTCACTCAGCTCCCGCGCTGTTTTCAATGTCCCGGCTCACTCAGCTCCCGCGCTATTTTCAATTTCCCGGCTCACTCAGCTCCCGCGCTGTTTTCACTGTCCCGGCTCACTTACTTCCCGCGCTGTTTTCAATGTCCCGGCTCACTCACCTCCCGCGCTGTTTTTACTTTCCCGGCTCACTCACCTCCCGCGCTGTTTTCAATGTCCTGGCTCACTCACCTCCCGCGCTGTTTTCAATGTCCTGGCTCACTCACCTCTCGCGCTGTTTTCACTGTCCCGGCTCACCCAGCTCCCGCGCTGTTTTCAGTTTCCCGGCTCACTCAGCTCCCGCGCTGTTTTCAATGTCCCGGCTCACTCAGCTCCCGCGCTATTTTCAATTTCCCGGCTCACTCAGCTCCCGCGCTGTTTTCACTTTCCCAGCTCACTCACCTCCCGCGCTGTTATCAATGTCCCGGCTCACTCACCTCCCGCGCTGTTTTCACTTTCCCGGCTCACTCACCTCCCGCGCCGTTTTCAATGTCCTGGCTCACTCACCTCTCGCGCTGTTTTCACTGTCCCGGCTCGCTCAGCTCCAGCGTTGTTTTCAATGTCCCGGCTCACCCAGCTCCCGCGCTGTTTTCAATTTCCCGGCTCACTCAGCTCCCGCGCTGTTTTCACTGTCCCGGCTCTCTCTCCTCCCGCGCTGTTTTCACTGTCCCGGCTCACTCACCTCTCGCGCTGTTTTCACTGTCCCGGCTCACTCACCTCTAGCGCTGTTTTCACTGTCCCGGCTCACTCAGCTCCCACGCTGTTTTCAATGTCCCGGCTCACTCACCTCTCGCGCTGTTTTCACTGTCCCGGCTCACTCACCTCTCGCGCTGTTTTCACTGTCCCGGCCCACTCACCTCTCGTGCTGTTTTCACTGTCCCGGCTCACTCAGCTCCCGCGCTGTTTTCAATGTCCCGGCTCACTCACCTCTCGCGCTGTTTTCAATGTCCCGGCTCACTCACCTCTCGCGGTGTTTTCACTTTCCCGGCTCACTCGCCTCTCGCGCTGTTTTCACTGTCCAGGCTCACTCAGCTCCCGCGCTGTTTTCACTGTCCCGGCTCACTCACCTCTCGCGCTGTTTTCAATGTCCCGGCTCGCTCACCTCTCGCGGTGTTTTCACTTTCCCGGCTCACTCAGCTCCCACGCTGTTTTCACTGTCCCGGCTCACTCAGCTCCCGCGCTGTTTTCACTGTCCCGGCTCACTCAGCTCCCGCGCTGTTTTCACTTTCCCGGCTCACTCGCCTCTCGCGCTGTTTTCACTGTCCAGGCTCACTCAGCTCCCGCGCTGTTTTCACTGTCCCGGCTCACTCACCTCTCGCGCTGTTTTCAATGTCCCGGCTCGCTCACCTCTCGCGGTGTTTTCACTTTCCCGGCTCACTCAGCTCCCACGCTGTTTTCACTGTCCCGGCTCACTCAGCTCCCGCGCTGTTTTCACTGTCCCGGCTCACTCAGCTCCCGCGCTGTTTTCACTGTCCCGGCTCACTCACCTCTCGCGCTGTTTTCACTGTCCCGGCTCACTCACCTCTCGTGCTGTTTTCACTGTCCCGGCTCACTCACCTCTCGTGCTGTTTTCACTGTCCCGGCTCACTCAGCTCCCGCGCTGTTTTCAATGTCCCGGCTCACTCACCTCTCACGCTGTTTTCAATGTCCTGGCTCACTCACCTGTCGCGCTGTTTTCACTTTCCCGGCTCACTCAGCTCCCGCGCTGTTTTCACTGTCCCGGCTCACTCACCTCTCGCGCTGTTTTCAATGTCCCGGCTCACTCACCTCTCGCGCTGTTTTCACTGTCCCAGCTCACTCACCTCCCGCGCTGTTTTCACTGTCCCGGCTCACTCACCTGCCGCGCTGTTTTCAATGTCCTGGCTCACTCACCTCCCGCGCTGTTTTCAATGTCCTGGCTCACTCACCTCTCGCGCTGTTTTCACTGTCCCGGCTCGCTCAGCTCCAGCGTTGTTTTCAATGTCCCTGCTCAACCAGCTCCCGCGCTGTTTTCAATTTCCCGGCTCACTCAGCTCCCGCGCTGTTTTCACTGTCCTGGCTCTCTCTCCTCCCGCGCTGTTTTCACTGTCCCGGCTCACTCACCTCTCGCGCTGTTTTCACTGTCCCGGCTCACTCACCTCTCGTGCTGTTTTCACTGTCCCGGCTCACTCAGCTCCCACGCTGTTTTCAATGTCCCGGCTCACTCACCTCTCGCGCTGTTTTCACTGTCCCGGCTCACTCACCTCTCGCGCTGTTTTCACTGTCCCGGCTCACTCACCTCTCGTGCTGTTTTCACTGTCCCGGCTCACTCAGCTCCCGCGCTGTTTTCAATGTCCCGGCTCACTCACCTCTCGCGCTGTTTTCAATGTCCTGGCTCACTCACCTCTCGCGCTGTTTTCACTTTCCCGGCTCACTTGCCTCTCGCGCTGTTTTCACTGTCCAGGCTCACTCAGCTCCCGCGCTGTTTTCACTGTCCCGGCTCACTCACCTCTCGCGCTGTTTTCAATGTCCCGGCTCACTCACCTCTCGCGCTGTTTTCACTGTCCCGGCTCACTCAGCTCCCGCGCTGTTTTCACTTTCCCGGCTCACTCAGCTCCCACGCTGTTTTCACTGTCCCGGCTCACTCACCTCTCGCGCTGTTTTCACTGTCCCGGCTCACTCACCTCTCGCGCTGTTTTCACTGTCCCGGCTCACTCACCTCTCGCGCTGTTTTCACTTTCCCGGCTCACTCACCTCTCGCGCTGTTTTCACTGTCCCGGCTCACTCACCTCTCGCGCTGTTTTCACTTTCCCGGCTCACTCACCTCTCGCGCTGTTTTCACTGTCCCAGCTCACTCACCTCCCGCGCTTTTTTCACTGTCCCGGCTCACTCAGCTCCCGCGCTGTTTTCACTGTCCCAGCTCACTCACCTCTCGCGCTGTTTTCAGTGTCCCGGCTCACTCACCTCTCGCGCTGTTTTCACTGTCCTATGTTTGGTCCTCGCTCCCGTGTCGAGTTTGAAGTTAATTAATGTGTAATTAATCATTAATGCAACTGTCCATTTGTCTTTGAAAATGAAATGAAATGAAAATCACTTATTGTCACGAGTAAGCTTCCATGAAGTTACTGTGAAAAGCCCCTCGTCGCCACATTACAGCACCTGTTCAGGGAGGCTGGTACGGGAATTGAACCGTGCTGCTGGCCTGCCTTGGTCTGCTTTAAAAGCCAGCGATTTAGCCCAGTGAGCTAAACCAGTACTTGCATTTACTTCACTATTGCTGAAAATCTTCATGACAGCGTTGTCATTTTGCATGCCTTTACTATCCTTGTCCTCACTAGAAATCATGTCAATGAAGAACGTGCCTTTGAGGCATGCTTCATCAACCTTGTTTAAAAAAAACAAAATTTAGAGTATCCGATTCATTTTTTCCAATTGAGGGGCAATTTAGCGTGGTCAATCCACCTACCCTGCACATCTTTGGGTTGTGGGGGTGACACCCACGCTAACACAGGGAGAATGTGCAAACTCCATACGGACAGTGACCCAGGGCCGGGATCGATCCTGGAACCTCGGCGCCGAAGGCAGCAGTGCTAACCACTGCACCACCGTGCTACCCCTTCATCAACCATGTTGATTGATTTTGTTTGTTCTGCTTTTTTACTGGTAAAGCATTGCTGAGCAAAATAATTTATGCTTTTACATTTGGAGCATATCTTTCCCAACGCTGGATATTGTCGTGGAAAATATCGATTGCCGCATCGCTTGCATGAAATGGAGGATTCGGGCGGCCGCTTAAAATGGCCGCCGTGCTGGGACCATGTTTTATACTCGAGTGCGTCACTACACTAATGCCATTGGCTGCCTCTCCTATTTTTGCGTCAAAATGATTGAGATTCAAAGTGCTAATCTGCTGTGCAGCTAACTCGCTGGCATGAAAAATTTTGATAGCATCATCAAGTTGAAGCTCATTTTCTCTCAGCCTCTTACATACCTTGTCATTACAAATCCTGAACACGATCTGATCGTGGATCATTGGCGACTGTGGGGTAGCAAAATTACACGACTATGCCTTCAATCGCAATTCCGTCAGAAAACTATCAAATGATTTGCTTGCCTTCTGGGTGTGCGTACGAAATATGTAGCACTCGAACGTTTTGGAGTGCAACGCCGATCAAATTGCTTTACAATTACCTCGAAGTTCTTGCTATTCGCCGAGCTATTGAAAACAAATGTATTAAATATTTATATCGCTTGTGGACTTGCTACAGTGATGCAGCAACACTGTGCGCCTCTCATCAGGCTGTGCCTGATTTAATTTGATTTGATTTATTGTCACGTGTACTGAAGTACAGTGAAAAGTATTTTTCTGCGGCCAAGGGAAGGTACACAGTACGTACATAGTAGACAAGTACTACTGAACAAGTACATATAGCAGTACTAATGAAAGACTACAACGGAAATGAAATTACTACGCTAGGAGCATGCGAGCACAATATAACAGTGAAGAACAAAGTTCACACAGTAAAGTTTTCCATTGTAGAGGCGGAACATGAGTCTCTACTAGGAGTGGAAAAGTGTGAAGCACTTGAGCTGGTTAAGCGAGTTTACAGTGCAGACTGCGCGGTAAACAGACAAAAAAAGAATAAACGTCAGAGTACATTGACAAATGGTACATCGACAAACAGTGATTGGTTACAGTGTGGAACAAGGGCCCAAACAAAGAAAATACATGAGCAAGAGCAGCATAGGGCGTCGTGAATAGTGTTCTTACAGGGAACAGATCAGTCCGAGGCAGAGTCATTGAGGAGTCTAGTAGCTGTGGAGAAGAAGCTGTTCCAATGTCTGTATGTGCGGATCTTCAGACCTCTGTATCTTCTGCCTGATGGAAGGGTCTGGAAAAAGGAAAAGCCTGGGTGGGAGGGGTCATGCCTTCCTGAGGCAGCGGGAGGTGTAGACAGAATCAATGTGCAGGTGGCAAGCTTGTGTGATGCGTTGGGCTGAGTTCACCATGTTCTGCTGTTTCTTGCGATTTTGGGCCGAGCAGTTGCCATACAAAGCTTGTGATGCAGCTGGATCTGATGCTCTCTATGGCACATTTGTAGACGTTTGTGAGAGTCGATGCCAACATGCCAAACTTCTTTAGCTTCCGTAGGAAGTAGAGACATTGTTGGGCTTTCTTGACTGTTACATCAACATGAGTGGACCAGGGCAGACTGTTGGTGATGGTGACCCCCAGAAACTTAAAGCTATCGACCATCTCCACTTCGGAGCCATTGATGCAGACTGGGGTGTGTGTCGTGTTATGCTTCCTGAAGTCGATGATCAGTTCCTTGGACTTTTTGACATTTAGAGAGGGGTTGTTTTCAGTACACCATGCAACCAGGTGATTTATCTCCCATCTGAGTCTGCAGACCAAGGGCTGAAACATAGAGTTTGAATTGCTGTTTGAATACATGGCAATTCTCATCTACATTACCAGCAACTCGAAGCTGGTGTGGTGCCTTCAAACCTTCCATCCTGGACCTCGAAATCTAACATTGCGTTGAGTACTAGTTGCCAGTAGTTCACGAGGCTAGTAGATGATTTTTCTTTTACATTCTTCTTCTTCAAAGTATCTTTAGTTGATCTTCAAGGAATCTTGTTTTCTTAGTAGATCTTCAACCTGGTACCATGTTACGTTCTGGTGCTTGGCCGGTAGGATTGATGCACAGTAGAACGTCTAGTTCTTGACTAGTTAAAGTATTTTATTATAAAACAAATGGGTGGTAAAGATAACTATAAGAAATATATTACAAACTGCTAATACCGATGAATTATTCTAGAGCAAGTGTGATTATCCACTAACCCGACTGTCTCCCAACTCCTTGAGGTACATTGTCACATTGTAGATTTACACTGCCACTTGCTGGTCGGAGGTCATTTACATCATTATATACAAGATTGCTGATGCATACTATCACACGCAGTTCTCATTTTCGGCCTCTCCCACTGTTCACGGGCTCATTTTGCTCGAGCGAGAGCACAAGAGGCTAAGGAAATCACGCCCATAGTTTTCAATTCTAGTCACCATACTACCAGAAGGATGTGGAGGCTTTGGAGAGGATACAGAAGAGGTTTACTAGGATGTTGCTTAGTATGAAGGGCATTAGCTATGAGGAGACGTTGGATAAACTCGGTTTGTTCTCGCTGGAATGGTGGAGGTTGAGGGGCAACATGATAGAAGTCTATAAAATTATCAGGGGCATGGACAGAGTGGATAGTCAGAAGCTTTGTCCCAGGGAAAATGAGTCAATTACCAGGGGACATGGGTTGAAGGTGCAAGGGACAAAGTTTAGAGGAGGTGTGCGAGGGTAGTGGCTGCTGGAACTCGCTGCCGGAGGAGGTGGTGGAAGCAGGTACAATAGTGACGTTTAAGGGGCATCGTGACAAATACATGAATAGGATGGGAATAGAGGGGCACAGACCCCGGAAGTGTAGAAGGTTTTAGGTTGGACGGCGCAGCATGGTCGGCGCAGGCTAGGAGGGCCGAAGGGCCTGTTCCTGTGCTGTATTCTTTGTTCTTTGTTAGAGACAACATAAAACTAAAAGAAAGGGTTTCCAAAAATGCAAGACGTAGCGGAGATCCAGGTGAATGGGATAAGGACAATGACCAGCAAAGGGTCACAAAGCAGCTTATAAGAGCTACTAAAAGGGATTATGAAAGGAAACTTGCAATGGACATCAAAAACAATCAGAAATATTATCATAATATAAAGGAAAAATGGGTGGTGAAGATCAATGTAGGCCCAAAAGCTGAAAATGGAGATGTTGTCAGTGAAAATGGGGAAATGACAGACATGTTGAACAATTACTTTACTGGAATAACTTGCCGGAAGTCCCCCCCAAAATTATAGTCGATAGAGGATAGGGGCTTAATACAATTAACGTAAGTACAGCAACATATCACTAACTAGAAAACTATCAGAACTAAAAATGGCAAAACCCCAGGATCTGATGTTTTCCATCCAAGGGTTTTAAAGGAAGTAGGGGAGCACATTGTAGATGCCCTATCTATAATTGTCCAGAGTTGCCTAGATTCAAGAATAGTTCCTCTGGATTGGAAAATTGTATATGTCACGGCACCACACCACCCAGGACACCTGAGCAGCAGCCGGGCATATCCAGGCCCAATCTCATGCAGAAGACTCCCCCAACGGGGACCCAAGTCGCAGGGCGAGAATCCAGCAGGCTGCCTCCACTCTTGATGTGCCTTCTGGGGAGCCACCTAGATGTAGCGTTAGGGGCCATAAGGCCAGAAAGTTAGACACCAGTTAAGTTGGCACGGGTGCAGGGCACAGTTTAGTTGTAGGGGCTAGGGCACAAATCTGTGTGTACGTTGTCACATTAAACACCTGTTACCACTGTTACAACCTGCCTCAGTACTCTGTCAGATGGGTGTGTGGGGTGGGCTAGTCTGAGCTGGCCAGAGAGGGAGTGCGGGGGTGGGGTGGAATGGACGGATGTTGTAGGTGGCCCATGCTCCCCATCTTGCCCCCACCCCCGACCATCCCCACCACCGTCACCCAGGGATCCGATGGGACCTTGTAATGGAATGGCCAGCTTGCATGTAGGGATCACCCAGGTGGACGGCGGAAAGTGCTACCATGGGCAGGAGTCAGACCTCATCATACAATGTAGAGCACAAGAGCTTATCGCAGAGTGGGTTGTCCTTATCTTCCTCCCAGGGACCATACTGTCAACCCAGAGCCGACACACCCGTAGTGTAGCAGGTATGTATCATGGAAGGAGTTACAGGCAGGGGGGGTGGCCAGATGTGGGGGTGGGATGCGGTGCCCTTGCCACTGGCCAGTCTTGCCCCTCGCCCTCAAGTCGGTGAACCTGGTGGCGATCAGAGCGTCCATTGCGCATAAGTCGTGCGGGCTCCCTTGACTACCTGGGCCCCATATGCTGTCCATCCACCCCCATGTCCTCCTCATCAGACGAGGCCTGCCGTTCATCCTCCTCCTCCAGCCCACCGCCCTTGTACTGCTCGATGTTGTGGAGGATGCATCAGGCCACCACGATGTGGTCGACCCTGTCGCGTTGTTCACTCTGGGGTAACACGGACTGCACACAATGCAGTTAACTGATCAAGCATACACCAAACGTGGGCGTTGGTTCAATTTATTGAACTTCGGTAACAAAGCACACAGCTGCCTGTGGGTTGACTCTACTACTCTAAGTAAACTAACATTAACTATCTAGACCAGGCTAGCTCTGATCCACGTGTAGAAGGTGTTGAATGATTTGTACACCCTGACTGTCACTACAGTTGTCACCAGTGGAAAGAGGCAGAGTGCTGATGCCTCGTGTGTTTTATAGTTGGACGACCCCCTCTGGTGTTCTGTCTGGTGATTGGTCGTGTTCTGTTCTGTATGTTGATTGGCTCACCTGGGTGTCTGTCACTACCTGCTTTTACCTCATGATGTGCATGGGTACATATTATGACATCCCCCTTTTTAAAAAAAATTGTCGGCTGCTTAGAGCATAAACAAAATATTTACAAAAGTAACTATATACAGCAATTGGTGAGTGGATGGATATGTACATGTAAGGTGTCTAGCGTGCAGAAACATAACAGTATATATACAAAGGAACTATGTATAAGTCCAGTCATTGGGGCTGTCATCGGATTCTTGTGGGCCGCTTGATAGGTGGAGGCGGGGAAGGTGGTGTCTTGACCGGTTGGCATGCAGCCAGATTGGTGGCCTCATGGAGTGAAGTTTGCGGATAAGGCAGAACGACATCTGGGAAAGTGTGATCCAGTGGTGGGCAGGCAGGTTTGCGTAGTGCCCTTCTGTTGCGCCTGACAATGGATCCATCTGCCATGCGAACCATGAATGACCTGGGAGCAGCCTGTCGAACACCAACAGCTGGAGCTGACCAACCTCCACCAGGCAACTTGATGCGAACAGCGTCCTTCGGAGAGAGCACGGGCAGATCAGTAGCATGAGCACCATATGTCAGCTTTTGACGGGTTCTGATCTGCAGCACTGGAAGGTGATCCAGGTCAGGTACATGAATGGACGGAACAGTCGTCCGCAGGTTACGGTTCATAAGGAGCTGGGCCGGAGGCAGACCGTTGGACAGAGGGGTTGCCCTGTACGCCAGAAGAGCAAGATTAAAGTCCGAAGCTGAGTCCGCAGCCTGACAGAGCATCTGCTTCATGATATGGACCCCTTTTTCGACCTTCCCATTAGATTGTGGGTAATGCGGGCTCAAGGTGATGTGCTGGAAGTTGTATTGCTTTGCAAAGTTGGACCATTCTTGACTATAGAAACAGGGACTGTTGTCGCTCATGACCGTGAGCGGGATTCCATGCCTGGTGAATGCCTCTTTGCAGGCCTTTATGACGGTCCTGGATGTTAGGTCCGACAGTTTCACTACCTCGGGGTAACTGGAGAAGTAATCAATCATCAGGATGCAGTCACGCCCGATGGCGTGAAAAAGGTCCACTCCAACCTTAGACCATGGAGAGGTCCCGATCTCGTGCTGCTGGAGCGCAATTGAGGACCATGTTTGAGATGTCCTGATTGATGCCGGGCCAATAGTCAGCCTCCCGGGCCCTGCGCCTGCACTTCTCAATACTGAGGTGTCCCTCGTGTATCTGCGTGAGCACCAAGCTCTGGAGGCTGCGCGGAATGACGATGCGATCCAATTTCAGGAGAATTCCCTCGACAATAGTTAGGTCATCCTTTACATTATAGTATTGGGGGCATTGCCCATTCTGCCAGCCATTCGTGAGGTGATGTATGATCCGCTGCAGCAGAGGGTCTTTGGCGGTCTCTTCTCGAATGATAACGAGTTGTTCGTCGGATGACGGGAGGGTGCTTGCTCACAGTTTAATCTGCGCCTCAATGTCGTGTATAAAGTCTACCTGCTCACATGGCGAGGTGATGGCACGTGATAGGGCATCCGCGATGATTAGCTCCTTTCCAGGTGTGTAAACCAGTTCAAAACCATACCTGCGGAGTCGAAGGAGAATGCGCTGGAGACTGGGTGTCATGTCATTTAGGTCCTTGTGTATAATGTGCACTAGGGGTCTTTGGTCCGTCTCTACTGTGAAGGTCGGGAGACCATAGACATAATCGTGGAATTTCACGATGCCAGTGAGAAGGCCCAGGTATTCTTTCTCTATTTGAGCATATCGTTGCTCAGTGGGGGCCATGGCCCTTGACCCGTAGGCCACTGGAGCCCAGGACAAGGTGTCGTCCTTCTGGAGGAGCACCGCCCCAATGCCGTCCTGGCTGGCGTCTGTGGAGATTTTAGTCTCCTTTGCTGGGTCAAAGAAAGCTAAAACAGGAGCGGTGGTTAGCTTCGCTCTCAACTCAAGCCACTCTGCTTGATGTACGGGCAGCCACTGGAAAGTGGTGGACTTCTTCACCAGGTGTCTGAGGGGCGTGGTGTGTGATGCGAGGTTGGGAATGAACTTCCCCAGAAAATTTACCATCCCCAGGAAGTGGAGGACCGCCTTCTTGTCCTCTGGGGTCTTCATTGTTTTGATTGCCTTGACTTTGTCCGAGTCTGGCTGCACGCCCTGCTGGGAGATCTGATCACCCAGAAACTTAATTGACGACATGCCAAAGGAGCATTTGGTTTTATTTAATTTCAGGCCGTTGGCATGTATGCGCCTGAAGACCTGCTGCAGACGAGAAATATGTTCCTCCGGGGTCATGGACCAGATGATGACGTCGTCAACATAAACCCGCACACCGTCAATGCCCTCGAGCATTTGCATCCAGGAGAGTTTTTTTAGAGCAGTATGTAAATAGTCCAACTCGGGAAGGGGCCATACTGGACCTGGTATTGGGGAATGATCCCGGCCAGGTGGTTGAAGTTTCAGTCGGTGATTACTTTGGGAATAGCGATCACAATTCCGTAAGTTTTAGAATACTCATGGACAAAGACGAGAGTGGTCCTAAAGGAAGAGTGCTAAATTGGGGAAAGGCCAAGTACAACAAAATTCGGCAGGAGCTAGGGAATGTGGATTGGGAGCAGCTGTTTAAGGGTAAATCCACATTTGAAATGTGGGAGTCTTTTAAAGAAATGTTGATTGGAGTGCAGGGCAGACATGTCCCTGTGAAAATGAGGGATAGAAATGGCAAGATTAGGGAACCATGGATGACGGGTGGAATTGTGAGACTAGCTAAGATGAAAAAGGAAGTATACATAAGATCTAGGCGACTTAAAACTGATGAAGCTTTGGAGGAATATCGGGAAAGTAGGACAAATCTCAAACACGTAATAAAGAGGACTAAAAGATCATTCCCCAATACCAGGTCCAGTATGGCCCCTTCCCGAGTTGGACTATTTACATACTGCTCTAAAAAACTCTCCTGGATGCAAATGCTCGAGGGCATTGACAGTGTGCGGGTTCATGTTGACGATGTCATCATCTGGTCCATGACCCCGGAGGAACATATTTCTCGTCTGTAATATCTTTGGCTAATAGGGTTAAGGAAAATCCCAAAGCCTTTTATTCGTAGATAAGGAGCAAGAGGGTAACTAGCGAAAGGATTGGCCCACTCAAAGACAAAAGAGGGAATTTATGCGTGGAGTCAGAGGAAATGGGTGAGATTCTTAATGAGTACTTTGCATCGGTATTCACCAAGGAGAGGGACATGACGGATGTTGAAGCTAGGGATGGATGTTGAAATACTCTAGGTCAAGTTGGCATAAGGACGAGGGAAGTGTTGAGTATTCTAAAAGGCATTAAGGTGGACAAGTCCCCAGGTTCGGATGGGATCTATCCCAGGTTACTGAGGGAAGCGAGGGACGAAATAGCTGGGGCCTTAACAGATATCTTTGCAGCACCCTTGAGCACGGGTGAGGTCCAGGAGGACTGGAGAATTGCTAATGTTGTCCCTTTGTTTAAGAAGGGTAGCATGGATAATCCAGGGAATTATAGACCTGTGAGCTTGACGTCAGTGGAATGCAAACTGCTGGAGAAGATACTGAGGGATAGGATCTATTCACATTTGGAAGAAAATAGACTTATCAGTGATAGGCAGCATGGTTTTGTGCGGGAAGGTCATGTCTTACAAACCTAATAAAATTCTTTGAGGAAGTGACAAAGTTAATTGATGAGGGAAGGGTTATAGATGCCATATACATGGACTTCAGTAAAGAGTTTGATAAAGTTTCCCATGGCAGGTTGATGGAAAAAGTGAAGTTGTATGGGGTTCAGGGTGTACTGGCTAGATGGATAAAGAACTGGCTGGGCAACAGGAGACAGAGAGTAGTGGTGGAAGGGAGTGTCTCAAAATGGAGAAAGGTGACTAGTGGTGTTCCACAGGGATCCGTGCTCGGACCACTGTTGTTTGTGATATACATAAATGATCTGGACGAAGGTATAGGTGGTCTGATTAGCAAGTTTGCAGATGATACTAAGATTGGTGGAGTTGCAGATAGCGAGGAGGACTGTCAGAGAATACAGCAAAATATAGATAGATTGGAGAGTTGGGCAGAGAAATGGCAGATGGAGTTCAATCCAGGCAAATGCGAGGTGATGCATTTTGGAAGGTCTAATTCAAGAGCGGACTCTACGGTCAATGGAAGAGTCCTGGGGAAAATTGATGTACAGAGAAATCTGGGAGTTCAGGTCCATTGTACCCTGAAGGTGGCAACGCAGGTCGATAGAGTGGTCAAGAAGGCATATAGCATGCTTGCCTTCATCGGATGGGGTATTGAGTACAAGAGTTGGCAGGTCATGTTACAGTTGTATAAGACTTTGGTTAGGCCACATTTGGAATACTGTGTGCAGTTCTGGTCGCCTCATTACCAGAAGGATGTGGATGCTTTAGAGAGGGTGTAGAGGAGATTCACCAGGATGTTGCCTGGTATGGAGGGTGCTAGCTATGAAGAAAGCTTGAGTAGATTAGGATTGTTTGCGTTGGAAAGACGGAGGTTGAGGGGGGAACCTGATTGAGGTCTACGGAATTATGAGAGGTTTGGACAGGGTGGATAGCAACAAGCTTTTTCCAAGAGTGGGGGTGTCAATTACAAGGGGTCGCGATTTCAAGGTGAGAGGGGGAAAGTTTAAGGGAGATGTGCGTGGAAAGTATTTTGCACAGAGGGTGGTGGGTGCCTGGAACGCTTTGCCAGCGGAGGTGGTAGAGGTGGGCACGATAGCATAATTTAAGATGCATCTAGACAGATATATGAACGGGCGGGGAACAGAGGGAAGGAGATCCTTGGAAAATAGGCGACAGGTTTAGATAAAGGATCTGGATCGGCGCAGGCTGGGAGGGCCGAAGAGCCTGTTCCTGTGCTGTAATTTTCTTTGTTCTTTGTTCTATTATTCGATGAAAGATTTCGGAGGCCGAAACAATGCCAAATTGCATGCGGTTGTAGCAATATCTTCCGAAGGGTGTATTAAACGTGCAGAGCTTCCTGCTGGACTCGTCCAGTTGTATCTGCCAGAAGCCACCCGATGCATCCAGCTTTGTAAAGAATTTGGCATGTGCCATCTCCCTCGTCAGCTCCTCCCGCTTTGGGATCGGGTAGTGTTCCCTCATAATTTTGCGGTTCAGATCCTTGGGATTGATACAAATGCGCAGTTCTCCAGAGGGCTTCTTGACACAGACCATTGAGCTGACCCAGTCAGTTGGTTCCGTCACCTTGGATATTATTCCTTGATCATGGAGCTCCTGCAGCTGCGCCTTTAGATGGTCCTTGAGGGGCGCCGGCACCCGGCGTGGCGCATGGATGACAGGCGTGACATCAGGCCTGAGCAATATTTTATAGCGGTAGGCCAGCGTACCCATCCCACTGAACACATCCGGGTATTGCAATAGTAGCTCCCCAATGTCGGCTTGAAGAGTGCTGTTGGCAGAGGACATGGCATGTACACGCTGGACGAGATGGAGTACCTTGCATGCAGAGAAGCCTTGCCGGACTTGACGATCTCAAACCACAATGTGGCCTTGATGGCCTTGTTGGATATGTGCAGATGGCAGGACCCTAACGCCGTGATGGCATTCCCATTGTAGTCGAGCAACTGGCAGGTCAGCAGAAGAATGGTCGGCTGCCTTTGGATACGAGCAAGATCTGCTTGGGATATTAGATTGTCCGAAGCACCGGTGTCCAGCTTGAACCGGATGCTACAATCGTTGACTTGTATTGTGGCATGCCACTCGTCCGCATAATCCACATTAAGGATGGGTGTGTGTGTTGCTGAATGCGAGAAGGCCTTGTCATGCATGGTGATGATGCCCACTCGATGTGGGGACACCGGGCAGTCGTCCTCTGGATCGGTGACGGGATCCGGTTCCTGATCCAGCAGCCCTTGCTGCACACTTCGTCTGCATTGGAACTGGGATCGCTGGCCCGCAGTCGGAGGTGCAGACCTGCACAAAGCCGTATAATGGCCAAGCTTCTTGCAGATGAGACATCGCCTGCCTCTTGCAGGGCATTGCCGCTTTAAATGGGCGGTGCCGCAGTTGGGGCACGTCATCACGTCGACGTCATGACGCTCCACGCATCGTCGCACATGCGCAGTGTGGTCAGCCGCCGCTCGTACCTGCGCAGTGTGGTCTTCGGCCGCTTCGTTCTCCCGATCGTGGTGCGCATGCGTGGGACCCCTGGAAAAGTGCGCGAAATGGCCGCCTTCATCAATGCTCAAGCGCCGCATTCGGGCGATGGCCTGTACACTCGCAGCCTTGTGGGAAGGAAGTAGGTCCTGCTCTGCCGACTTAAGGCGTGAATAGCGACTTTTTGCCTGTTCATGGACTTTGCACGTCTCGATGGCCACTGGCAGGGTCATATTTTTTATTTTTATTTTTAGGAGCAGCTCCTTCAGGGCGTCGGAGTGGACGCCAAACACAATCTGATCCCTGATGCGGGATCTCCGGTGTCTCCATAGTTGCAGGATTGCGCGAGAATGCGAAGATGAGTGAGAAAAGACTGAAAAGGCTCGTCCTTACCCTGAAGGCGCTGCTGGAAGACATAATGCTCGAAGCTTTTGTTTGTCTCGATCTCGCAGTGACTGTTGAATTTGGCTAAAACGGTCTGGAACTTGGTCTTGTCCTCACCGTCGGCAAAAGTGAGCGAATTGAATATCTGGATGGCCTGGTCCCCCGCAGTAGACAGCAGCAGCGTGATTCTTTGGGCATCGGAGGCACTTTCGAGGCCAAGGCCTCAATGTATAGATTGAATTTCGGCTTGAAGACCCGCCAGCTGGCGCCAAGGTTCCCGGAGATCCGGAGCTGTGGAGGTGCCTGGATGTTTTCCATGCCACTGGTCGTCAGTGAATTTTCGAAGGTAAATTACTTAGAAGAAGTAGCCACTTCTGGTATCACGTCGTGTTGTTCACCCTGGGGTAACACGATGCAGTTAACTGATCAAGCATACACTAAACGTGGGCATTGGTTCAATATAAGATTTATTGAACCTCAGTAATGAAGCACACAGCTGCCTGTGGGTTGACTCTCTACTACTCTAAGTAAACTAACATTAACTATCTAGACCAGGCTCGCTCTGATCCACGTGTAGAAGGTGTTGAATGATTTGTACACCCTGACTGTCACTACAGTTGTCACCAGTGGAAAGAGGCAGAGTGCTGATGCCTCGTGTGTTTTATAGGTGGAAGCCCCCCTCTGGTGTTCTGTCTGGTGATTGGTCGTGTTCTGTTCTGTATGTTGATTGGCTCACCTGGATGTCTGTCACTGCCTGCTTTTACCTCATGATGTGCATGGGTGCATATTATGATAGACCCTCTCAGCATTATACAGGCACCTGAACCGCAACTTCAAGAGCCCGAAGAACCACTCAGTCACACCCCTGGTCGCTGCGTAGGTGTCGTTGTAGTGGGTCTCGGCATCGGCCTGTGGCCTCCGGATAGGCGTCATCAGCCACAACATGTCAGAATTTCTAGAGTGTGCCAGGATGAAGGTGTTGTGCACACTGCCTGGGTATTGGGCGCAGACATGTATTTTGCGCAGCTGCAGGTTCATCGAGTGGAACCCCTTTTGGTTTGTATCATCTGCAGGTGTTCATAGGGGGACATGCATCCAGTCAATCACCCCCTGGACTCGGGCATCTCGTCAATGGCGGCGAACCCCGCTGCCTGGGTATCCTGGTGGGCTCGGTCCACATTGAAATGGATGTATTGAGCCATCTGAGCATATAGGGCCCCCGTGATGGCGCAGATGCACCTTGCACTGAGGTCTGTGAAATCCCATGCAGGTCCGCATTCGGCGCCTGGCAGGACACCTTGGCGTAAAGGTTCAGGGCGACCATCACCTTGACGGCCACTGGGAGCGGGTGTCCTTCCCCCATACCTCCAAGGTGCCAGGTGTGCCATGATCTGGCCGATATGTTGCATTGTCTGCCTGCTCAGCCATAGTCTTCAACGGGGTGCCTGGTCCAGCAGGTCCACGAATGACAGGAGGGCTGGTACACACAAGGTCTCATACGGTGCCTCCTTGGCACATCCTCCTCCTCGGCCTGTTGGGCGGCCCACTCTACATCCTGGCCGCTACCACCTGTTCCTCTGGGGCATGCTCTGCTGCTGGACGCTCTGCTGCTGCAGCTTCCTTCTCCTCCTCGAGCAGCGCCATCTCGTACATCCGTCGGGCATCCCCCAGGGCTGCGGTGACTAGCAGGACGGCCACCATTGCTGGTTGAATTCCAATATCCATTGTCTGAAGGGGGTGAAAGGCCAACATGTTAGCATGACGCACATCCCCGTGCCGAACCATGTCCCACGGGCTACTCGGTGGCCTCGGTTAGCACTGCGGGCTCCCACCCCCTGTATGTCCTGGCCCTGTCTGTGGGCACCATGGGGGCCTCTGGCCTGATGCCTGCCCCTGCTGCCAGGGGTACCATCAGCTAGTGCTGCCCTTGCCAGTAGCACACTCCGCAGCCCCTGCCTGGTGACCCCATCGGGGCGACAGTGGGCAATGCCCTTGGGTGGCCTGATGTCCTGCCGGCGGGTGACGGCCGGGTTCTGAGGGGTGGGTTATGGCGAAGGCTGGGGTGTGGGGCTGGGGGACCCATATGGCTGTTGTCATTCTGCAGTATCAAGGGCCAAGGTTGGTGGTCATTGGGGTGCACAGCAAGATGGCTAATTTGCATGCTGCGGTAATGGTGGTCCATGCCTGGGCACCGCCCCAGTCCCGTGGTGGGGGTCACCCCGGCCACTAGGCCTGTTTCCCCGTCACCCCCATCCCTCCAGGCCCTGGCAGGCTCCCCCCACCCCAGCCAGCCCGACCAGTGACTGGCCTGGCAGCCCACAGTCACGCCTCTCCATGTTCTACCTCCTCTCTCTCCCTCAGCAGCCACGACGGCGGTTTCACGATTTTTAAAAGCACAAGTGAACAGCACCATTGGGAACTCAGCCCATCGGAGGCGGAGAATAATGGGGGCCCGATAAATACTGGGTCGGGCCCGTTAATGACATGCAAACAGTGTTTACTGTACATGCGTTCCAGACCGCATTGATGCCGCTGTCGAGGTGACGGTGAATTGCGATTTGCCAAATCGGTTCCTGCTGCATTTTTGGTGTCAGAACCGATTCTTCGCCCAATCGCATTTCTTGATTTTGGCATCAGCCAATGGAAAATCCCCCCCCCAGCCTCCAGATTAGCTTTGAGACTTCCATTCAAAACGAGTAGAGTTTAACCAAAATTCATGACGAGCATAATTTTGCAGGCCTGTTCTGGCAGGGCCAGAGCCATAAAATTCAGCAAGTCATTCAAACGTCCACTGACTTCGGCAGAACTCGGAAATCCCATTGATCCCATTGGTGGAAGGAATCATAACATTCTGTCCATGGAGTGGGGGATGAGAGAGGAGAGTGACACAGACATGAACAAGGACATTCTCCATCTCTCTCTCTCTCTGTCTGTCTATACCAGGTCCAGATGTTTTAGGAATACAGATTTAACATCGAAATGACAGTGCAACATCCCTCCCCCAACAAATAGTCCCTTTTATTTTTTTTCTCTTGGGTTAGGATATGAAGAGCCAAAGTGAGCAGATTACAGAGCACTGCCAATCGATAGAAAATGGGTATAGACGTGCAGTTGACTCCCAGCAATGTGCAGAGGAGACAAGGGGGTAATAAAACCAAATCAATTACATTTTTCTCAATACCTTTAGTTGAGTCCACAAGCAGCATTCAGGTAAGGTGGACACAATCTTGCTAGGAGTGCGTTATGGAGACAGAGGGCAAGTGTTTGTGTTGGGAATCCCAGAGGTTCATCGTTCCATGCATGCTGCGTAGTTTTTAACATCACAGCGTGCGCTGTTTTAGTTTGACAGGTTTCTTGACAGGGTTTAGATTAAATGACAGGCAATGCTCCCAGTTAGTCAGGAAGCTTACTGAAGGAGTCTGCAAATGCCTGTGTGAGCAAGATAGCGGATTGTGTACTGCACTGTCCGAGGCTCCAGACTGAGGGAGTGTTACACTGTCGGTGGGTCAGTACTGAGGGTGTGCCACACTGTCAGACGGTCAGCACTGAGGCAGCGTTGCATGTCAGAGGGTCAGTACTGAGGGAGTGTTACACTGTCGGTGGGTCAATACTGCGGGAGTGCCACACTGTCAGAGGGTCAGTACTGAGGGACTGTTACATTGTCAGAGGCTCAGTACTGAGGGAATGCTACACTGACAGAGGGTCAGTACTGAGGGAGTACCACACTGTCAGATGGTCAGCACTGAGGCAGCGTTGCATGTCAGAGGATCAGTACTGAGGGAGTGCTGCACTGTCAGATGGTCAGTACTGAGGGGGTGTTACACTGTCGGTGGATCAGTACTGAGGGAATGCTGCACTGTCAGAGCGTCAGTACTGAAGGAGTGTTATCTGACAGAGGGTCAGTACTGAAGGAGTGCTGCACTGTTAGAGGGTCAGTACTGAGGAAGTGCTGCACTGTCAGAGGGTCAGTACTGGGGGAGTGCTACACTGTTGGAGGGTCAGTACTGAGGAAGTGCTGCACTGTCGGAGGGTCAGTACTGAGGGAGTGCTGCACTGTCAGAGGGTCAGTACTGAAGGAGTGCTGCACTGTCAGAGGGTCAGTACTGAGGGAGTGCTGCACTGTCTTAAGGTCAGTACTGAGGGAGCACTGCACTGTTGGAGGGTCAGTACTGAGGGAGCAATGCACTGTTGGAGGGTCAGTACTGAGGTAGTGCTGCATTGTTGGGGGGTCAGTACTGAGGGAGTGCTGCACTGTGAAGGGTCCCACTTTCAGACAGCATGTTCAACAAAATCTGATCTGCCTGATCAGATGGATCAGTTATTCATTGTGCGGGGTAGTGTCCGTTTTGCTTTTATGAGATCTTACAGTGCATCTCATCTCAGGAACTGTGTTGAGCACCATCATGGATTCCTGTTGAAGGTGTCATCGGCTCAGTGAAAACATTTTGGTTGGTATCCAACAGTATTTACCAGCATCTGGCCTGTCATGCTGTATTTGAGTGGCTCTGCATTTGCACTTAGTGCTATCAGTTGAACTGTTGAAGATTATTCCAGTCTTTAATTGCTATGTTCTCCTATTCACAGGAACACAGTCTGCTTGACGCCCTGGGGAAGATTCACACACCACAGGGCAGATACCTCGACCTGCATCAGCTGAAATTGTCCTTAACGCTCTCCCCTTATACCAGCATCGACACCTACCAGTTCCGGACCATCCTACAGGAAGGGAGGGAGAGATTCTGGCTCAGTCTCCCAACAACAGCAAACGCGTCTCCAGTAATTCCTTGGCTATTTCTCTGCACTTTTTGCTCTGAGTGGGCATAGTCACCTCTGCATTCCTGAGGCTTTATGTGGCCTGGATCCAGTCCAGTTCGGCAGTTTCAAAGTTTAATTTGCTAGTTCATGTTTCAAACACTCTGTGGATTTGGGATCCGAGAACCCATTCACCAGTTCATCTCAGCACACAGAATAGCTTGTTAGAAAATGGTTCGGAAGGAGGCAATTAAGCACGGTTTGCAAAGGCCCACCATGTGCGCAGTGCAGAGGGAGCATTACTCTGTATCGAATTCTGTGCTGTATCCATCCTGGGAGCGTTTGATGGGGTCAGTGTAGAGGGAGTGTTACTCTGTATCTAGCCTTGTGTTGTATCTGTCCTGAGAGTGTTTGATGGGGACAATGTAGAGGGAGCTTTACTCTGTATCTAGCCTTGTGTTGTATCTGTCCTGAGAGTGTTTGATGGGGACAATGTAGAGGGAGCTTTACTCTGTAACTAGCCTTGGGTTGTACCTATCCAGGGGGTGTTTGATGGGACAGTGTAGAGGGAGCTTTACTCTGTATCTAATCCTGTGCACAGTAAGAATTTTTACAACACCAGGTTAAAGTCTGACAGGTTTATTTGGAATCACTAGCTTTCGGAGCATAGCTCCTTCACTTACCTGATGAAGGAGCTATGCTCCGAAAGCTAGTGATTCCAAATAAACCTGTTGGACTTTAACCTGATATTGGAAAACTTCTTACTGTGCCCACCCCAGTCTAACCCCGTGCCGTACATGGCCTGGGAGACTTTGATGGGCACAGTGTAGAGGAAATGTTGCTCTGTAGCTAACCCACTGCAATTCCTGTCCTGGGAGTGTTTGATTGGACAGTGTAGAGGGAGCTTTACTCTGTATCTAACCCTGTGCTGTACCTGTCCTAGGAGTGTTTGATTGGACAGTGTCGAGGAAGCTTTACTCTGTATCTAACCCTGTGCTGTATCTGTCCTGGGAGTGTTTGACGGGGATAGTGTAGAGGGAGCTTTACTCTGTATCTAACCCCGTGCTGTACCTGTCCTGGGAGTGTTTGATTGGACAATGTAGAGAAAGGTTTACTCTGTATCTAAACCGGTGCTGTACCTGTCCTGGGAGTGTTTGATTGGACAGTGTAGAGGCAACTTTATCTGCACTCTGTATCTAACCCATGCTGTACCTGTATTGAGAGTGTTTGATGGGGACAGTGTAGAGGGAGCTTTACTCTGTATCTAACCCCGTGCTGTACCTGTCCTGGGAGTGTTTGATTGGACAATGTCGAGAGAGGTTTACTCTGTATCTAAACCGGTGCTGTTCGTTAAAAAATATTTTATTCATGGAATTTTCATATAACAAACAAAAGCAGAAAAAAAATCATACAACATTATAAATAACCAACTCCCACTCCGCCCCCACTCCCTAATATCACCCACCTTCTCCCATCCTGCCATCCCCATTTTAACCCCTTTAGCCCTCCTTCCCCCATTTGCTGACCCTTCAATCCTCCGAAAAGAAGTCAATAAAAGGTATCCACCTCCGGGTGAACCCATCAACTGACCCCCTCAAGACAAGCTTGACCTTCTCCAGCCTCAGGAATTCCGCTAGGTCGCTCACCCAAACCTCCGCTTTCGGTGAATCTGAGTTCCTCCATCCAAGCAAGATCCTTCTCCGGGCTATCAGGGAGGCAAAGGCCAAGACATCAGCCTCTCTCACCCGCTGGACTCATGGATCTTCCAACACCCCAAATATCGCTATCTCTGGACTCGGGGCCACCTTCACCCCAGCACGTCGGGCTTTACATCTGCAAATCCCTGCCAGAACACCTTCAGCTTCGGACATGCCCAAAACGTGTGGACGTGATTCGCGGGCCTCCTCACACACTGCCCACACCTAACCTCTACCCCCTCAAAAAACCTACTCATCCGTGTTCCCGTCTTATGTGCTCTTTGAATTACTTTAAACTGAATAGGCTTAGCTTCGCACACGTCGAGAACGCATTCACCCTCCGCAGGGCCTCAGTCCACGTCCCGCCTCCACCTTCCTTCCTGGCTCCCCCTCCCACAAGGGCCCCTTCCCAGTCCATCAATTCCTTTTCTCTCGGATACCTTCCCCTCCCCTGTCTCCTCCTTCGACAGTACCTCATCCTGCAACCCCAGGGGCGGCAGCCCTGGAAAGGGCGGCGCCTCGCTCCTCACAAAATCCCAGACCTGTAGGTACCTAAAACTGTTCCCCCTGGGCAACTCGTGCTCTTCCTCCAGATCCTCCAGCTCCGCAAATCTGCCCCCTGTAAGCAGATCACCTATCTACTCAATCCCCGCCTGCCGCCACCCCCGAAAGTTTGCATCCAGTCCACCCCACCTGGCGCAAACCTGTGGTTGTCACAGATTGGTGCCCAGACTGAGGCACCCTCCAATCCCAAATGCTGTCTCCAATGCCCCCACACCTTTAAAGCCAACACCCCCACTGGGTTCACAGAGTGTCTGGCCGGCGAGAACTGCAGAGGCGCTGTCAACAACGCCCTTAAGCGCATTCCCCGACCCAAAGCGCCTCCATCCGCCCCCACGGCAACCCCTCCACGAAACACGAACAGAAACCTTGGCAACACCCGTTCCGCCAGCGACAACGGCAGCACATCCCACCTGTTAAAGTCCCCCTTCATCTGCTCTACCAACCGAGTCAAGTTTACCTTGTCCAGCTGCGCCCAGCCCCGTATCACCTGGATGCCCAAGTATCCAAAATTCATCCTCACTACCTTGAACGGCAGCCCACTAATCTCCTCTCCTGCCCTCTAGTCTCAATCAGGAACACCTCACTCTTTCCCATATTCAACATGTACCCAGAGAACTGGCCAAATTCTTCCAAAATCCCCATAATGCCTTCAATACCGGCCAATGGGTTCGAAATGTATAACAGCAGGTCGTCTGTGTACAGCGAGACCCTATGCTCAGTGCCCCCCTGCTCAATCCCTCGCCAATCCCCCGATGCCCAAAGCGCCATTGCCAGTGGCTCTATCACCAAAGCGAAGAGCAACAGGGAGAGCGGGCACCCCTGCCTCATTCCCCGATGCAACCCAAAATATCCCGAACTCAGTCGGTTCATCCCCACACTTGCGACCGGTGCCTTGTATAACAACCAAACCCATTCCACAAACGCCTGCCCAAATCCAAACCACCCTAGCACCTCCCACAGGTAGTCCCACTCCACCCGATCAAAAGCCTTCTCTGTGTTCAACGCCACCACCACCACCGCCTCCTGCCCCTGTGAAGGCACCATAATTACAATGAGTAGCTTCACATTTTCTGACATCTGCCTCCCTTTTACAAAACCAGTTTGACCCTCGCCTATCACCCCCGGGACGCAGTCCTTGATTCGCGAAGCCAACACCTTCGCCAATAACTTGGCGTCTACGTTCAATGATATCGGGTGGTACGTCCCACACTGCTCCGGATCCTTGTCCTTTTTCAATATGGATGCCTGCGATAACGTAGGGGTAGAGTTCCCCCCTCTCCCTAGCCTCGTTATACATCCTCACCAGCAGTTGCTCCAGGTTCCCCCCAAAACGCATCCGGACCCGGGGCCTTTCCTGCCTGCATCGCCCTCATGCTCTCCATCACCTCTCTCAACCCAATTGGGACCCCAATCCCTGAATCAACTCTTCCTCTACCTTGGGAAACTCCAACCCGTCCAGGAACACCCACCGCCAGCCTAGGGCTCAGACTCATATAATCTCCTGTAAAAAGAGGGAAAGAGGTCCACAGATCACCAGCCTCTGGCTGAAGAAATTCCTCTTCATCTCTGTTTTAAAGGATTGTCCCTTCAGTCTGAGATTGTGTCCTCTGCTTCTAGTTTTTCCTACAATTGGAAACATCCTCTCCACATCCACTCTATCCAGGCCTTGCAGTACCCTGTTTCAATAAGATCCCCCCTCATCCTTCTAAACTCCAACGAGTACAGATTCCTAAGCATCTTCCCATTTGGAAAATAGTCTATGCCTCCATTTCTCCATCCAAAGTGCATAACTTCACACTTTTCCACATTGTATTCCATCTGCCACTTCTTTGTCCACTCCCAACCCGTGCAAGTTCTTCTGCAGCCTCTACAGACCTTTGTATCATCTGCAAACTTAGCAACAGAGCCTTCAGTTCCTTCTTTCAGATCATTAATGTATATTGTGAAAAGTTGTGGTTCCAGCACCGACCCCTGAGGTATGCCACGAGTCACCGGCTGCCATCCTGAAAAAGACCCCTTTATCCCCACTCTCTGCCTTCTGCCAGTCAGCCAATCCTCTATCCATGCCAGGATCTTACCCTTAACATCATGGGCTCTTAATTTATTTAACAGTCTCCTATGCGGCACCTTGTCAAAGGCCTTCTGGAAATCTAAATAAATCACGTCCATGGTTCTCCTTTGTCTAACTTCCTTGTTACTTCCTCAAGAACTCTAACAGATTTGTCAGACATGACCTCCCCTTGACAAGGCCGTGCTAACTCAGTCCTATTTTACCATGCACTTCCAAGTACTCCGTGATCTCATCTTTAATAATGGACTCTAAAATCTTACCAATGACTGAAGTCAGGCTAACCGGCCTATAATTTCCCGTCTTCTGCCTCCCGCTTTTCTTAAAAAGGGGTGTTACATTAGCCACTTTCCAGTCCTCTGGGACCCTTCCTGCCTCCAGTAATTCCTGAAAGATCATCACCAATGCCTCCACAATCTCCTGAGCTATCTCTTTTACAACCCTGGGGTGTAGTCCATCCGGTCCAAGTGATTTATCCACCTTCAGGCCTTTCAGTTTTCCCAGAACCTTCTCCTTAGTAATAATCACTGCACTCACCTCTGCCCTTTGGTTCTCCTGGAGCTCTGGCATCCCACTGGTATCTTCCACCGTGAAGACTGATGCAATGTAACTACTCAGTTCATCTGCCATTTCTTTGTTTCCTATTATTCTCCAGCCACATTTTCCAGTGGTCCAATGTCTATTTTTGCCTCTCTCTTACCTTTTCTATATTGAAAAAAACTCAGCCTATCATCCTTTATATTGCTAGCTAGCTTGCACTCATATTTCATCTTCTCTCCCTGTTGCTTTTTTAGTTGTCCTCTGCTCACTTTTATAGGCTTCCCAATCCTCTGGCTTCCAACTAATCCTCGCCACTTTGCATGCTTTTTCTTTTGCTTTTATGCTGTCCTTGACATCCCTTGTCAGCCATGGATGCCTTGTCCTCCCCTTAGCATGTTTCCTCCTCCTTGGGATGAATTTCTGCTGCGCCTCCCGAATAACCCCCCAAAACTCCTGCCATTGTGTTCCACTGTTTTCCCTGCTAGGCTCCTTTTCCAATCAACTCTGGTGTTGCCCTTTCTAAACCACAGTGTCTTAACTCGTATACGGTGGACAGATGACTACGAGACTCAGTTTATAAAACAGAACAATATTTATTCACGCGTACACAATGGTTATGGTTATTCAATCACACACTCCCAATCATAGGTTACACTATACACCAATAGTTCCAAGATCTTAACTTAACTTGGCAATGACTGACAAGCATTAGGCAGATATAAGCCTGTTTTCTGTAGTTCTGGTCTTGTAGTCCTCTGTTAGTTGGTTATCAATCTGGTTCTCTTCTGGCACTGGTCTGCCTTCTGTTGGTAGTGTGGATGGTCTCCTTCATCGGCTGATGAACAAGGACTCCTAAATTCCTTTGTGCTTCTGATTTCCTAAGCATCTTCCCATTTGGAAAATAGTCTATGCCTCCATTTCTCCATCCAAAGTGCATAACTTCACACTTTTCCACATTGTATTCCATCTGCCACTTCTTTGTCCACTCCTAACCCGTGCAAGTCCTTCTGCAGCCTCTACAGACCTTTGTATCATCTGCAAACTTAGCAACAGAGCCTTCAGTTCCTTCTTTCAGATCATTAATGTATATTGTGAAAAGTTGTGGTTCCAGCACCGACCCCTGAGGTATGCCACGAGTCACCGGCTGCCATCCTGAAAAAGACCCCTTTTTCCCCTCTCTCTGCCTTCTGCCAGTCAGCCAATCCTCTATCCATGCCAGGATCTTACACTTAACATCATGGGCTCTTAATTTATTTAACAGTCTCCTATGCGGCACCTTGTCAAAGGCCTTCTGGAAATCTAAATAAATCACGTCCATGGTTCTCCTTTGTCTAACTTCCCTGTTACTTCCTCAAGAACAGATTTGTCAGACATGACCTCCCCTTGACAAGGCCGTGCTAACTCAGTCCTATTTTACCATGCACCTCCAAGTACTCCGTGATCTCATCTTTAATAATGGACTCTAAAATCTTACCAATGACTGAAGTCAGGCTAACCGGCCTATCATTTCCCGTCTTCTGCCTCCCGCTTTTCTTAAAAAGGGGTGTTACATTAACTTGGCAATGACTGACAAGCATTAGGCAGATACAAGCCTGTTTTCTGTAGTTCTGGTCTTGTAGTCCTCTGTTAGTTGGTTATCAATCTGGTTCTCTTCTGGCACTGGTCTGCCTTCTGTTGGTAGTGTGGATGGTCTCCTTCATCGGATGGTGGAAGTGACCTTTGTTAGTTACTGCTGCTCCAGAGAAAGAACAAATCCGTGCAGTACCTCTTATGCTGTTTGAATTTTGTGACTCTTTTGGTGGGCGGTCTCTGGGTCATTTGTCAATCAATTGATCAGCGCTCAATCAGCCTGATCGATAAAGTCCAATCAGGGGCTGCCACATCAATTTTGGGGTGGGCACTCAGTTGCCATACTTGAAAGTGTTGGAAACATGTAGGCCCTTCCAAATAAGGAAGTTAGGAGCCGCTGTGTCTTGTAAACAATTGTGATTAACAAGACAGCTCTATTGATCCTGTTGGTGGCCTGGAGATAGCACTTTACTTACGTTATTCACATCTAGCTGTGAAATTGTTTGAAGTCTGCAAAGCCTTTTCCTGTAGCTTTATTTGATCTGCCTGCAGCCTGCTTGTCCATACCCTTGACCACGTTTCACTGCATCCCTTGCTAGATATCATTTTAGGTGACCACACTGGCCAGCTCCTCCCTCATGTCTTTGTAGTTACTCTTATTTAATTGTAATACCGTTACATCTGATTGCAGATTCTCCCGCTCAAACTGCAGGGTAAATTCTATCATATTGTGGTCACGGCTCCCTAAGGGATCCTTCACCTTAAGTTCCCTAATCAATTCTGCCTCATTACACATCACCAAATCCAGAATTGCCTGTTCCCTAGTAGGCTCTGTCACAAGCTGCCCCCCCAAAATCTCTTAGACATTTGTTATGGGCCAGGGTTTAGAGAAAAGTGTATCATGGAGTTCACCTGACCCACAACTTTTAATAGATTGTGGTACGGGGAGCACACGGCCCACTCTACAGGTGTGGTACAGCAGAAATGGAAAAGTATTTTTTAAAGCAAAACAATGTTTATTCTATGAACTCAAGTTAACCTTTTTAAAACATACTGTGAACATCTTATCAACCATCAATTCAAATATAACCCCCAAAGAATACAACACTAAGTAATCCTTAATAACTTCCCAAACAACATCCAGAAGACAAAAGAAACACCTTGGGCATCATTCTCCGCCGGCGGGAGTCTCCATTTTGCCGGCGCCCAGGGGTTTCCCGACGGCGTGGGGCTGCCCCACAATGGGAAACCCCATTGACCGGCCGGTGTAACGGAGACTCCCGCCGGCCGGTCGGGGCAGAAATGTGGCGGGGCGGGTAGGAGAATTTCGCTCCTTGTAACAGAAGCACATTAGGTTTACATTCACTACTGAGAACATTTATAATTTTGAATTCACCAAATGATCAAGAGACAGTCTTTTCATGGCAGAGAGAACAGCAGCACACCTGCTCTGTCTGGCGTCAGCTCCAACACTGAAAACGAAACTAAAACACACCCTGCAGCAAACAGCCTAAAACGAAAGTAAAAAGCTGACAAACAGCCCAGCTCCAACCACTCTCTGACATCACTGCAGTAGTAAACACCCATTTCTTAAAGGTACTCTCACTACAGATATTTATATACACACCCATTTATAAACACCCATTTCTTAAAGGTACTCTCACATGACACATTCTACAAATTCCTTTTCTTGGGATCCATTACCAACCTGATTTTCCCAGTCTACCTGCATGTTGAAGGCCCCCATGATTATTGTAATATTGCCTTTTTTACATGCCTTTTCTATCTCCTGATTTATTTTCTTCCCCACATTCTGACTACTGCCAGGGGGCCTGTACACAACTCCCATCAGGGTCTTTTTATTTTTGCGATTCCTCAACTCTACCCAGAGATTCTATGCCTTCTGATCCTATATCACTCCTTGCTATCAATTTAACTTCATTCCTTACTAACAATGCAACCCTTTGCACATCTGCCTGTCCTTTCAATAGGACACATATCCTTGTATATTTAGATCCCAGTCCTGATCCCCTTGCAGCCACGTCTCTGTGATGCCCACAACATCATACCGGCCAATTTCAATGTGCGCAAGAAGTTCATTTACCTTGTTCTGTATACTGCGCGCATTTAGGTACAACACCCTCAATCCTGCATTGACCACCTGCCTTTTCCCACTTGTCACCTTTTTTGCTCTGCCTGAGGGTGATGTTGTTCTTTTATTTTGGTTCTCTATTTCCCTTTCAGTCATTATACCTTCTAAGCTCACATTCTGGTTCCCACCCCCCTGCCATACTAGTTTAAATCCTCCCGAGTGAATTTAGCAAACATCCTAGCCAGGATATCGGTGCCCATCCAGTTTAGATGCAACCTGTCGTTCTTGTACAGGTCCCGCGTGCCTGGAAGAAATCCCAATGGTGCAAAAACCTGAAACTCTCCCTCTTACACCACCAGTTTAGCCATGTGTTTAGCTGCACTATCCTCCTATTTCCAGCCTCACTAGCAGCAGTAATCCTGAGATTACAACCCTAGAGGTCCTGCTTTTTAGTTTACTGGTTAACTCCCTGAACTCCTTCTGGAGGACCTCATCACTCTTCCTGCCTATGTCGTTAGTACCTATGTGTACTACGACAAAAAATGAAGAAAGAACAAAGAAACATTACAGCACAGGAACAGGCCCTTCGACCCTCCAAGCCTGCGCCGATCCAGATCCACTATCTAAAACCGTTGCCTATTTTGTAAGGATCTATATCCCTCTGCTCCCTGCCCATTCATGTATCTGTCTAGATACATCTTAAATGACGCTATCGTGCCCGCCTCTACCACCACCGCCGGCAATGCGTTCCAGGCACCCACCACCCTCTGCGTAAAGAACATTCCATGCATATCTCCCTTAAACTTTTCCCCTCCCACCTTGAACTCGTGACCCCTAGTAATTGAGTCCCCCACTCCGGGAAAAAGCTTCTTGCTATCCACCCGTCTATACCTCTCATGATTTTGTAGACCTCAATGAGGTCCCCCCCTCAACCTCCGTCTTTCTAATGACAATAATCCTAATCTACTCAACCTCTCTTCATAGCTAGTGCCCTCCATACCAGACAACATCCTGGTGAACCTCCTCTGCACCTTCTCCAAAGCATCCACATCCTTTTGGTAATGTGGCGACCAGAACTGTACGCAGTATTCCAAATGTGGCCGAACCAAAGTCTTATACAACTGTAACATGACCTGCCAACCTTTGTACTCAATATCCCTTCCGATGAAGGAAAGCATGCCGTATGCCTTCTTGACCACTCTATCGACCTGCGCAGCCACCTTCAGGGTACAATGGACCTGAACACACAGATCTCTCTGTACATCAATTTTCCCCAGGGCTTTTTCATTTACCATATAGTTCGCTCTTGAATTGGATCTCATAGACAAAAGAGGGAATTTATGAGTGGAGTCAGAGGAAAGGGATGATATTGGTGCTATGGAGGACAAGGTTGAATCAATTTGGGTGGAAATCAGGAATAGTAAGGCGAAAAGGTCACTGATAGGAGTAGTCTATAGGCCACCAAATAGTAACAGGATGGTAGGGCAGACAATAAGAAAATAAATAACGGATGCATGTAGAAATGGTACAGCGGTTATCATGGGAGATTTTAATCTGCATGTCGATTGGTTTAACCAGGTTGGTAAAGGCAGCCTTGAGGAGGAGTTTATAGAATGTGTCCGGGATAATTTCCTGGAACAGTATGTAATGGAACCTACAAGGGAACAAGCGGTCCTAGATCTGGTCCTGTGTAATGAGGCAGGATTGATTAATGATCTCATAGTTCGGGATCCTCTTGGAAGGAGCGACCACAATATGGTGGAATTTAAAATACAGTTGGAGGATGACAAGGTAAAATCAAACACTAGTGTTTTGTGCTTAAACAAAGGCGATTACAATGGGATGAGAGAGGAACTAGCTAAGGTAGACTGGGAGCAAAGACGTCATGGTGAAGCAGTTGAGGAACAGTGGAGAACCTTCCGAGCGATCTTTCACAGTGTTCAGAAAAGGTTCATACCGACAAAAAAGAAAGACGGTAGAAAGGGGAAAAATCGACCGTGGATATCTAAGGAGGTGAGGGAGAGTATCAAATTGAAGGGAAAAACATACAAAGTGGCAAAAATTAGTGGGAGACTAGAGGACTGGGAAGTCTTTAGGGGACAACAGAAAGCTACTAAAAAAGCTATAAAGAGTAAGGTAGACTATGAAAGTAAACTGGCTCAGAACATAAAAGCAGATAGTAAAAGCTTCTACAAATATATAAGACAAAAAAAAGTGGCTAAGGTAAATATTGGTCCTTTGGAAGATGAGAAGGGAGATTTAATAATAGGAGACGGGGAAATGGCTGAGGAGCTGAACAGGTTTTTTGGGTCAGTCTTCACAGTGGAAGACACAAATAACATGCCAGTGACTGATGGAAATAAAGATATGATCGGTGAGGACCTTGAGATGATTGTAATCACTAAGGAGGCAGTATTGGGCAAGCTAATGGGGCTAAAGGTAGGCAAGTCTCCTGGCCATGATGGGATGCATCCCAGAGTGTTAAAAGAGATGGCTAGGGAAATTGTAAACGCACTAGTGATAATTTATCAAAATTCACTAGACTCTGGGGTGGTCCCAGAGGATTGGAAAGTAGCAAACGTGACACCACTGTTTAAAAAAGGAGGTCGGCAGAAAGCGGGTAATTATAGGCCGTTAAGCTTAACTTCGGTTGTAGGGAAAATGCTGGAATCTATCATTAAGGAGGAAATAGCGGGGCACCTGGAGGGAAATTGTCCCATTGGGCAGACACAGCATGGATTCATAAAGGGTAGGTCGTGTCTGACTAATTTGGTAGAATTTTTTGAGGACGTTACCAGTGCAGTAGATAACGGGGAGCCAATGGATGTGGTATATCTGGATTTCCAGAAAGCTTTTGACAAGGTGCCACACAAAAGGTTGCTGCATAAACTAAAGATGCATGGCATTGAGGGTAAAGTGGTAGCATGGGTAGAGGATTGGTTAACTAACAGAAAGCAGAGAGTGGGGATAAATGGGTGTTTCTCTGGTTGGCAACCTGTAACTAGTGGGATCCCTCAAGGATCAGTGTTGGGCCCGCAGTTGTTCACAATTTATATAGATGATTTGGAGTTGGGGACCAAGTGCAATGTGTCAAAGTTTGCAGACGACACTAAGATGAGTGGTAAAGCAAAAAGTGCAGAGGATACGGAAGTCTGCAGAAGGATTTGGATAGGTTAGGTGAATGGGCTAGGGTCTGGCAGATGGAATTCAATGTTGCCAAGTGTGAGGCTATCCATTTTGGGAGGAATAACAGCAGAATGGATTATTATTTAAACGGTAAGATGTTAAAACATGCTGCTGTGCAGCGGGACCTGGGTGTGCTGGTGCACGAGTCGCAAAAAGTTGGTGTGCAGGTGCAACAGGTGATTAAGAATGCTAATCGAGTTTTGTCTTTCATTGCTAGAGGGATGTAGCTCAAGACTAGGGAGGTTATGCTGCAATTGTATAAGGTTTTGGTGAGGCCACATCTGGAGTATTGTGTTCAGTTTTGGTCTCCTTACCTGAGAAAGGACATATTGGCACTGGAGGAAGTGCAGAGGAGATTCACGAGGTTGATCCCAGAGTTGAAGGGATTAGATTATGACGAGAGGTTGAGTAGACTGGGACTGTACTCATTGGAGTTTAGAAGGATGCGGGGGGATCTTATTGAAACATATAAAATTATGAAGGGGATAGATAGGATAGATGCGGGCAGGTTGTTTCCACTGGTCAGGGAAATCAGAACTAGGGGGCATAGCCTCAAAATAAGGGGAAGTAGATTTAGGACCGAATTTAGGAGGAACTCTTCACGCAAAGGGTTGTGAATCTCTGGAATTCCTTGCCCAGTGAAGCAGTTGAGGCTCCTTCTTTAAACGTTTTTAAGAAAAAGATAGATACCTTTCTAAAGAATAAAGGGATTCGGGGATATGGTGTATGGGCCGGAGAGTGGAGCTGAGTCCACAAAGATCAGCCATGATCTCATGAAATGGCGGAGCAGGCTCGAGGGGCCAGATGGCCTACTCCTGTTCCTCGTTCTTATGTTGTTATGTTCTTAATGCCTTTTAGAATACCCAACACATCCTCCTTCCTTATGCCGACTTGACCTAGAGTAATCAAACATCTATCCCAAACCTCAACATCCGTCATGTCCCTCTCCTCGGTGAATACCGATGCAAAGTACTCGTTAAGAATCTCACCCATTTTCTCTGACTCCACGCATAACTTTCCTTCTTTGTCCTTGAGTGGGCCAACCCATTCTCTAGTTACCCTTTTGCTCCTTATAGATGAATAAAAGGCTTTGGGATTTTCCTTAACCCTGTTTGCTAAAGATATTTCATGACCCCTTTTAGCCCTCTTGATTCCTCGTTTCAGATTGGTCCTACATTCCCGATATTCTTCCAAAGCTTCTTCTGTCTTCAGTCGCCTAGACCTTATGTCTGCTTCCTTTTTCCTCTTAGCCAGTCTCACAATTCCACCCGTCATCCATGGTTCCCTAATCTTGCCATTTCTATCCCTTATTTTCACAGGGACATGTCTGTCCTGCACTCTAATCAACCTCTCTTTAAAAGCCTCCCATATATCAAATGTGGATTTACCTTCAAACAGCTGCTCCCAATCCACATTCCCCAGCTCCTGCTGAATTTTGGTACGGTTGGCCTTCCCCCAATTTAGCACTCTTCCTTTAGGCCCACTCTTGTCTTTGCCCATGAGTATTCTAAAACTTACGGAATTGTGATCACTATTCCCAAAGTAATCCGTGACTGAAACTTCAACCAACTGGCCAGGCTCCTTCCCCAACACCAGGTCCAGTATGGCCCCTTCCCGAGTTGGACTATTTACATACTGCTCTAGACAACCCTCCTGGATGCTCCTTACAAATTCTGCTCCATCTAGACCTCTGACACTAATGTATCCCAGTCAATGTTGGGAAAATTAAAATCTCTTATCACCACCACCCTGTTGCTCCCACATCTTTCCATAATCTGTTTATATATTTGTACCTCTATCTCACGCTCGCAGTTGGGAGGTCTGTGGTACAGCCCCAACATTGTTACCGCACCCTTCCTATTTCTGAGCTCTGCCCATATCACCTCACTGCTCGTGTCCTCCATAGTGCCCTCCTTCAGCACAGCTGTGATATCCTCTCTGACCAGTAATGCAACTCCTCCACCCCTTTTACCTCCCTCTCTATCCCACCTGAAGCATCGATATCCTGGGATATTTAGTTGCCAATCATGCCCTTCCTTCAACCAAGTCTCAGAAATAGCAATAACATCAAATTCCCAGGTACTAATCCAAGCCCTAAGTTCATCTGCCTTACCTATTACACTAGTGGGCAGCACGGTAGCATTGTGGATAGCACAATTGCTTCACAGCTCCAGGGTCCCAGGTTCGATTCCCGGCTTGGGTCATTGTCTGTGCGGAGTCTGCACATTCTCCCCGTGTCTGCGTGGGTTTCCTCCGTGTGCTCCAGTTTCCTCCCACAGTCCAAAGATGTGCAGGTTAGGTGAATTGGCCATGCTAAATTGCCCTTAGTGTCCAAAATTGCCCTTAGTGTCCAAAATTGCCCTTAGTGTTGGGTGAGGTTATTGGATTATGGGGATAGGGTGGAGGTGTGGACCTTGGGTAGGGTGCTCTTTCCAAGAGCCGGTGCAGACTCGATGGGCCAAATGGCCTCCTTCTGCACTGTAAATTCTATGAAAACAAATGCACCTCAGACCACCAGTCCCTTTGCGTTCATCATCTGCTCCCTGCCTATTCTTCCCCTTAGTCACGCTGACTTCATGATCTAGTTCCTTACAGGCTTTAGTTACTACCTCCTTACTGTCCACTAACCTCCTCATTTGGTTCCCATCCCCCTGCCACATTAGTTTAAACCCTCCCCAACAGCATTAGCAAAAGCACCCCCAAGGACATTGGTTCCAGTCCGGCCCAGGTGTAGACCGTCCAATTTGTAGTCGTCCCACCACCCCCAGAACCGGTCCCAATGTCCCAAAAATCTGAACCCCTCCCTCCTGAACCATTTCTCAAGCCACGCGTTCATCCTGCCTATTCTTTCATTTCTACTCTGACTACCACGTGGCACTGGTAGCAATCCTCAGATTACTACCTCTGAGGTCCGACTTTTTAACTTGGCTCCTAACTCCCTAAATTCTGCTTGTAGGACCTCATCCTGTTTTTTACCTATATCATTGGTGCCTGTATGCACCACAAGAACTGGCTCTTCACCATCCCCCTTCAGAATGTCTGCAGCTGATCTGAGACATCCCTGACCCGTGCACCTGGGAGGCAACATACCATTTGGGAGTCTCGTTTCCGACCACAGAACCGCCTATCCATAAATCCCCTATGACTATAGCCCTTTGTTGCTAACTTTTGCCTCAGTTTAATTGCTCTGTTTTATCACCTTTGCTCTTGAGTCGCCAGGTATCTTTATGATACCGCCACGTGGTTCAAGTCAGAGTAATGATTAATAATCCAATACACCGCTTAGTAAGATTTAAATCAAAGCACATTTATTACACACAGTAATCACTACTCATGTATAAATTCTACATCTAAACTACTTCTACGACTAACAGGCCAATACTTAACTTGGTACTGGCCCACCAGGTCAGGGAAACGAATGGCCTTTCGTTCGGGTTCTGAGCCTGCGGGATTCGAAGTTGGTACAGATTGGTAGCTAGGAGCGCCTATCTCGTAGCGAGCGTTGAAGTAAGACTTACTGGATATCAGCGGTGGCTGGACCGGTCACTGTCAAGGGTTGGTTCGTGTTGCTGAGTGACCCGATCAAGAAAGAACAATTTGAACTTGGGCTTAATTCTTATAGTCCCCAGGGGCTTCCCGCCTTTCGGAGCGGACCCTGTACCTGGTTCCAAGTGATTGGACTTTGTCCCAATCACTTGGTTTGATTTTCTCCAATGCTGGAGCGATTCCCTGATCGATGGGCGGTCCTGAGGTGGTCGTTCACCTCCCTTTGTGTCGGCTTCTGCTGGCGCCAAAGAGTCTGGTTTTGCTTTATGTGTCTAAATGTTGCTCATTGTTCCCGGGGATTGCTCATTAATATGCTGATGGCTGGTGTTTTGTTATGCTGATGGTTCCTGGTATCGATCTTGTCTGGCCTTTCCAGAGGTAAATACACACTCAACCTGCAGCTGCTCGTTTGTGTCCTGTTGGCTGACTTTCCCATCAGCCATTGCCATTCACCATTTTAAATCAGGAGTTAACCATTCTAAATCGGGAGTTAGCCATTTTAACTGGCTACACCTTCCACTCTTTTTCCCACCATTCTGTAAAGCAGAGCCAGCCACGGTGCCATGAACCTGGCTACTGCTGCCTTCCCCTGGTGAGCCATCTCCCCCAACAGTATCCAAAACGGTATACCTGTTTTGGAGGGAGATGACCGCAGGGGACACCTGCACTGCCTTCCTGCTTTTTCTCTGCCTTTTGGTCACCCATTCCCTTTCTCCCTCAGCAATCCTAATGTGTGGTGTGAGCAATTCGCTAAACGTGCTATCCACGACCTCCTCAGCATCGCGGATGCTCCAAAGTGAGTCCATCCGCAGCTCCAGTGCCGTCATGCGGTCTAACAAGAACTGTAGCTGGACACACTTCCCGCCCGTGAAGGAGCCAGGGACATCAGCCACGTCCCTGAGCTCCCACATTGAACAAGAGGAGCATAACACGGGTCTGAGTTCTTCTGCCATTTTTAATCTTATGCTTAACTTAGTCCAACTATAATATCAAATAATAGATAAATGAAAAAGGAAAAAAAAAGTAAAATTGTTACCAATCACACGATAAAATAAAAATAGAAATAGAAAAACCTTACCTTATCAACACACCTCAGGGAAAAGAAAAACTACTTACCAGTCACCCGCCAATCACTTACCTGCTGACTGTGACATCTTTCTACTTCTACCTCGAGTATCCCTCTTGATCTTCACTCGGCTGGCATCCTTACAGTGATTGTTTTTTTTTGGTTAGAGGAGGTGGTAGGGAGGGAAACACTGAAGAAGTGTTTGGGGTTTAACTGTCACTTGACAACAGCTCCTCCACAAACCACCTTCGGGATACAGTGACTGCAATGCACTGATGCAAATTAAAAAAAAAAAAATTATTCAAAAAAATATACTTTATTCACAACATTTATCATAAGCATTACAGAAACATTTCAAATTGTCTTGACTGTACATTTCCAGCAGAGTTACACATTGCCTTGACTTTCTTCCATTCAATTTTGATATTATTATACACATATCACTCTTTACATTACAATTCCTTGCACTGATGCAAATTTGCCCCGCAACAGCCAATCAGCATCTCTGCTCTGCTGGATGCTTGCCTTCACTTGAACATGGAGGGTGTCTTGCTCAGGTACACCTTCTGGATACAGTGACTGCAATGCACTGATGCAAATGTTCCCCTAAACAGCCAATCAGCAGCTCCGCTCTGCTGAATGCTTGCCTTCACTTGAACACGGAGGGTGTCTTGGTCAGGTACACCTTCTGGATACAGTGACTGCAATGCAAATTTTCCCCGCAACAGCCAATCAGCGGCTCTGCTCTGCTGCCCTCTGCTGGATGCTTGCCTTCACTTGAACACGGTGGGTGTCTTGCTCAGGTACAGACCTCTGGCTGTTAACCCTCCCCTTTCAGGATGTCCTGTGTTCATTCAGAGACATCCTTGACCCTGGCACCAGGGAGGTAACACACCATCCTGGAGTCTCTTTCACGTCCGCAGGAGTGCCTATCCATGCCTCTTACTATAGAGTCCCCTATAACTATCGCTCTCCTGCACTTTGCCCTCCCCTGCTGAGCAACAGAGCCAGTTCTGGTGCCACTGTTCTGGCTGCTGTTGTTTTCCCCTGATAGGCTATCCCCCTCAACAGAATCAAAAACAGTATACCTGTTAGGGGCCAACCACAGGGGATTCCTGCGCTGATTGCCTGCCCTTTCTAGTGGTCACCGATCTGTCTGCCTGCTCCTTGGGTGTGACCACATCTCTGCAACTCCTATCTGTGACGCTTTCCGCCACCTGCATGCTCTTAAATGCATCCAACTGCTGCTCCAACCGAACCACGTGGTCCGTGAGGAGCTGCCATTGGCTACACTTGCTGCAGATGTAGTCAACCGGAACACTGGAAGCATCACAGAATTGTCACACCTCACAGTTGGAGCACTGCACCCCGCTGAGTGACATTTAAGCACTTGTTCATTAATTTAAAATAAATACTTGAATTATTGTTAGATTGAGTTACAATTAACTCGTATGCCCCTGATGCTAGATATTTACTGTAAAATTAAATGCTAAATACTAATCTCTGCCCTCAGGTTTAGTTACTCCTCTACCTAGATTATTGATAAATTTTAATTAGTTTTTTCTTCAATGTTATTATTTTTTAATTTAACAGATTTCCTACCTGTCAATTAGGTCACAGCTTTACTGTGATTTCACTTCAGTTTTCCCCCCACAATTTGAAAAGGTATTTGTATCACTTACCTTCCCTCGATGCTCTCTGGATCTCTCCCTGCAGATTAACAGTTACAAAAGCCAGAAGAAGAAAACAAAACAAAAAGGGAAAAAGCACCTCGTCCCACTCTGCACGGAATTACCACACTGCTCCAAATTGCAAGTTCCAATTCCCACTCTGGATATCTCATTCACTCAGGATGTCTCGACTTCACCGTATTCATATATTGCCCCTCTGGCCCTCCGTAACTGCCTCACCCCCTTCCCCATGGACACTAACCAAAACGCCATCTGGAGCCTCTGTCACTCCTTCAACAGCCCTGCCTCTGGGTTCTCTGAATACCTTCTGTGTTCCCTCAGGATCTCATCTACCAGCCTTGCCATCTCCCCCTGCTCTGCCTTCTCCCTATGCGCCCGAGTTGAGATAAACTTCCCCCTAACCCCCATTTTGAGCGCCTCCCAAATCGTGGCGGCTATGACCTCCCCCATGCCATTTAGCTCCATGTACCCTCAGGTGGCAGCACTCACCCGCTCACACACCACCTCACCTGCCAACAGCCCCACATCCAACCTCCACTGCGGGCACTGAACCCCCACCCCCCAGTCCACTCGCCAATCCACCCAGTGCGATGCGTGGTCAGAGACCATGATTGCCGAATACTCCAAGTCAACCACCCCCGGCAGCAACGCCTTATCCAGCACAAAAAAGTTAATCTGGGAGTACACCTGGTGCATGTGGGAGAAGTATGAAAATTCCTTTTCCCTCAGTTTCCCAAACTTCCATGGGTCCCCCAGCAGCCCCCCTCCCTCCCCACCCTGCCATATGCTCCATAAACCCCTTCAACTCCTTCTTCGCCACTGCAGACACCTTCACTGACCTCCGGCTCGACCGTTTTAAGCTCGATTCCGTAACCATACTAAAATCTACCCCCATGATCAACCAGTGCGAGACAAAGTCATAATGTTCCCCAGCACCCGCATCATAAAGTCTCCATCATCTCAGTTTGGGACTAAACGTTTACCAGGACCACCGACAACCCCTCCAGCTTTCCACTTACCATCACAAACCTCCCCCCATGGGTCTGCCACTATACTCCCCACCTCAAACGCCACTCGCTTATTCACCAGTACCACCACCCCCTTCGTATTCATATCCAGTCTCGAATGGAACACCTGCCCCACTCAACCTTTCCTCAATCCCCTATCTTTAAGTGCGTGTCCTGCAAGCTTCAGATTTTTCAGGTGCACAAACACACATGACCGTCTGACTGGCCATTCAGCCCCCTCACGTTCCAAGTAGCCAGCCTGGTCAGTGGGCTCCCCATCCCCCTCCCCTGCTGATCAGCCATACCCCTTTTTGGGCAGTTCCAGGCCCACCCTTGGATGTCCACCATCATCGACCCTTTTCTCACTGCGCCATATTAACCGCGCCCTTGTCAGCAACCTTCCCCCTTCTCCCCCACTCTTAATGAAAACATCAACCACATCCAACCCTCCTACTCCCACCTCCTGACAACCCCCCACAGCACTCTCGTTAACGAGACCGCCCAGCTAGCATGGTGGCCTATGCCCAAGGCCTCCAACCAACCTACCTCCCCAATTCCCCTCCCCCCATGCATACTCCCCTAAAGAACAGGAAAGGGTGCACTCACCCGCGATGTTCCCACATGAAGAGCCTACCCTCCAAAAAGCCCACCATTAAAACAAAGAAACAATTCAAAGGGAACCATTTCTCAGAAAACAAACAATCACACGCCCAAGATCCTCCAAAGTTCAATGTCCTCAATCTCCTCCCATACCGTCGTCCCTCATGAACTCCATCGCATCTTCTGACATACCAAAATAATATGGAAAGTCACCCAGAGACAGGCCAGGTACAGCACTCTGAACTTCACCCCATTCTTAAAGAGGGCAGCCTTGACCCAGTTAAACCTGGCCCTCCCCTTCACCAGTTCTGCTCTCAAGTCCTGGTACACCCGCAGCTCTTTCCCTTCCCAGGTACACATCCTCGTCTGCCTCGCCCATCGGAAGATTTTATCCTTATCCAGGAAGCGGGGCAACTGCACCACCATTGCCCTTGGTGGCTCGCCCGCCTGCAGCTCCTCATCAGCGCCCTGTGCGCTCGGTCGACCTCCAGGGACCGGTCAAAGGCCCCCTCTCCCATCAGCTTCTCCAACATTCCAGCCACATACGTGCCAGCCTCCGCTCCTTCGATGCCTTCAGGCATCTCCATGATCCTCAAATTTTGTCTTCTGGAGCGATTCTCCAGATCCTCCACTTCCTCCTTCAGCCTCTTCTGGGTCTCCCGCATCACCCCCACCTCGGCCATGAACAAGGCCAACTGCTCCTCCTGCTCTCCCACCGCCTCCTCCACTTTGTGGATCGGCCGGCTCTGGGACTCCAGCTTCTGTCCACTTTCTCGATACCCATTTAAATCGATTCCACCACTTTGGTCAGGTCTTCGGGCCTCCTTCCTCTGCTGACTGAACTTTATGTTCAGCACCTCCACTAGCTGCTCTGATGGTCATTGGACACTTGACCCCTTGCCCTCCGCCATCTTATCCTGTGGCGCACCAGGAAGACTCTCCTATTCCAGCAGCTCCTTTCTTCTCATCCAACGTCTAGTTCATGGATCCATCCACCAGCCACACCAGAGGAGTAAAACCTTCTACAGGCACCCCTCCACCTCTTGCCATCAAAGCTTTTGCCATTCTTTTGGGGAAAAGACAGATAAATACCGCCTTGAGCAGGAGCCACCAAATGTGCGACCACTCACTCCATGGCAGCCACCGGAAGTCTGTCTTGGGGCTGTTGGATTGGCACAATGCAGGTGAAGCTTTTCTCTGTATCTAATCCTGTGCTGTCCTTGTCCTGGGACCATTTGACGGGACAGTGTAGAGAGAGCTTGTCTGTATCTGACCTCTTGTTGTACATGCCTAGGAATGTTTGATGGGGACAATGTAGGCGGAGCTTTACTCTGAATATAAGCCAGTGCTGTATCTGTCCTGGTAGTGTTTGATGGGAACAGTGTACATAGAACATAGAAAAATAAAGCACAGAGGCCCTTCGGCCCACGATGTTGTGCCGAACCTTTGTCCTAGATTAATCATAGATTATCATAGAATTTACAGTGCAGAAGGAGACAATTCGGCCCATCGAGTCTGCATCGGCTCTTGGAAAGAGCACCCTACCCAAGGTCAACACCTCAACCCAACACTAAGGGCAATTTTGGACACTAAGGGCAATTTATCATGGCCAATCCACTTAACCTGCACATCTTTGGACTGTGGGAGGAAACCGGAGCACCCGGAAGAAACCCACGCACACACGGGGAGGATGTGCAGACTCCGCACAGACAGTGACCCAAGCCGGAATCGAACCTGGGACCCTGGAGCTGTGAAGCAATTGTGCTATCCACAATGCTACCGTGCTGCCCTTAAGAACAAATTAATCTACACTATATCATTCTACCGTAATCCATGTACCTATCCAATAGCTGCTTGAAGGTCCCTAATGTTTCCGACTCAACTACTTCCACAGGCAGTGCATTCCATGCCCCCACTACTCTCTGGGTAAAGAACCTACCTCTGATATCCCTCCTATATCTTCCACCATTCACCTTAAATTTATGTCCCCTTGTAATGGTTTGTTCCACCTGGGGAAAAAGTCTCTGACTATCTACTCTATCTATTCCCCTGATCATCTTATAAACCTCTATCAAGTCGCCCCCTCATCCTTCTCCGTTCTAATGAGAAAAGGCCTAGCACCCTCAACCTTTCTTTGTAAGACCTACTCTCCCTTCCAGGCAACATCCTGGTAAATCTCCTTTGCACCTTTTCCAAAGCTTCCACATCCGTTCCAAAATGAGGCGACCAGAACTGTACACCGTACTCCAAATGTGGCCTTACCAAAGTTTTGTACAGCTGCATCATCACCTCACGGCTCTTAAATTCAATCGCTCTGTTAATGAACGCTAGCACACCATAGGCCTTCTTCACAGCTCTATCCACTTGAGTGGCAACTTTCAAAGATGTATGAACATAGACCCCAAATGTAGATGGAGCTTTACTGTGTATCTAATCCCATGCTGTACCTGCATTGGGGGTGTTTGATTAGACAGTGTAGTTGAAGTTTTACTCTGTATCTAACCCCGTGTTGTACCTGTCCTGTAGGTGTTTGATGAGGACAGCATAGAGGGAGCTTTAATATGTATTTAACCCTGTGCTCTACCTATCCTGGGAGTGTTTGATTGGGGACCATGTGGAGGGAGCTTTACTCTGTATCTAACCCCGTGCTGTATCAGTCCAGGGAGTATCCAGTCCTGGATGTATTTGATGGGGCATTGCAGAGGGACATTTATTCTGTATATAGCCCCGTGCTGTACCTGTCCTGGGATTGTTTGATGGGGACAGTGTAGAGGGATATTTACTCTGTATCTAACCCTGTGCTGGCCTTGATCTGGGACCATTTGACGGGACAGAATAGAGGGAGCTTTGTCAGTATCTGACCACTTGTTGTACCTGTCCTAGGAATGTTTGATGGGGACAATGTAGATGGAGCTTTACTCTGTATCTGATCTTGGCAGTTTTTGTTGGGGACAGTGGAGAGTGAGGTTTACTCTGCATCTAACTCCGTGCTGTATCTGTCCTAGGAGTGTTTGTTCAGACAGTGTAGATAGAGCTATTGTCTGTATCTAGCCCCGTGCTGTCCCTGTTCTGGGAGTATTTAATGGGGAGACTGTAAAGGGAGCTGTAGCACTGTCAATATGACGCGAGGCAGGTTGAGGTAATGTCAATTGAAGGCTTTATTAAGCAGAACTTTATCCCCAGCAGCGTGGTTACAGAATGCAGCTGCTGAGGAAAATGGAGGGAAAAGCTGGGTTCTTATACCGGCATTTCTGGGTGGAGTCCAGTAGGTGGCAGATACTATCAGGACCTGGCATCCCTCCACCAATAGCCTGTCAACACGTGGTGTACCGTATTACCCCTAATACATACCACCACATTCACCCCTTGTTGAAAAAGAACCCGCATGGTGGTAGGGGTTTACAGAGTCGGTACTGTGCCGTAGCTTTGAACAAAACACAAAATTATCGCTTCAACTGGGCCAACGGGCCAAACAGGGTCGGCATGATGCCATAACTATAACACAATAACTGAAAACGTTGAGAGTTAAAGTGATTCGATGAGCCGGATGGGCACCCTGGTCGTCCTTTCCGATCGTCTCGGGCGTGGTGGTGATGGCGCTGGCTCGAGTCCCGTCGACTCTGGAAGCGTAGTGCTGTCCCCTGTGCCCTTACTCCTGGGCGGGTCTGGGAGGAGAGCTGAACCCCCCGGGAAGGGGGTGGCTGCAGGATGAACCGGCGGGAGTGAGGAGGTGATGATTGGCGTTGGGGGTGTGTGGGTAGCTCCGGCGGGCGCCAGATCTCGCAGGGAGACCATGTCCTGTCGGCCATCGGGGTACTCCACATAGGCGTATTGCGGGTTGGCGTGAAGGAGATGCACCCGTTCCACCAACGGATCTGACTTGTGCGCCCGCACATGTTTCCGGAGCAGAATGGGTCCCGGAGCTGCTAGCCAGGTCGGAAGTGGCGTTCCAGAGGAGGACTTCCTAGGAAAGAGGAGGAGGCGCTCGTGAGGCGTTTGATTCGTGGTGGTGCACAGCAGGGACCGGATAGAGTGAAGGGCATCCGGGGGGACCTCCTGCCAGCGGGAAATTGGGAGACTCCTAGACCGGAGGGCCAGCAGGACGGCCTTCCAGACCGTTCCATTCTCCCTTTCTACCTGCCCGTTCCCCCGGGGGTTGTAACTGGTCGTCCTGCTCGAGGCTATGCCCTTGCTGAGCAGGAATTGACGCAGTTCGTCACTCATAAAGGAGGACCCCCTGTCGCTATGGATATAGTCGGGGAAACCGAACAGTGTAAAAATGGTACCGAGGGCTTTAATGACCGTGGACGCTGTCATGTCGGGGCGGGGGATGGCGAAAGGGAAACGGGAGTATTCGTCAACGATGTTCAGGAAGTACGCGTTGCGATCGGTGGAGGGGAGGGGGCCTTTGAAATCCAAACTGAGGAGTTCAAAGGGTCAAGAGGTCTTAACCAGGTGCGCTCTATCTGGCCTGAAAAAGTGCGGTTTGTACTCAGCGCAGATCTGGCAGTTTCTGGTGACTGTTCGGACGTCCTCAACGGAGTAAGGGAGGTTGTGGGCCTTAAGGAAGTGGTAGAAACGAGTGACCCCCGGGTGGCAGAGGTCCTCGTGGAGGGCTTGTAGATGGTCCACTTGTACATTGGCACATGTGCCGTGAGATAGGGCATCGGATGGCTCGTTCAGCTTTCCGGGACGGTACAAGATCTCATAATTGAAGGTGGAGAGTTCGATCCTCCACCGCAAGATCTTGTCGTTCTTGATCTTGCCCCGCTGTGCATTATCGAACATGAAGGCAACCGACCGTTGGTCAGTGAGGAGAGTGAATCTTCTACCGGCCAGGTAATCCCCCAGTGTCGCACAGCTTCCACTATTGCTCGTGCCTCCTTTTCCACTGAGGAGTGGCGGATTTCTGAAGCGTGGAGGGTTCGGGAGAAGAAGGCCACGTGTCTGCCTGCTTGGTTGAGGGTGGCCGCCAGAGCTACATCCGATGCGTCGCTCTCGACCTGGAAGGGGAGGGACTCATCGATGGCGCCCATCATGGCCTTTGCGATATCCTCTTTGATGCAGCTAAAGGCCTGGCATGCCTCTGTCGACAGGGGAAAAGTAGTGGACTGGATTAGCGCACGGGCCTTGTCGGCGTATTGTGGAACCCACTGGGCGTAATAAGAAAAGAAGCCCAGGCAACGTTTCAGGGCTTTGGCACAGTGGGGGAGAGGGAACTCCATGAGGGGGCGCATGAGTTCAGGGTCGGGGCCTATCACTCCATTACGCACAACGTAGCCCAGGATGGCTAGACGATCGGTGCGGAACACACATTTTTCTTTGTTGTAAGTGAGGTTCAGGGCGTGAGCGGCCTGGAGGAATTTTTGGAGGTTGGCGTCGTGGTCCTGCTGGTCGTGGCCGCAGATGGTGACGTTGCCGAGATACGGGAATGTGGCCCGTAAATCGTGCTGGTCAACCATTCGGTCCATCTCTCGTTGGAAGACCGAGACTCCGTTCGTGACGCCGAATGGAAACCTTAAAAAGTGGTATAACCGCCCGTCTGCTTCGAAGGCAGTATAGTTGCGGTCACCGGGACGGGTGGGGAGCTGGTGGTAGGCGGACTTGAGGTCCACGGTGGAAAAGACCTTGTACTGTGCAATCCGATTGACCATGTCGGATATGCGGGGGAGAGGGTACGCATCTAGCTGAGTGTACCTGTTGATGGTCTGACTATAGTCGATGACCATCCTCTGTTTCTCCCCGGTCTTAACGACTACCACCTGGGCTCTCCAGGGAGTGTTGCTAGCCTGAATGATGCCTTCCTTCAGCAGCCTCTGGACTTCGGGCCGGATAAATGCTCGGTCCTGGGCGCTGTACCGTCTGCTCCTTGTGGCGACGGGTTTGCAATCTGGGGTGAGGTTCGCAAACAAGGAAGGCAGTTCAACCATGAGGGTCGCGAGGCTGCAGACAGTCAGTGGGGGTATAGGGCCGCCAAATTTAAATGTTAAACTCTGGAGGTTGCGTTGGAAGTCCAACCCTAGGAGTGTGGGCGCACAGAGATGGGGGAGGACATATAGCCGGTAATTTCGGAACTCCCTCCCCTGCACCGTTAGGTTAGCGATGCAGAACCCCGTGATCTGAACGGAGTGGGATCCCGCCGCCAGGAAAATTTTCTGGGTGCTTGGCTGAATTACGAGGGAACAGCGCCTTACCGTGTCTGGATGAATGAAGCTCTCCGTGCTCCCAGAGTCGATAAGACACGGCGTCTCGTAGCCATTCACTAGGACTGTAGTGGTTGCAGTCTGGAGCGTCCGGAGTTGCGACTGGTCGGGGGTCGTCGAAGCCAGACGTGGTTGTTGAAGTTGAGCATCGTAATCAGGCAGTATGTGGCCGTGTGTGTCGGGGTCCTTCAGCCAAGATGGCAGCGTCCACGGATCGAGCGCGGTCGGGGGTGGACAAAATGGCGGCGCCCAGCTCTCCCTCGTGGCGTCCGGGGTCCAAAATGGCGGCGTCCATTGGTCGCACGTGGATCGCTGGGGGGGCTGGGTCTGTGGTCCCGTTTCTTCCCCGGAGATAGCGGCGACCCCGTGGGACTTGCACACCATCGCGTAGTGGCCCTTCTTCCCGCAGCTTTTGCAGGTAGCCGCGCGGGCCGGGCAGCGCTGCCGAGGGTGTTTCGGCTGGCCGCAAAAATAGCAGCGGGGCCCCCCCGGTTTGTCTGGTGTTTTGGCCGCGCAGGTTTGCGGGGGTGGGGGGGCGGGGTGTCGGAGAGTCGACCACAGCGGGGGTCCACGGAGCCCAAGGGGCTGTAGTGCGGTCGGGGGCGTAGGCGCGGGCTTTACGCGAGGCCACATCGAGGGATGCCGCCAGGGCCCGAGCTTCTGTAAGTCCCAGAGATTCTTTCTCCAGAAGCCTCTGGCGGATCTGGGAAGAGGCCAAACCTGCCACATACGCATCGTGGACCAGGAGCTCTGTGTGTTCATTCGCTGTTACCACCGGGCAGTTGCAGTTTCGACCCAGGATCTGCAGGGCGTTATAAAACTCGTCCAGCGATTCCCCGGGAAATTGCCGTCGTGTAGCGAGCTGGTAGCGAGCAAAAACCTGGTTGGCGGGCCGGATGTAGATACCCTTCAGCGCGCGATGGCACCGGTGAAACCGTCCTCGTCCTCGATAAGGGAGTAGACGTCAGGACTCACCCTGGAATAGAGGACCTGCATCTTTTGTTCGTCTGTCGGTGTGCCGGGAGCCGTTCGGAGATAGCCCTCAAAGCATGCCAGCCAGTGTTTGAAGATAGAGGCCGAGTTAGCTGCTTGGGGTGCGATGCGCAGGCACTCCGGGGTGATTCGGAGCTCCATGTTCCCACGTCGTTTTCTTCAATTTAAATTCTGCTTAATAAATTGTACCACCGTCAATATGACGCGAGGCAGGTTGAGGTAATGTCAATTGAAGGCTTTATCAAGCAGAACTTTATCCCCAGCAGCGTGGTTACAGAATGCAGCTGCTGAGGAAAATGGAGGGAAAAGCTGGGTTCTTCTCCCGGCATTTTTGGGTGGAGTCCAGTAGGTGGCAGATCCTATCAGGACCTGGCATCCCTCCACCAATAGCCTGTCGACAAGTGGTGTACCGTATTACCCCTAATACATACCACCACAGGAGCTTTACTCTAAACCTAACCCCGTGCGCTACCTATCCTGGGAGTGTTTGATGGGGGAATTTGTAGAGGGAGCTTTACTTTGTATTCAACCCTGTGCTGTAGCTGCCCTGAGAGTGATGGGGACAGTGCAGAGGGAGCTTTACTCTGTATCTAACCCCGTGTTGTGCATGCCCTGGGAGTGTTTGATGGGGACGATATAGATGGACCTTTTCTCTGTATAAACCCCATGCTGCACCTGTCCTGGAAGTGCTTCATGGGGTAGTGTAGAGGGAGCTTTGCTCTGTATTTAACCCTGTGCTGTAGCTGACCTGTAAGTGTTTTATGGGGACAGTGTAGAGGGAGCTTCACTCTGTATCCAACCCTGTGCTGTACCTGTCCTGGGAGTGTTTGAAGGGGATATTGTAGGGGGAGCTTTCCTCTGTATCTAGCCCTGTGCTGTTCCTGTCTTGGGAGGGTTTGATGGGAAGTGCAGAGAGAGGCTTTACTCTGTATCTAACTCTGCGCTGTACCTGCCTGGAACTGTTTGATCTTTAGCAGTTCCTATGTTTGAGAGGTAAATGAATGCCTGGCCTAGGCTAGATTGCCCTCTGGTGGGCTGCGCTCGAGAAGGTTTAGCAAGGGTGGAATAATTATGTATATATTTTCAATGAAGCCCAGAATGCTGACTGCAGAGTCTTCCTCTTTCACTGAAATGGCAGTCAGACTGTCTCCCTTCTCTGTTAAACATCACTGGGTCGTTCATTCCCGAGACTGCTGGCTTACCTTCTGCGCTGTTGCCTTTCCCTTTGTAAAAGGCACTAAACTCTACTTCTCCCTTTATTTATCTGCAGGCCCCTGCCTTGATGAAGTGGAGGGGAAAGTTTGCTGTGAAGCTGAACATCAGCAATGAGGAATCATGTGACTGGTTCCTTGCTCAGGCCCTCAGTCTTCAGAGACGGACAGAGGTCAAATATCTCACACTGGAAGGAGGAGAGGGGAGCCCCTACATTGGCCAATTGCAGCAGCATTCCTGGCAGCTCGGCAGTGATAAATACATCACCCAGTTCACACTACTGGCTGAAAAACTGGGGAATGCAACCATTATATCAACCGCTACTCGGTAAGTTGTGACATTCTCTGTGATTCCCCACAATCCATCTGGGTTTTTTTGTACATGAATCACAACAAATAGCAAAGAGGTACAACAAGTAGTTTGGAAGGCAAATGGAAAGGTAGCCTTTACTGCAAGGGGGATGGAGTGTAAAAACAGACGAGGGGTCACTGGCCTGTCTGTCTTGCCCTCTATTGCAGTTATATTCACGGCCAGATGTCAGTGGAGATGGATCACATGATGTCTGCTGGCATCATCAAGGCCTTCCGTGCCTCGTTGGCACCATGGGGAATTGGGTGTTTCAGAGATCCCTTGAATCACATTTCAATTTCATGTTTTAATTTTCCTTTGTCATTTGTTTTTTTGCTTGATTCAATATCCCTTTAAGGGACTGTCCATTTAATTTTTCCCTCAGTTTGTTCATTTAGTTTAATTGGTTTAACCCCAAAATAGTATAATAACAGGCAATTCTTGCTACAGGTCTCCAGGGCATTGGTGAGACTGAACCTAGAGTACAGTGTACTGGATTAGACTCGGGCACGGTGGCGCAATGATTAGCACTGCTGCCTCACAGCTCGAGGGACCCGGGTTCAATTTCGATTTCGGGTGACTGTGTGGAATTTTCATTTTCTCCTCATGTCTGCATGGGTTTCCTCCGGGTGCTCTGGTTTCCTCCCACAGTCCAAAGATGTGCAGGTTAGGTGGACTGGCCATGCTAAATTGCCCTTCGTGCCCAAAATGGTTCGGTGGGGTTACTGGGTTATGGGATAGGGTGGAGGCATGCTACTCTTTGTAAGGGCCAGTGCAGACTCGATGGGCCGAATGACCTACTTTTGCACTGTAAATTCTATGATTAAGGAGGGATATACTTGCATTTTCAGAGAAAGTTCATGAGGCTGATTCCTGGGCTGAGGAGTTGAGGAAAGGTTGAGCATGCTGCGTTGTACTTACTGGAGTATTGCAGAACGAGAGGCAATCTTACTGACACTGTTACGACACCCTGGACGAGTGCACAGTCAGTTCCAGCCCCACAGACCCCAGAGTCCCAATATACATGAACTAACCAATGATTTGTGTATTTTCCTGATAGCTTTAACCCTCAATGAGTTACAGGCACCAGATTTATAAGTAAAACATTAATAAAATGTTTATTTATGACAAGAGTAAAGGATGAACATATAATGGAAATAATGAAACAATGGTCTACAAGTCAACCTATTCCGAAAATCCCATCCCACCCTCCATCCAGACACGCACGAGAAAGACACATGGTGAAGGGATAGGAAAGGTTAAAAAATAACAGGGATTAAGAGGTATGAAAGATTTGAGGATCTTCGCTGCTGAAATTAAGATCCTTATAGGCGGTGATCTCTTCAGAATGCGAGGTTTTGCAAACCATCGGTAAGTTCGGATCTTATAAGGACTACCATCCATTAGAACTTCCAAACTGTAGGTCATCCTCTGGGGAATCGCCTTCACACAGGAGATTCAGGTCTGTGCAATTCTATGATACGACCACCGGAGATATTATTGGGGTTTTCTACCTGAGAGTTTACAGCAGATTTTACATCCTCTCTGCCTTTCAACTGCATGTCTGATCTCTATGCAGAGATTCTGGCTGTATCGTGAAGAGAATTCTCAGACTGGGCTCTTCCCAGCCATTCAGACAGAGGATTAAACTGTTACAGACCTGATAGGAGAACCTGCTCACAGCGTTTCAAACCAGCTGTACCCTTCACAGGTCTGGCTACTGTCCTTAGTCTTTTAAATTGGTGTGCTTGCCACAGGTCTGGCTGGGAGCCTCTTAAATCGCCTGAGAGAAGGCTGAGAGAGAGTGCCTTAAAGCTGCTTCAGGCTTGGATCTTTCACTGAACTGACAAAATGGGTTTGACTTCTCCTGTTCCAGAAGTTTCTGAAAAGCTCCACCAATCCCAGACAAGAATTTGTCCAAGGCCCGGATTGCAAACAAGCTAATTGGCTGCTTGCCAAGTCCATCAACATGACATACATAGATACATAGAAGATAGGAGCAGGAGGAGGCCTTTTGGCCCTTCGAGCCTGCTCCGCCACTCATCATGATCATAGCTGATCATCCAACTCAATAGCCTAAGCCTGCTTTCTCCTCAAAGCCTTTGATCCCATTCTCCCCAAGTGCTATATCCAGCCGCCTCTTGAATATATTCCAAGTTTTAGCATCAACTACTTCCTGTGTAATGAATTCCACAGGCTCACCACTCTTTGTGTGAAGACGTGTCTCCTTATCTCTGTCCGAAATGGTTTACCCTGAATCATCAGCACGGTAGCATTGTGGATAGCACAATTGCTTCACAGCTCCAGGGTCCCAGGTTCGATTCCGGCTTGGGTCACTGCCTGTGCGGAGTCTGCACATCCTCCCCGTATGTGCGCGGGTTTCCTCCGGGTGCTCCGGTTTCCTCCCACAGTCCAAAGATGTGCAAGTTAGGTGGATTGGCCATGATAAATTGCCCTTCGTGTCGAAAATTGCCCTTGGTGTTGTGTTGGGTGGGGTTACTGGGTTATGGGGATAGGGTGGCGATGTTGACCTTGGTGGGGTGCTCTTTCCAAGAGCCGGTGCAGACTCCATGGGCCGAATGGCCTCCTTCCGCACTGTAAATTCTATGATAATCAGGCTGTGACCCCTGGTTCTGGACACACCTACCATTGGTAACATCTTCCCTGCATCGACCCTGTCTAGTCCTGTTAGAATTTTATAAGTCTCTATGAGATCCCCCCTCATTCTTCTGAACTTCAGCGAGAACAATCCCAACCTCGTCAATCTCTCCTCATATGACAGTCCCGCGATCCCTGGAATCAGTCTGGTAAACCTTCGCTGCACTCCCTCGAGAGCAAGAACATCCTTCCTCAGAGAAGGAGACCAAAACTGCACACAATACTCCAAGTGTGGCTTCACCAAGGCCCTGTACAATTGCAGCAACACATCCCTGCTTCTACACTCGAAACCTCTCGCAATGAAGGCCAACATACCATTAGCCTTCTTTGCCGCCTGCTGCACCTGCATGTTTACCTTCAGCGAATGGTGCACAAGGACACCCAGGACCCACTGCACATTCCCCTCTCCCAATTTACAACCATTCAGGTAGTAATCTGTCTTCCTGTATTTGCTTCCAAAATGAATAATCTCACACTTATCCAAATTATACTGCATCTGCCATTGATTTGCCCACTCGCCCAACCTGTCTAGATCATGCTGTAGGATCCCTGCATCCTCGTCACAGTTCGCCCTCCCACCTAACTTGGTATCATCTGCAAACTTTGAGATGTTACATTTTGTTCCCTCATCCAAATCATTAATATATATTGTGAATAGCTGGGGTCCCAGCACCAATCCCTGTTGTACCCCACTGGTTACTGCCTGCCAATTTGAAAAGGACCAATTAATCTCTACTCTTTGTTTCCTCTCTGCCAACCAGTTTTCTATCCACCTCAATACATTTCCTCCAATCCCATGCGCTTTAGTTTTGCACAATAATCTCTCATGCAGGACTTTGTCAAACGTCTTCTGAAAGTCCAAATATACCACATCGACTGGCTCTCCCTTGTCGACTGTACTGGTTACCTCTTCAAAGAATTCCAACAGATTTGTCAAGCATGATTTCCCCTTCATAAATGCATGCTGACTCTGACTGATCCTGCCACTGCTTTCTAAATGTTCCGTTATAAAGTCCTTGATAATGGATTCAAGCATTTTCCTCACTACCGATGTTAGGCTTACTGGTCTATAATTCCCTGTTTTCTCTCTACCACCCTTTTTGAATATCAGAGTGACGTGAGCTACCCTCCAATCTACAGGGACTGTTCCAGAGTCTATAGAATCCCGGAAGGTGACCACCAATGCATCCACTATTTCCAGAGCCACCTCCTTAAGCACTCTGGGATGCAGATTCTCAGGCCCTGGGGATTTATCCGTCTTCAATCCCATCAGTTTTCCCAGCACCATTTCTCTACTAATGTTGATCTCCCTCAGTTCTTCCCTCTCACTAAATCTTTCATTCTCCAACATTTCTGGGTTCTGATTTGTGTCCTCATTTGTGAAGACAGAACCAAAGTATAAGAACATAAGAACATAAGAACTAGGAGCAGGAGTAGGCCATCTGGCCCCTCGAGCCTGCTCCACCATTCAATGAGATCATGGCTGATCTTTTGTGGACTCAGCTCCACTTTCCGGCCCGAACACCATAACCCTTAATCCCTTTATTCTTCAAAAAACTATCTATCTTTATCTTAAAAACATTTAACGAAGGAGCCTCTACTGCATCACTGGGCAAGGAATTCCATAGATTCACAACCCTTTGGGTGAAGAAGTTCCTCCTAAACTCAGTCCTAAATCTACTTCCCCTTATTTTGAGGCTATGCCCCCTAGTTCTGCTTTCACCCGCCAGTGGAAACAACCTGCCCGCATCTATCCTATCTATTCCCTTCATAATCTTATATGTTTCTATAAGATCCCCCCTCATCCTTCTAAATTCCAATGAGTACAGTCCCAGTCTACTCAACCTCTCCTCGTAATCCAACCCCTTCAGCTCTGGGATTAACCTAGGGAATCTCCTCTGCACACCCTCCAGTGCCAGTACGTCCTTTCTAAAGTAAGGAGACCAAAACTGAACACAATACTCCAGGTGTGGCCTCACTAACACCTTATACAATTGCAGCATAACCTCCCTAGTCTTAAACTCCATCCCTCTAGCAATGAAGGACAAAATTCCTTTTGCCTTCTTAATCACCTGTTGCACCTGAAAACCAACTTTCTGCGACTCATGCACTAGCACACCCAGGTCTCTCTGCACAGCAGCATGTTTTAATATTTTATCATTTAAATAATAATCCCTTTTGCTGTTATTCCTACCAAAATGGATAACCTCACATTTGTCAACATTGTATTCCATCTGCCAGACCATAGCCCATTCACTTAGCCTATCCAAATCCCTCTGCAGACTTCCAGTATCCTCTGCACTTTTTGCTTTACCACTTATCTCAGCTATTTCTTTGTCCCTTATTATGCATTTCCCTGTTTCTGTCTGCAGTGGGCCTACATTTCTCTTTACCAATCTCTGTCTCTTCACATATCTGTAGAAACTCTTAGTGTCAGTCTTTGTGTTCCTTGTAAGCAAACCTGGACACATTGCCCTTGGTCCCCAACTCCAAATCATCGATGTAAATTGTGAACAGTTGTGGGCCCAACACTGATCCCTGAGGGACACCACTAGCTACTGATTGCCAACCAGAGAAACACCCATTAATCCCCACTCTTTGCTTTCTATTAATTAACCAATCCTCTATCCATGCTACTACTTTCCCCTTAATGCCATGCATCTTTATCTTATGCAACAACCTTTTGTGTGGCACCTTGTCAAAGGCTTTCTGGAAATCCAGATATACCACATCCATTGGCTCCCCGTTATCTACCGCACTGTTAATGTCCTCAAAAAATTCCACTAAATTAGTTAGGCACGACCTGCCCTTTATGAACCCATGCTGCGTCTGTCCAATGGGACAATAACATCCAGATGCCTCGCTATTTCTTCCTTGATGATAGATTCCAGCATCTTCCCTACTACCGAAATTAAGCTCACTGGCCTATAATTACCCACTTTCTGCCTACCTCCTTTTTCAAAGTGGTGTCACGTTTGCTAATTTCCAATCCGCCGGGACCACCCCAGAGTCTAGTGAATTTTGGTAAATTATCACTAGTGCATTTGCAATTTCCCTAGCCATCTCTTTTAGCACTCTGGGATGCATCCCATCAGGGCCAGGAGACTTGTCTACCTTTAGCCCCATTAGCTTGCCCATCACTACCTCCTTGGTGATATCAATCCTCTCAAGGTCCTCACCTGTCATAGCCTCATTTCCATCTGTCACTGGCATGTTATTTGTGTCTTCCACTGTGAAGACCGACCCAAAAAACCTGTTCAGTTCCTCAGCCATTTCCTCATCTCCCATTATTAAATCTCCCTTCTCATCCTCTAAAGGACCAATATTTACCTTAGCCACTCTTTTTTGTTTTATGTATTTGTAGAAACTTTTACTATCTGTTTTTATATTCTGAGCAAGTTTACTCTCATAATCTATCTTACTCTTCTTTATAGCTTTTTTAGTAGCTTTCTGTTGCCCCCTAAAGATTTCCCAGTCCTCTAGTCTCCCACTGATCTTTGCTACTTTGTATGTTTTTTCCTTCAATTTGATACTCTCCCTTATTTCCTTAGATATCCACGGTCGATTTTCCCTCTTTTTACCGTCCTTCCTTTTTGTATGTATTTAATTGCTCAGCCATTTCTTTGTCCCTTATTATGCATTTCCCTGTTTCTGTCTGCAGTGGGCCTACATTTCTCTTTACCAATCTCTGTCTCTTCACATATCTGTAGAAACTCTTAGTGTCAGTCTTTGTGTTCCTTGCAAGCTTCCTTTCGTATTGTACTTTCCCCTTCTTAATCAATCCCTTCGTCCTTTGCTGAATTCTAAACTGCTCCCAATCCTCAGACCTATTATTTTTCTTGGCCAATCTATATGCTTCTTCCTTGGATCGGATACTATTTCTAATTTCCTTTATAAGCCATGGATTGGCCCACTTACCCCCTTTGCTTTTGTGCCAGACAGAAATGAACAGTTGCTGTAGTTCCTCCATGCGTTCCTTGAATGTTTGCCATTGTCTATCCACTCTCATCCCTTTGAGTAACTCTCCCCAATCTATCAAGGCAACTCACGCCTCATATCCTCATAGTTCCCTTTAAGATTCAGCACCCTCGTCTCCGAATCAACTACTTCGCTCTCCATCTTGATAAAAAATTCTATCATGTTCTGGTCGCTCATCTCCAAGGGGTCTCGTACAGCCAGATTGGCAATGATGCCCTTCTCATTACACAGTACCCAGTCTAAGATGGCCTGCTTTCTAAGTTGGTTCCTCCACATATTGGTCAAGTATACACTCCAGGAATTCCTCCTCTGCGGCATTGTGGCTAATTTGATTTGCCCAATCTATGTGAAGATTAAAATCACCCATGATCACCGATATTCCCTTATTACATGCATCACTAATTTCTTGTTTAATGCCATTCCCAACCTGACCAGTGCAGTTTGTGGGTCTATATATGACACCCACTAATGTTTTTTGTCCTTTGGTATTTCTCAACTCTACCCATACAGATTCCACATTGTCAGAGCTAATATCCTTTCTCACTATTGTGTTAATTTCCTCTTTAACCAGCAGTGCCACACCACCACTTTTTCTTTTGTGCCTGTCCTTCCTAAATACTGAGAACCCTGGGACATTCAGTTCCCATCCCTGTTCACCCTGCAGCCATGTCTCCCACACTCCACTTTATTGCAAATGCTCCGTGCATTAAGGCACAGAGCCTTTAAGTTTGTCTTTTTCACAATGTTTGTCTTGCTCCCAATATTTTTCTCAACTGCCCTGTTTGAATTTTGCTCTTGGTTTCTCCACCTATCACTTTTCTTATTCACTTTTCTACCTTTTGTTTTTGTCAATGCTCCTTCTTTCTCTGACTCCTTGCGTAGGTTCCCACCCCCCTGGCATTTTAGTTTAAACCCTCCCCAACTGCTCTCACAAATAGCCCCCCCCCAAGGACATCAGTTCCAGTCCTGCCCAGATGTAACCCGTCCAGTTTGTACAGGTCCCAACTCCCCCAGAACCGGTCCCAATGCCCCAGGAATCTGAACCCTCCCCCTGACACCATCTCTTCAGCCACGTATTCATCCTATATATCCTGTCATTTCTACTCTGACTAGCACGTGGCACCGGTAGTAATCCTGAGATCACTACCTTTGAGGTCCGATTTCTTAACTTCCTTCCGAGCTCCCTGTATTCTGCCTTTATCACGAGCTATGTCACAGAACATACTGATTGTAAGGGTTTTATCAGATCAGTAAAGCGGGTGGCAGTTCAAAACCAAAAGTCTGTGATTTTAAAACCAGCCAGCAGGATAAATATTAAACGAGAAACACAAAACACAAAACAGACCAGAATTTAGCAAGTTCCTCACAACACATATAAGATCCTTAGAGGGTGTGACATGGTGGATGCTGTGAGAACGTTTCCCATCATGGGGGAATTGAGAACTACGGGCACCATAGGGGCTGGTTTAGCACAGTGGGCTAAACAGCTGGCTTGTAATGCAGAAAAAGACCAGCAGCGCGGGTTCAATTCCTGTACCGGCCTCCCTGAACAGGTGCCGGAATGTGGCGACTAGGGGCTTTTCACAGTAACTTCATTGAAACCTACTTGTGACAATAAGCAATATTATGATTTAAGAATAGGGGGATTCCCATTTAAGACAGGGATGAAGAAGAATTTCTTCTCTCAGAGCATCTTTAGTCTTTGGAATTTTCTTCCCCAAAGAGCAGTATTAGCTGGGACATTGAATATATTTGAGGCTGAGTTAGACTGATTTGTGAACAAGAGAGTCAAATGTTAAGGGGACAGGCAGGAAAGTGGAGTTTAAGATCCAGACCAGCTATATTCTTTTTGAACGACGGAACAGCCTTGAGGAGCCAAATTACCTACTCTTTCTCTGCTTCATATGTTCTTTTGTTCTTCTGTAACCAGGGCTGGGAGTGAGAGTAATCGGGCTGGGGAGTGAGTATTGTCGACTGTGTCAGGTGGCACTTATCAGCTCACTGATGCGCAGTTTGGTTTCCAGCAGTGTCACTCAGCTCCTGATCTCATTGCAGTCTTGGTTCAAACATGGACGGAAAAGTTGAACTCAAGAAATGAGAAGATAATGCAAGTGACATCATGCAGCATTTGGCCAACTGTGGCATCAAGGAGCCCAGACAAAATCAAAAGGAATCGGGGAAAAACTCTCCACCGGTTTGTTGCGAAACCCTGGGTGAGTGCGCGGTCAATTTCAGCCCCAGAGACCCTGGAGTGCCAACATAAGTGAATTAACCAATATTTTGTGTTTTCCTGAGATCTTGAACTCTCAACTGCCCAATGAGTTACATACACCAGAACAAACTGTTTATTAATAATGAGAGGAAACAATGAATATATAAAGAAATAACAGGGCAATGGTCTACCAGTCTACCTAATACCAAAACCCTCTCCCACACTCCACCCAGACACACACCAGACAGACACATGGTAAGGATAGGAGAGGATCAAAAAATGGGGATTAAAGGGAAAGGTTTGAGATGACTCTTCATTGCTATGACTATGGTCTCTGGGAAATAGATTTACTCAAGAGTTTCAGGTTGGCGCAAGTTCCGTCCTTCGACCACCAGATGGTGTTTTACATAAGAGTTCCAGGTTGGTGCAATTTCCCCTTCTACCACCAGGTGGAGCTTCATACAGGATTCAGGTCTATCCGCTTCCGCCCTTCTACCACCCGATGGAGCTTCTGCCTCTTTGAGATATTACCGGGCTTTAAATCTGAGAGTTTGCAGGCCTTTTGTTTGCTTGATTTCTGTGCACAAATTCCAGCTGTATTTTAAAGAAGGCTCTCAGTTTGAGCTCTTCACAGCCTTCCAGACAGAGGAATAAAAGGTTACAGACCTGGTGAGTGACTGCTTATTTTCTTACTCCAGATGTCCTCCACAAACTTGAGTGCTGCCTGTGACTTTTCACTAGGACAGCCTTCACATAAGTGGCTTGGAGGTTTTAGATATCGCTTGGCAGAAAGAGCAGTGAGAGAGAGTGTATTCCAGCTACAACCTGGCTGAATCCTTTTCAGAACTGCCAAAATGACTGGCTTTTCTTGCTCCAGATGTTTCTGAAAAGCTCCACTAATCCCAAGCAACAATAGAAGATGGCTGGGAAGCCTACATTCACTGATTGACTGATTACCAAGTCTATCAAACTGACATTATGGGCTCTGCCACAAAACCTAAAGGGGACATCTTGGCCTGGCCCATTAGTGTACCCAATATCTGTAGTTTAAATGGAAATCTCAGTATCACAGCAGCTAGCAGGAAGATGGTGGATTAAAGACAGTCAGGACAGGAATTTAAAAAAAGGAAACACAGAGCAGACAAAGCTTTTACAACAATATCCTAACAGGTTGAAGTCATACATATCACAAGGAAGATGTTTCTGGTTGCTGAAGGTCATTCATCCCAGTCCTAGGACATCACTGCAGGAGTTCCTCAAGTTAGTTTCTTAGGCCCAACTATCTTCAGCTGCTTCATCAATGACCTCTGTTCCAACATAAGGACAGAAGTGGGATATTCACTGATGTTTTCACAATGTTCAGTGCTATTAGCGACTCCTTAGATACTGAACCGGTCTGTGCGTATATGCAGCAAGACCTGGACAATATCCAGGCTTGGGCTGACAAGTGGCAAGTTACATTTGTGCCACACAAGTGTCAAACAATCACCATCTCCAAAATTAGAAAATCCAATCAGTGCCCCGTTATATTCAATGTCATTATCATTGCTGTATTCTCCACTCTCAACATTTTAGGGGTTACCATTGATCAGAAATTGGGGCAAAATTCTCTGGTATCAGCGCGATGTCTGCCGACCGGCGCCAAAAACGGCGCAAATCAGTCCGGCATCGCGCCGCCCCAAAGGTGCGGAATCCTCCACATCTTGGGCGGCCCAGCCCTAACCTTGAGGGGCTAGGCCCGCGCCGGACTGATTTCCGCCCCGCCAGCTGGCGGAAAAGGCCTTTGGTGCCCCACCAGCTGGCGCGGAAATGACATTGCCGGGCGGCGCATGCGTGGGAGCGTTAGCGGCCGCTCATGGCATCCCCGCGCATGCGCTGTGGAGGGAGTCTCCTCCGCCTCCGCCATGGTGGAGGAAAAGAGTGCCCCCACGGCACAGGCCCGCCCGCGGATCGGTAGGCCCCGATCGCGGGCCAGGCCACCGTGGAAGTACCCCCCATGGTACAGCTCCTGACAGGGAAGGAGTGCCTAGCAGGGGAAGGGGGGGGGGCATGTGTCAGTGCCAGAAAATGGAGGAAAGAATGGAAAGACAGAGGGGGGCACAGGGGCACAGAGAGGGGGGAACAAGAGAGGTTAACAGACCCAAGAAGGATAACGGGGGTATGGTGATATGCATGTGCACAGTCGTGTAGAGAGTTATCTATTAATGTATATAGTTATCGATCCGGCCTCCAACCTGCAGGTGACAACAGAGATCCACCATGTGACTCGAGAGATCCAGCAGTTGGTAGTAAGTCGTACTGGAGGACAGTCGCACTAGAAGTAGCTCCAGGAGAATTCACTGAATTCAATTATTCGTTACAATTTTTATTACAGTTCGTTAGTTATCTTTCCACCTGTTCATTCTGTTAATAAACTATCCTGTTAGTCAAAGAACTACATGTTCTGTGTGCATCTTTACAATGGCCATAACACAGAACATAACATGATACCAAGAGTGTAGAACAATTGAAGATAACTATGAAGAAGACGGGATGAAACAGGCCGGAGAAAGAAAAAAAAATAAAAATTCTTCCGCCTACCTGGTAAACTACGGGTAACTGGAACTCAACGCATGAAAAGACTGTGAAGTTAGAAATGGAAGGTCTGAAGGCACCTCACCAGCTTCAAGTCACCAGTAATGTAGATGAGAATTGGTGTGTTTTCAAGTAGCAATTCGGACTCGATGTTGCAGCCCTTGGCCTACAGGCACAGCCTGACGAGAGGCATATTGCTGCTCACGGTAGCAGGTCCTCAAGCAATAGAAGTTAATAATACCTTCGCATTTGACAGCGATGCAGAAAGCAAGAGCATTGATGAAGTAATAAAGTACTTTGATCGGCATTGCTCCGCGAAGAAAAATGAAACTTTCGAACGTTATATCTTTCATACGTGTACCCAGAAAGCAGGCAAATCTTTTGATAATTTTCTAACCGACTTGCGGTTGAAGGGGCAGTTGTGCAATTTTAGTATGTTAAAGTCGTCGATGATCCGCGATCAGATAGTGTTCGGGATATCGAATGATAAGGAATGTGAAAGGCTATTGAGGGAAGAAGAGCTTCAATTAGAAAACGCTATCAAGATTTGTCATGCCTGTGAACTAGCTGCACAGCAGATCAGTACGATCAACTTGAAACATTTTGCTGCCAATCTGGAAGAAGATGCCAGTGTCATAAGCACTGTGATGCAGTTGAATAAGAAACGTGGTCTCTGTGCGGGTGGCCATTTTAATCGGCCGACCAGGCCCGCCGTTTTATGCCAGCGATATGGCAATCGACATGGGCCATGACAATGTCCAGCATTTGGGAAGGTATGTTCCAAGTGTGGCAGAACAAATCACTTTGCAAAGCAATATTTTTCACGTCCAACAGTGGACCAAACAGGATCAGTCAACACGATTGATGAGATATCCATTGAAGACCTGTTTTTCTGATTTCGACAAAGAGCACGATAACTCTGAATATGCAAAGTGAAAAAATCTTACTGCTCAGTTGCAGTAATAGTGATGGTGATGCCGATACCACTGAAGACAAATGGACAATTACATTGATGCTGAATGGCAAATTGATTAAATGCAAGCTCGACACAGGAGTGATGGCCAACCTTCTCAGTTTGTCCATTGTGGAAATGCTTCATCCACGAGTTCCCTTCAGGGGGCTTGGAGGTGTACAGCCCCCGATAGAAGGCCTCAAATGCATTGTTGACCTTTTCCAGCTCCGCTACTAGTTTACCTAGTCTGAGCTATTTCCCTCATGGCTGCCTGCTTTCTCAGCTTGTGAGCCAGCAGGCAGCTGGCTTTGTCTCAGTGTTCATACAGGGTACCCCGTGTCAGGCAGAGTTGGTGCACCACTTTCCTTGTGGAGAACAGGTCAAAGTCCATTTGTAGCTTTTTCCTGCCCGCCAGGAGCTCCATGGTCGGTGTCGCGGAGAATTGCCGGTTCATCTCCAGTGTGGAGTCGACCAGCTGTTGCTTGGCCACCCTCTTTTCCCTGTCTCTTTGTGCTTTGCAAACTATAATTTCACCCCTGATCACACCCTTCAGTGCCTCCCAGAGAGTGGAGGGTGGGACCTCCCCATTCTGGTTGTTGGTAATATACCCATGTGATATTTTCTCGCAGAAAGCCTTGTTGGTGAGGAGGGCTGTGGCCAACCTCCACGGGGGGCGTTGGGCACGGCCCGTCTCCAACCTCACATCCGTGTAATGTGGAACGTGGGCGGAGATTATGATCGCGGAGTATTCCTCTCTTACTATCCCTGGAAGCACTGATTTCCCCACTGCAAAGATGTCAATTTGAATATATACGTTATGTACCTGGGAGAAGAAGGAGAATGCCTTCTCCCCTGGGCTGGTGAACCTCCATGGGTCCACTGCCCCCATTTGCTCCATGAATGTGCCGAGTTCTTTCGCCAATTTAGAGGTCTTCCCTGTTTTGGGCTTCGACCTGTCTGTCCGTGGGTCCTGACACAGTTAAAATTGGCTCCCCCAACGTGATAAGTTGGTGTGTGTCTAAGTTGGGGATTTCCGCCATGGGAGTTTCTTTATAAATTCTATATCGTCCCAATTGGGAGCATACACGTTCACCAGTGCTGCCGGTGCCCCGTCTAGGACATCGCTGACCGTGACGTACTGTTCCCCTTGGTCCGTAACCACCTTTGTCACCATGAACACTGTCCTCTTATTTATCGTACGAAGTCTTACAACACCAGGTTAAAGTCCAACAGGTTTGTTTCGATGTCACTAGCTTTCGGAGCACTGCTCGTCCCTCAGGTGAATCCGAAAGCTAGTGACATCGAAACAAACCTGTTGGACTTTAACCTGGTGTTGTAAGACTTCGTACTGTGCTCACCCCAGTCCAATGCCGGCATCTCCACATCATCACTTATTTATCAGTATTGCTACTCTCCTAGCTCTTGTCCTATAGCAAGAATGGCACGTCTGTCCCACCCAGCCCTTCCTTACTTCAGTCGGCCCTTTTCCCTTAGGTGCGTCTCTTGGAGCAAGATTATGTCGGCTTTCATACTTTTCAGGTATGCTAATGCTCTGGATCTTTTTACTGGGCTGGTAAGTCCCCTGACATTCCAGGTGACTATTCTGATGGAGGGGTTTCTGTCCCCCCCTTCCCCCTCCTGCGGGATCAACCATACTTACCTTGTGGATGAGCTTCTGCGCTCCCGGATTTCCCTTTGTTAGGTGGCCATCCAAAATTACCACGGTCACCGTACTCACCATGAGGCCAGACCCCTGCACTCCAGGGTTTCCCTTTGCTCAGGGGCTACCCAACATGGCCGGCAACTATGTGTACACCACATGGGTGAGCCCCTTCACTCCAGGGTTTCCCTTTGTTTAGGAACACTCCAAAGTGTCTGTCGGCGGTGCCACCTTTTTCCGTGTTGCCACCTGCGGACTGTAGTAACCAGCCTAGAGCCCTTTTCCTCGTTGTCCCTTTGTTCCCCCTATGGTTCTGTGCTTTCCCCCTTCCCCCTCTCCTTCTGCTAGTGTCTCTTTCTTCCCCCCCCTTTCTTCCCCCATTTGACTCCCTTCTTGTGATGTTTTCCCCCCCTCGCCAGGTGCTGTTTCCCTCATAAGATATGCGCCGCGGCCCTCCTCTCTCGTACCTCCTGGCGCTAGCTTTCCCGTTAGTGTGGTGACCCCACTCCCAGGGTCGGTCTGAGTTTCCCCTTTGCCCGCTGCTTTTCTTCCCTTTCAGCATTCCTTTTTATCCCCTGTTTCTGCACCCTGCTGCTCTCGCACCCCTCTTCCCGGGCCTTAGCTTTTGGTTTTAGAACGAGGCAGTACAGTCCTGCGCAAATTGCCTCTCAGCCTGTTCAAGCTGATGGCTTCACCTCTGCTTCTGCTGTTGCTTTCCCAGCCCGTTCTTTTAGATGGACTTGTCCGCTTCTGCAGAGTCTGTAAAGTAGTGCTCCTTGTGTTGGTAGGTTACCTAAAGATTGGGCTGGGTAAAACATCCCAGCTTTACCCCACTTTTGAATAGGGCTGCCTTCGCTCTTTTGAATTCAGCCCGGCACTTGGACAGGTCTGCTCCAATATCCTGATGATATCTTATCTAATGTCCCTCATCTGCCTGGCCCATCTTAGTATCCTTTCCCGGTCTTGGTACCAGTGCATCTTTGCAATTATTGCCCTCGGTTGTTCTCCGTGCCTGGTTTTGGTTTGGAGCGACCTGTGTGCTCTGTCTAACTCGGGTGGGCTGGGGAAGCTATCCCTTCCCACCAGATGTCCCAGCATCTGGGTAACATAGTCTGTGGGGTTTCTGCCTTCAGTCCCCTCCACCAGCCCCACTATTCTAAGGTTTGGTGCCGCGACTGGTTTTCTTGGTCCTCCACGTTCCCCTTCAGGCTCCCCTGGGATGCCACCAACCTTGCTATGTCTGCCTCTAGGACCCTTTGGGTCGTGGAGGCCTTTTCTAGTTCTTGAATTATGTTTTCCTGAGCTTCTAATCACCTGTCCATTTTGTCGAGGGCTGTCTGCAAGATGGCCAATGCTTCCGTGACTGCCACCTTGACCGCTGCCTGCATCTTGAGCCTTATACCCTCTTTGGGCTCCTTTAGCTCTCAGGCGAGACATTTCCTCCAGCCATCATCTGGTGAGGAGGTGTTCCTTGCATGGGCCCTCTCTTTCGAGTTTGGGTAGGCTTCCTCGCCTCATCGGTCCGTTGTCTTGCCTATTGGCTTTTCTAGGTTCCTGCTCCCTCTCGTCTCCTTGTGGCCTCTGGTGCAGCTGCTTTTTGGCATTTCGATTGTTGGCCTGTATCTTCTTTAGTGGATCGAACAGGATGATGAGGGCGTGCTTTTTCCCCAGATCTGGCGTTAATTTGGGGTAAAATTGCCGTAATTCAATTTCCTCGGAGAGCCGCCCGCCATGCGTTCGTTCAGCATATCCCCATCACCAGAAGTCCTCGAATCTGGTGATCATTTCTGATGTAAAGGCATTTTTCCATATGTTTCAATGGGTTCCAGTACGTAAGCAGAGCCCCCTACCATCACACATAAAACGGAATGGCCGAAAGAGCTGTCCAAACCTTCAAAGCATCAATGAAGAAACAAGGTAATCGGCCACTACTGCTTCACTTAGCGGACTGCTTGCTCTCGTACAATTCAACCCCAAATACCAACAGTGGCGTTGTCCCAGCTGAGTTGTCAATGGGCCGACATCTCCGAACCCGGTGCAACCTTATTTTTCTAAATTGGTTGGGGTGGGTGGGGACTAAGCAATACTCACAGAAAGGCCTCCACGATACAGCCGAGAACGACAGGTCGTTTCAAACAGATAATTTAATATACATGCAGGAGACTTCCAGTAACGGTGATGCACTGAACGGGCGCATACCAGGTGGCCCACCTCTGAACCAGGACAAAAAAAGGCACTTTTAATTGAATTTTGTCCAAATTTCAACGGAAAAATCCCTCAACAGCCAGAGGAGGGCAACCAAGAAAAGATGCCAGCAAACGGGAGCTCGAGGGGCCAAAGAAATGGCAAAAGCGGTGGAAAGAGCTACGACCAGCAGGCAGACGAAACAGCGGACCTACCAGGCGTAGGGGCGCCAGGTGAGAGGGCGGTGAATGACCTGAGCAGCAGCCCCCCCCCCCTCCCCCCGCCCCCAACCCCGACCTGGAGATGGATGGAAGAGCTTCCTGATGAAGGGGCTGACCACCATGAAGGAGACGACTTACCAGGGGTAAGCCATGGGGTACAGGTCTCTGGCACAGAGTCTGTCCCTGTTGCTCAGAAGGGAAGGGGGGAGAGGAGTAGAGCATGAGTCATTGGAGACTCCATAGTTAGGGGGATAGATAGGAGATTTGTGGGAACGAGAAAGACTCGCAGTTGGTGTGTTGCCTCCCAGGTGCCAGAGTCCGTGATGTCTCGGATCGTGTTTTCGGGATCCTTAAGGGGAGGGGGAGCAGCCCCATGTCGTGGTCCACATAGGTACCGACGACATAGGTAGGAAAAGGGATAGGGATGTAAGGCAGGGATTCAGGGAGCTAGGGTGGAAACTTAGATCTAGCACAAACAGAGTTATTCTCTCTGGGTTGTTACCTGTGCCACATGCTAGCGAGACGAGGAATAGGGAGAGAGAGCAGTTGAACACGTGGCTACAGGGATCGTGCAGGAGGGAGGGTTTCAGATTTCTGGATAATTGGGGCTCATTCTGCGGTCGGTGGGACCTCTACAAATGGGATGGTCTACACCTGGACCAGAGGGGTACCAATATCCTGGGGGGAAATTTGCTAATGCTCTTCGGGAGGGTTTAAACTAGTTCAGCAGGGGATTGGGAACCTGAATTGTAGCTCCAGTATGCAGGAGGTTGAGAGTAGTGAGGTCATGAGTAAGGTTTCAAAGTTGCAGGAGTGTACCGGCAGGCAGGAAGGTGGTTTAAAGTGTGTCTTCTTCAATGCCAGGAGCATCCGGAATAAGGTGGGTGAACTTGCGGCATGGGTTGGTACCTGGGACTTTGATGTTGTGGCCATTTCGGAGACATGGATACAGCAGGGACAGGAATGGTTGTTGCAGGTGCCGGGGTTTAGATATTTCAATAAGCTCAGGGAAGGTGGTAAAAGAGGGGGAGGGGTGGCATTGTTAGTCAAGGACAGTATTACGGTGGCAGAAAGGACGTTTGATGAGGACTCGTCTACTGAGGTAGTATGGGCTGAGGTTAGAAACAGGAAAGGAGAGGTCACCCTGTTAGGGGTTCACCATAGGCCTCCGAAAAGTTCCAGAGATGTCGAGGAAAGGATTGCAAAGATGATTCTGGATAGGAGCGAAAGCAACAGGGTAGTTGTTATGGGGGACTTTAACTTTCCAAATATTGACTGGAGACGCTATAGTTTGAGTACTTTAGATGGGTCCGTTTTTGCCCAATGTGTTCAGGAGGGTTTCCTGACACATTATGTAGTTAGGCCAATGTGGGCGAGGCCATATTGGATTTGGTACTAGGTAATGAACCAGGACAGGTGTTAGATTTGGAGGTAGGTGAGAACTTTGGTGATAGTGACCACAATTCGATTACGTTTACTTTAGTGATGGAAAGGGATAGGTATATACCGCAGGGCAAGAGTTATATCTGGGGGAAAGGCAATTATGATGCGATGAGGCAAGACTTAGGATGCATCGGATGGAGAGGAAAACTGCAGGGGATGGGCACAATGGAAATGTGGAGCTTGTTCAAGGAACAGCTGCTGCGTGTCCTTGATAAGTATGTACCTGTCAGGCAGGGGGGAAGTGGTCGAGCGAGGGAACCGTGGTTTACTAAAGCAGTCAAAACACTTGTCAAGAGGAAGAAGGAGGCTTATGTAAAGATGAGACATGAAGGTTAAGACAAAGCTCGAGAGTTACAAGTTAGCTAGGAAGGACCTAAAGAGAGAGCTGAGAAGAGCCAGGAGGAGACATGAGAAGTCTCTGGCAGGTAGGATCAAGGATAACCCTAAAGCTTTCTATAGATATGTCAGGAATAAAAGAATGACTAGGGTAAGAGTGGGCCAGTCAAGGACAGCAGTGGGAAGTTGTGCGTGGAGACCGAGGAGATAGGAGACGTGCTAAATGAATATTTTTCGTTAGTATTCACACAGGAAAAAGACAATGTTGTCGAGGAGAATACCGACATTCAGGCTACTAGACTAGAAGGGCTTGAGGTTCATAAGGAGGAGGTGTTAGCAATTCTGGAAAGTGTGAAAATAGATAAGTCCCCTGGGCCGGATGGGATTTATCCTAGGATTCTCTGGGAAGCTAGGGAGGAGATTGCTGAGCATTTGGCTTTGATCTTTAAGTCATCTTTGCCTGCAGGAATAGTGCCAGAAGACTGGAAGATAGCAAATGTTGTCCCCTTGTTCAAGAAGGGGAGTAGAGACAACCTCGGTAACTATAGACCAGTGAGCCTTACTTCTGTTGTGGGCAAAATCTTGGAAAGGTTTATAATAGATAGGATGTATAATCATCTAGAAAGGTATAATTTGATTAGAAATAGTCAACACGGTTTTGTGAAGGGTAGGTCGTGCCTCACAAACCTTATTGAGTTCTTTGAGAAGGTGACCAAACAGGTGGATGAGAGTAAAGCAGTTGATGTGGTGTATATGGATTTCAGTAGAGCGTTTGATAAGGTTCCCCACGGTAGGCTACTGCAGAATATACGGAGGCATGGGATTCAGGGTGATTTAGCCGTTTGGATCAGAAATTGGCTAGCTGGAAGAAGACAAAGGGTGGTGGTTGATGGGAAATGTTCAGACTGGAGTCCAGTTACTAGTGGTGTACCACAAGGATCTGTTTTGGGGCCACTGCTGTTTGTCATTTTTTAAATGGCCTGGAGGAGGGCGTAGAACATAGAACATAGAACATAGAAAATACAGCACAGAACAGGCCCTTCGGCCCACGATGTTGTGCCGAACCTTTGTCCTAGATTAATCATAGATTATCATTGAATTTACAGTGCAGAAGGAGGCCATTCGGCCCTTTGAGTCTGCACCGGCTCTTGGAAAGAGCCCCCTACCCAAACTCAACACCTCCACCCAACACCAAGGGCAATTTTGGACACTAAGGGCAATTTATCATGGCCAATCCACCGAACCTGCACATCTTTGGACTGTGGGAGGAAACCGCAGCACCCGGAGGAAACCCACGCACACATGGGGAGGATGTGCAGACTCCGCACAGACAGTGACCCAAGCCGGAATCGAACCTGGGACCCTGGAGCTGTGAAGCAATTGCGCTATCCACAATGCTACCGTGCTGCCCTTAAGAACAAATAAATCTACACTATATCATTTTACCGTAATCCATGTACCTATCCAATAGCTGCTTGAAGGTCCCTAATGTTTCTGACTCAACTACTTCCACAGGCAGTGCATTCCATGCCCCCACTACTCTCTGGGTAAAGAACCTACCTCTGATATCCCTCCTATATCTTCCACCAATGGGTGAGTAAATTTGCAGATGACACTAAAGTCGGTGGAGTTGTGGACTGTGCGGAAGGATGTTACAAGTTACAGAGGGACATAGATAAGCTGCAGCGCTAGGCTGAGAGGTGGCAAATGGAGTTTAATGCAGAAAAGTGTGAGGTCATTCATTTTGGAAGGAATAACAGGAAGACAGAGTACTGGGCTAATGGTAAGATTCTTGGTAGTGTGGATGAGCAGAAAGATCTCAGTGTCCATGTACATAGATCCCTGAAAGCTGCCACCCAGGTTGATAGGGCTATTAAGAAGGCGTACGGTGTGTCAGCTTTTATTGGTAGAAGGATTGAGTTTCGGAGCCATGAGGTCATGTTGCAGCTGTACGAAACTCTGGTGCGGCCGCATTTGGAGTATTGCGTGCAATTCTGGTCACTGCATTATAGGAAGGATGTGGAAGCATTGGAAAGGGTGCAGAGGAGATTTACCAGAATGTTGCCTGGTATGGAGGGAAGATCTTATGAGGAAAGGCTGAGGGACGTGCGGCTGTTTTCGTTAGAGAGAAGAAGGTTAAGAGGTGCCTTAATTGAGGCATACAAGAAGATCAGAGGATTAGATAGGGTGGACAGTGAGAGCCTTTTTCCTTGGATGGTGATGTGTAGCACGAGGGGACATAGCTTTAAATTGAGGGGAGATAGATATAGGAAAGATGTCAGAGGTAGGTTCTTTACTCAGAGAGTAGTAAGGGCGTGGAATGCCCTGCCTGCAACAGTAGTGGACTCGCCAACACTAAGGGCATTCAAATGGTCATTGGATAGACATATGGACAAAAAAGGGAATAGTGTAGATGGGCTTTAGAGTGGTTTCACAGGTCGGCGCAACATCGAGGGCCGAAGGGCCTGTACTGCGCTGTAATGTTCTATGTTCTATGTTCTATCAGGATGGAGATCCAGGTGTCGGTCAAGGTGGCGGTAGCAGAGGCGATGGACACCATTCAGAAGGCAATCAATGGCCTGGGGAAAAAAGTGGCAACTCAAGAGCGGACGATCCTCGACCTGGAAAGGGCCTCGACGGACCAGAGCAACAGGATCGTCACCCTGGAGGCGGGGGTAAAAAGGTTGGTGGTGGTCCAGGCGAACCGAAGGGGGAAAGTCGAGGAGAACAAGTCCCGACGACAGAACATCAGGACCGTGAGCCTGCCGGAAGGCATTGAGGGCAAAGACACGACGGATTATGTCACCAAAATGCTGGGCAACTTAGTCGGGAGAGACAGCTTCACCAAACCCCCAGAGCTTGCCAGAGCACACAGATCGCTCAGACCGAAACCTAAAGCCAGGGAGCAGCCGAGGGCGATTATCGCAAAGCTCCACCGATACCAGGACCATGAGAGGATCCTGCGGTGAGCACCTGGGAAGGACACAAAATCAGAATCTACCAGGACATCGGGACAGAGAAAGCAAAACGCTGAGCCGAGGCTAACCAGGCAAAATCGGCCCTGTACAAGAAAGGGGTACGTTTCGATATGCTGTTCCCAGCTAGGCCCGGGTCACATACCGAAAAAAGGAACATTACCTCAACTCCCCAGAAAAAGCGATAGAGTTCATCCGAATCAATGGCCTGGATAAGGGACAGTCATGGTAATGAAGAGAGTTGCGCAGGGAAAAACTCTGAAAAAGCAAAAGATTCGTTGGACAGTGAGCATGTTTACGTGGAACTATGCTGCCCCATTCCAATTGTAAAGGGAAGACTGGATCTTAGAAAGGAGAGGGTGCTGGGAAGGCAGGTGAGGGTCTAAACATGGAGAATGGGCTGTCCATGTATTAAAGGAAGGGGCTAGTCCAGCCCAGGGAGGAGTACCACCACGCAGAAATAGCTAGCACAGGAAGGCAGAAAGCGGGGGGAACCGCGGAGGGAGCACCTGGTTGGGTGGGGGGGCGGGGTGCACAGGGACGGGGAATGGGAAAGCATAGGGGGAGAAGGGGTGCAACACAGATGGGGGGATGAGGGGAGATGCGGGGGGAAGGGACACAAAAGGAACAGAGCAGAAACAATGAACTGGTAATCGTACAGGCCTTGGGAGGGGAGGAACGGGCTGAAGAAACAAGATGGCACCACAGGCAGCCACTTTGGAGCATCCCTAAACAAAGGGACACCCTGGAGTGCAAGGGCGCGCCCATGTGTCATACACAGTGGGGGGCCATGTTGGGTGGCCACTGGATAAAGGGAACAGGGGCCCGACCTCATGGGGAGAGAGGCGACCTTGGCCATTTTGGACAGCCCCCTAACAAAGGGAAACCGCGGAGTGCAGGGGTGCGTCTACTAGGTAAGTATGGTTGATCCTGCAGGAGCGGAGGGACAAAAAAATCCCATCAGGATTATCACCTGGAATGTCAGGGGACTTTACGGCCAGTGAAAAGATCCAGAGTGTTCACCCATCTGAGAAGCCTGAAAACCGACAAGGTGTTCCTGCAGAAAACACACCTGAGAGCGAAGGACCAACTGCGGGTAAGAAAGGGCTGGGTGTGACAGATGTACCATTAATGCTACTGGAGAAGGGCTCGGAGAGTAGTCATATTGATCAGCAGGAGGACGAGGTTCACGGCGACAAGGACAGTTATGAACCAAGGGGGATGGTATGTCATGGCAAGCAGTGTCCTAGACGGTCTGGTGATCTGTATATCTGCTGGTATGTAAAGGATTAACAACTGTATCATAGTGCTATACAGCCACTAGATGGCAGCACCAGATCCATGTATATAAACTGAACTCAGAGGATCTTCCCGCCTCTTCGTATCAGGAGTAACGAGATAACAGAGTTTTAGAGAGATATATCTTAGTTGGCACGTGTAGTTAAACATTATTAATGTATTAATGCTTCTTCTGATTTACTTTATCATCAGTTATAGTTGTAGAAGAGTGAACAAACTCATTAGTATTTATATTCGTTATTCATTAAATATTATTTGCTTAAACTGAAGACTGATAGTTTCATTGAACTACGACCATCAGACCATTCTGGAAGTATGCAAAAGAGTAACGACGTATTGCAATCACGTACTATAACGGACAGGGCACCGGTAATCCTGGTAAATGTGCACGTGCCCAACTGGGATGAGCACAGTACGATGTCTTACAACACCAGGTTAAAGTCCAACAGGTTTGTTTCGATGTCACTAGCTTTCGGAGCGCTGCTCCTTCCTCCTTGCTAGTGACATCGAAACAAACCTGTTGGACTTTAACCTGGTGTTGTAAGACTTCGTACTGTGCTCACCCCAGTCCAACGCCGGCATCTCCACATCACAACTGGGATGACGCAGGCTTCATAAAAAAGACCATGGCGGAAATCCCCGACATTGACACGCATCGACCGATCATGGGGCAACTTCGACTGTGTGCAGGATCCATTGACAGACCGATTGAACCCCAGATTGGGGAAAATGACAGGCATGACCAGGGAGCTGGCAACATTCATGGAGCATATGGGGACGGTGGCCCCTTGGCGGTTCCTACACCCCAGTGAGAGGGAATTCTCGTTCTTTCCGGCGGTTCACAAAGTACAGTCGAGAATAGACTTCTTTGCAATGGGGAAAGCGGTGCTTCCAGGAATAGTAAGAGCGGAATATTCCATGATAGTTATCTCCGACCACGCTCGGCATTACATGGGCGTGAGGTTGGAGACGGGCCGTGCCCAGCGCCCAACGTGGCAGTTGGACATGGACTTACCGGCCGATAAGGACTTCTGCCAAAAAATATCAAAAACCAATAGGCGAGTATGTTAGAAATAACAGGAGTGGGGAAGTCTCACCTTCCACATTCTGGGAGGTACTGAAGGTGGTGATTAGGGTAGAGATTATAGCCTACAAGGCACGAAGAGATAGGGAAGAGAGGGCGGCCAGGCAACAATTGATCAACTCCATTCTGGAGGTCGACAGAAAGTACTCCGAGGCCCCAACTGTAGAGCTTCTGGTGGAGAGGAAAAAGCTACAAATGGACATTAACTTGCTATCCAGCAGGAAAGCAGTGCAACAATGCTGCCAGACACAAGCGCAGGGAAAGGCTGGCCACCTACTGGCTGACCAGCTGAGAAAGCAGGCTGCCACGAGGGAGATAGCGTAGATGAAGGATAGCAGAGGCAGACTGATAATCGAGCAAAAAGTGGTCGACCAAACATTTGAGACCTTATACCGAGGGCTGGACACCTCCGAACCCACCTGACGGGGATGTGGAGATTAAATGGTTCCTCGATGGACTGGACATGCCAGTCGTGGGGGACGATAGACGGGGGGAGCTGGAAGCGCCAATTGGACTGGAAGAGATCATGGAGAGCAATCAGCTCCATGCAGGCAGGGAAGGCACCGGGACCTGGCGGATTCCCGCTGGACTTCTATAAGAAATTCATGCCAGCCCTGGCTCCACACCTACAGGACATGTTCACAGACTTGCTAGCGAAGGGCATCCTGCCTCCGACACTAACACAGGCGATATCGCTGATACCCAAAAAATACAAGGACCCGGCGCAATGTGGATCATATAGACCCATTTCACTGCTGAATGCAGTCGCAAAGATACTCGCAGAGGTCCTGGCCAAGGATCTGGAGAACTGCAGACCAGAGGTGGTCGCAGAAGATCAGATGGGCTTTGTAACAATAATAATAATCTTTATTGTCACAAGTAGGCTTACATTAACACTGCAATGAAGTTACTGTGAAAAGCACCCAGTCGCCACATTCCGGAGCCTGTTCGGGTACAACGAGGGAGAACTCAGAATGTCCAATTCACCTAACAGCACGTCTTTCGGGACTTGTGGGAGGAAACCGGAGCACCCGGAGGAAACCCACACAGACACAGGGAGAAAGTGCAGACTCCAACACAGACAGTGCCCCAAGCCGGGAATCGAACCTGGGACCCTGGAGCTGTGAAGCAACAGTGCTAGCTACTGTGCTACCGTGCCATCCATCAAGGGTATGCAGCTAACTGCGAACATCAGGCATCTGCAGAATGCAATAAAGACCCCTTCCGGGAAGAGAACACCAGAGTCGATCGTCTCGCTGGATGCAGAAAAGGCCTTCAACCGAGTCGAATGGAAGTACTTCATCGAGGTGCTGGAGCGGTTCAGGCTAACGACAAGATTCACCTCATGGGTGAAACTCCTGTACAATGCCCACAGGTGAGAGTTCGGACCAACACCACCAGCTCTGAATACTTCCAGCTGCACAGAGGCACAAGGCAGGGGTGCCCACTGTCCGCACCCCTGTTCGCCCTGGCAATTGAACCACTGGCGATCGCTCTGTGAGACGCGAAAAGCTGGAAGGGCCAAAGAGGGGCCAGAGAGCACAGAGTGTCGGTCTATGTGGATGACCTACTCCTCCACGTCTCGGATCTACAGAAAGGCCCGAAAGCAACCCTGAAACTTCTGAGAGTTTTGGAGCCTTCTCGGGCTACAAATTCAACCTGGGCAAGAGCGAGGCATTCCTGGTGAACCCGAATGGGGATGGACAGAGTTGAAGGGACCACCATTCAAACTAGCCCTAAACAAATTCCACTACCTGGGGATCCAGATAGCCCATGACTAGACATAGATCCACAAGTGGAACCTGTCCAGTCTGGCGGGAGGAAGTGTAAAATGACCTGCAGAGATGGGGTGCACTCCCTCTTTCCCTAGCTTGGAGATTGCTGATGATCAAAATGAACGTACTGCTGAGGTTCCTCTTCCTGTTGCGATCCATAGTGATCTTCATCCCCAAGGCCTATTTCCACAAAGTAGACAAAATGATCATACCGTTTGTGTGTGTGTGTGTGTGGGGAGAGGGGGGGGGGGGGGGGGGGGATAAGAACCAGAGGATCTGGTTGACACTGCAAAGGAGAAAAATATGGGCGGTCTAGCCTTGCCAAATCTACAGTACTACCATCGGGCGGCCACAGACGGGAGGGTGAGGGGATAGATACGAGATTCAAATACGGAATGGGTGAGGCTGGAGGAGTCCTCCTGCAAGGGAATGACCCTCCGAGCACTTGCCACAGCAGCGCTCCCAGCGCCCCCCCATCAAGGTACACATCCAGCCCAGTGGTGGTAGCCACATTAAAGACGTGGAACCACATGAAGCAACATTTTGGTTTCACCAAGATGTCCCCCATGGCCCCGATCTGCGCCAACCTCAAATTCCCGGCAGCCATGCTCGATGCCACCTTTAAAAAATGGAGACAGGACGGAGAGACGCTAGCGGTTAGGGACCTCTACCGAGGGGTCAGAATTGCGACCTTGGAAAAACTGACAGAGTGTAGCCATCTCAGATAGCCACCTGCAAAGGACCATGGGAATTATGGCCAACCCAGGACTCAGACACACTCAGAGCTTGTGTGTGTATTTGCAAACCAGATAGCTAGACGCAATCGAAATCCCCGCTCGTTTGTTTTCTAATGGCCCATTTCCCCAGAACAAAAGGACTGTACTCAGGTAACCGATACAGATGCAGACTAACAGGCACCACTTGCTTTGCTAAGAAAGCCCAAACAGCCAAGGTCAATGACCGCTCAGGACACGCCCAGCCATCAAGGCACCCGCCCCTTTATTGCCCAAAATCGAAGGCAGTGATCGAAGCCTGTCGAATTGTTGGGTCCAAAGCTAAGGACCGCCCCAAAGAGCGCAAAATCCTAGAGGGATAAAAAGAGACACAGGTCTCTCTTGGCCCCGGCCTACGCCTAAAACCAAGTGTAGCATTACGACCAGAAGACAAGTTCAATACCAACGATCGCTTCCAGACGGATGAACCCAGCAGAAATGAAGCCACTTCTTCTACCCAGCCCCGCAAGATCCGAACAAAGGCCTTGTTCATCTGCAAAGAGCCGGTTGCCCTGAAGTTAAGTATAGGTTATTGTAGTTGTTAGGTGTAGTTTTAAAAAATATATATATTTATTCTCCTTTTTCACATTTTCTCCCAAATTTACACCCACCAACAATAAACAATAATCAGCAACAAATATGTCAATCCCCAACGATCCCATCCTCCCACCAAACCCCAAACATTAGCCCGCATGTTCACATCAACAAATGACAAAAAGGAATCAGGAATCACCCATAGTCACCCTTAATACACACAGCCCCCCCTCCCCCAACCCTCCCACTCATCCCCCCAACTAATGTTCGATGTTACCCAGTTCTTAAAAGTGCATGATGAATAATGCCCATGAATTGTAGAACCCCTCCATCCTTCCCCTCAATTCAAACTCAACCTTCTCAAGAGTCAAGTATTCCAACAGGTCCCCCTGCCACACCAGGGAACAGGGTGGAGAGGCTGCTCTCCATCCCAACAGGATCCGCCTTTGGGCGATCAACGAGGCGAAGGTTACGATATCTGCCTCCGCACCCGTTTCTAACTGGTTCGACACCCCGAATATGGCCTCCCAGGGACCCAGGTCCAATTTCACGTGCACCACCTTGGAAATTACCCTAAAAACCTCCTTCCAGTAATCCTCTAGCTTTGGGCAGGACCAAAACATATGAACGTGATTAGCGCCCCCCCCCCCCCCCCCCCCCACACACACAACGCTCGCACCCATCTTCTAATCCTTCAAAGAATTGGCTCATCCTCGCCCGAGTAAGGTGTGCTCTGTATACCACCTTCAGCTGTATCAGCCCCAATCTCACGCATGAGATGGAGGCATTTACTCTCGGAGCACCTCACACCAGAACCCCTCCTCCATAACCTCTCCCAACTCTTCCTCCCACTTTGCTTTGATTCCTTCCAGTGGTGCCTTCTCCTCTTCCAAAATAGCTCCGTAAACCGCTGACACTAACCCCTTCTCCAGTCCCCCTGTCGTCAGCACCTCCTCCAGCAATGTGGAGGCCGGCTCCTCCGGGAAGTTCTGTATCTCCTTTCTGGCAAAATCTCGAACCTGCATGTATCTAAACACTTCCCCCCGCTCCAGCCCATACTCCACTTCCAGCTCCTTCAGTCCTGCAAATCGACCCCGAAGAAATAAATCTTTTAGCGTCTTAATCCCTTTCTCTTCCCATTTCCGAGAATTTCCATCCCACCTCCCTGGCTCCAATCTGTGGTTACCCCGAATCGGCATTTCCCTTGACCCTGCCCCCAACCCGGGGCTCCTGACTGGTGGTGCAGATCTGCACAGGGCTGCATAGTGGTTTGGTTTCCCACAGTTTAAACAGCGCTTGCCTTATGCAGGGCAGTTTTTTAAAAAAATGGGCGGTGCCGCAGTTTGCACGCGTCATGACGTCGGCATCATGACGCTCAGTGCGTCGTTGCACATGCGCAGTGCGGTTCTCGGACATCTGCACCTGCACGGTGCGGTTTTCAGCCGCTTTGTGTCCCCGATCGCATTGCGCATGCGTTGGGCCCCGGGATGAGCACGCAAAATGGCCGCTTTCGTCAATGTGGAGGTGCTGCATCCGGGAGATGGCCTGAACAGTCTCCACCTTGTGGGAGGCTTGTTTTTCACTTTCTGCCGTTTTGTACAATGAATAGCGATTTTTAGAGTGCTCATGCACAGTACACGTTTCAATCGCGACTGGCAGGGTCATGTGCTTGATTTTCAACAATTGGTCTCGCAGAGGATCAGAGTGGACTCCAAAAACGATTTGGTCTCTGATCATGGAGTCAGTGATATCACCGAAGTTGCAAGATTGCGCTAGCAGTCTAAGGTTAGTTAGATAGGAGTTGAAGGATTCGTCTTTACCTTGCATCCTCTGCTTGAAGATGTAGCGCTCGAAGATTTCGTTGGTGTCCACCTCGCAGTGGCTGTCAAATTTGTCCAGGATGGTTTGGTACTTTGTTTTGTCCTGCCCTTCGGAAAAGTGAAAGGAGTTGAAGATCTCTATCGCATGGTCACCCGCAGTGGTGAGTAGAAGAGCTATCTTCCGAGCATCGGTCGCACCATTGAGGTCGGATGCTTCCACGTATAGTTGGAATTTCTGCTTGAATGATCGCCAGTTGGCACTAAGATTGCTGGTGGTCCTGAGCTGATGAGGAGCCTGAAACTTGTCCATTGTGCCTGTATTCAGTAGCTGGTTGTCACGGATCTTGCTGAGTTGAACTAAATAGATTGAACAGTCACTCCTGGTATCATGTTGTATTATGCTGCTTCGGATAACATAGGCTGCTACTTGATGCAGTCTTAACTAAAGGATGCTCCAGACTCTGAAATGAGTCCAACGTGTTTATTGAACTATTAACACAGTTCTCAAATGAGTTTGACTCTCTGCTGATCTAACTGTAAACTCAGTCTAACTGTCCCAGCTTGCTCTAAGCCAAGGGCTGGGATGTGATGCTGCTGATCAACCCTGTCTAACTCTCTTGATGTCAGTCTGTGGAAAGGCGCAGGGTGTGAGTGCCTCATCCCTTTTATAGTGTTTATGTCATGCCCCCTTGTGGTGATGCCACCTCTGAGTCTCCTGACTGCCCATTGGTTGTGTCCTATTCTGAGTGTTCATTGGTTGCATGTTTGCATATCATGACACCTTCCTCTCCCTTTCTCTCTCTCCCTCTCTCTCTGTCCCTCCCTCTCCCTCTCTCTCTCCCTCTCTCTCTCCCTCCCTCCCTCTCTCTCTCTCCCTATCTCTTGCTCTATTACCCTCTCTCTCTATCTCACTGTCCCTTTCTCCCTTGCTCTGTTACCCGCTTTCTATCTCTCCCTCTCTCTATCCCTCCCTTCCTCTCTCTCCCTTCCTCTCTCTCCCTCTCTCTCTATCCCACCCTCTCTCTCCCACCCTCTTTCTCTCTCATTCACCCCCTCCCTTCTAGTTCTCTCTCTCTCTCGCTCTCTCTCTCTTTCCCTCTGTCTCATTCCCTGCCTCCTATTTCCCTGTCTCACACACATGCCCCTGAGTAAATCTGTCATTATATTGCACTTAGACTCATTCCCATGCTGGATTTCCCAGGTCACCTTGTTTGACCAGTGACTTGGTTCTTTCGAGAGCAACATTAAGGGATTTCTCAGGCTGAGGTTATAAGAGTGATTGTTGTTCTCAAAGATGCTGATTGAAGCTGTCCTCTTGTATATTGCAGGGCCGCACACTTACCTGTGTTTGTTCGGATGGCTCCTCGACAGTCAGACTGGAGTTACGCAGGATTGAAGGGCCTCATTCCCACTGTTCTCCATTACAGCTTGCTGGGATACAACTTCTTCATTCCGGATACAGTAGGTAATATGGCAGCAAGAGGCAGCCAATCAGATCACTCACAATGACTTTTTATCATCCACTTGGCAATTCAAACTGATTCCACTTCTATTTTATTTTCAGAAAATATTTTATTGAAGCATTTATAACTTTAACATTTTTCAACAATAACATCCAACAGAACCCACAATGAAATAACCATCATTCCCCCCAAACACAAACCCCAACCAACATGGTTTCTAAAAACACACTGCCAGCCCTTCCCGGCCCTCCTGCCATTAGTTTTCCTACTCTCATTCGTTATTTCCATGCCTCTCCTCTCCCACCGGACAGTCTAATTTTTCTCGAAGAAGTCGATGAGCGGCTGCCACCTCCGAGCGAACCCCCATGTAACGAACCCCTCAAGGCAAATTTAATTTTCTCAAGCCTGAGAAACCCCTCCATGTCGCTAGCCCAAACCCCTGACTTTGGGGGCTTCGAGTCCCTCCATCCCAGTAAAATCCGTCTCCGGGCCACCAGGGAAGCAAAGGCCAAAACATTAGCCCCTTTCCCTCCATCCTGGGCTCCCGGGTCTTCCAACACTCCAAAGATTGCCACCTCTGGACTCGGCACCACCCTCCCTTGCAGGGCCTCTGACATGACGTCCGCAAATCCCTGCCAAAAGCCCCTCAGCCTCGGACACGCCCAGAACATGTGTACATGATTCTCTGGACTTCCCCCACATCGCCCACACCTGTCGTCCACCTCCTCAAAGAACCTGCTCATCCGGGCCACAGTCATATGAGCCCTGTGGGCCATCATAAATTGGATTAATCTGACCCTGGCACACGACAACGACACGTTAACTCTCCGCAGGGCTTCCTCCCATAACCCAGCCTCCAACTCCCCCCCCCCCCCCCCCCCCCCAACTCTTTTTCCCACTTTCTCTTCACCACCCCTATTGGGTCTCCCTCCAACAGCTCCTTAAAGATCTCTGAGACCATCCCCAACCCAACCCCTGTTCTTGACATCACCTTATCCTGTAACCCCCTTTGCAGGAGGCGCGGAAAGCCCGAGACCTGCTTCCATACAAAATCCCTCACTTGCAGGTACCGGAACTCGTTCCCACCCGGCAACTCAAACTCCTCCCCCAGCTCCTCCAAACTCGGAAAACCCTCATCAAGAAACAGATGCCCAAATCTCTCGATCCCTGCCTGCTGCCCCCTCCGAAACCCTCCCCATCCAACCCCCCCGGAGCGAACCAATGGTTATCGCTTATCAGTGCCCACACCGATGCCCCCTCCAAACACCTGCGCTGCCGCCACTGTCCCCACACCTTCAGGGCTGCCACTACTACCAGGCTTGTGGAGTATCGAGCCGGCGGGAACGAATGCCCTCAAACCTGTGCCTTGACAGGATGCCGCCTCCACCCACTTCCACACCGACCCCTTCCCCACTACCCACTTTGTGACCATCGATATATTCGCACCCAGTAATAGTTAATAAAGCTCAGAAGAGCCAGCTCCCTCCTCCCCACGCCTCCACTCCAGCAGCACTTTCCTCACCCGCGGGGTTTTACCGGCCCAAATAAATCCCAAAATTATCGCATTCATCCTCCTAAAAAACACCTTAGCGATAAAAATTGGGAGACATTGAAAAACAAACAGCAACCTCGGCAGGACTGTCATTTCCACAGCCTGTACCCTCTCCGCCAGAGACAGCGGGAGCACGTCCCACCTCCGGACGTCCCCCTTAAACCGCTCTACTAGCCTACCCAGATTCAATTTGTGAAGCTGTCCCCATTCCCGTGCCACCTGAATACCTAAGTACCTAAACCTCCCTCCCGCCACCTTGAATGGCTTCTCCCCCAATCTCCTCTCCTGCCCCCTTGCCTGGATTGCAAAAGCATCACTTTTGCCCATATTCAATTTGTACCCTGAGAACCGGCCGAATTCCTCCAGTATCGCCATAACCCCTCCAATCCCCTCCAATGGGTCTGATATATATAAGAGCAAATCATCCCCCCCTCGCACTATCCCCTGCCAGACCTCCGAAGCTCACAGCGCCATAGCCAAAGGCTCTTTGGCCAGGGCAAACAGCAGTGGGGAGAGTGGACATCCCTACCTCTTCCCCCGGTACAGCCTAAAATACTCCGACCTCACCCGATTCGTCTGCACGTTTGCCACCGGTGCCTGATAAAGCAACCGGACCCAGTCCACAAATCCCTGCCCAAACCCGAACCATCCCAAGACCTCCCATGAGTACCCCAGCTCCACCCGATCAAAGGTCTTCTCTGTGTCCATAGCCACCACCACCTCAACCTCGCGTCCCTCTGTAGGCATCATGATAACGTTCAAGAGCCTCCTAATATTGGTTGCCAGGCTCTGCCCCTTATCAAACCCCGTCTGATCTTCCCCTACTACCCCTGGGACACAATCCTCGATCCATGTGGCCAGGATCTTTGCCAGCAGTTTGGCATCCACATTCAATAGGGAGATAGGTCCATATGACCCGCAGTTTTCCAGGTCTTGGTCCCACTTCAAAATTAGAGAGATCGATGCCTGCGACAATGTCAGGGGGAGCACTCCCAATTCCTTTGCTTCATTAAATGCCCTTCCCAACAGCGGTTCCAGCACCCCCGAAAACTTCTTATAAAATTCCACCGGGTATCGCCGGTCCCGGGGCCTTACCCGATTGCATCGCCTCCAGCCCCTCTATTACCTCTCCAAGCCCAATTGGGGCCCCCAGGCCCTCCATCAGCTCCTCGTCAACCTTCGGGAACTCCAGCACTCCCAAAAATCACCTCACCCCTCTTCTCCAGCCGGGTGCTCCGATTTATACAGCTTGCTGTAGAAATCTCGAAACACTCCATTCACCCCCGTGGGATTCAAGACCACGTTCCCCCCTGTATCCCTCACTTTCCCGATCTCTCTCGCCGCCTCCTGCTTCCTCAACTGATGCGCCAGCATCCTGCTCACTTTTTCCCTGTACTCATACACCACCCCTCTCACCCTCCTCAGCTGTCCCACCGTGGATAGGAGACCAAATTCTAATTGTAGCCTCTGGCGTTCCTTCAAAAGCCCTTCCTCTGGGGTCTCTGCGTACCTCCTGTCCACTTGTAGGATTTCTCCCACCAGCCCCTTAGTCATAGACTTAGTCATAGAATTTACAGTGCAGAAGGAGGCCACTCAGCCCATCGAGTCTGCACCGGCTCTTGGAAAGAGCACCCTACTTTAGCCCCACACCTCCACCCTTTCCCCGTGACCCAGTAACACCACTGAACCTTTTTGGACACTAAGGGCAATTTAAAATGGCCAGTCCACCTAACCTGACAATAAGCGATTTTCATTTCATTAATTTCATTTTCATCTCCCTCTCATGCCATTCAAAATGTTTACTGAACTGCCGTTCAAAGTCAGCTGCCATCACCTCCACCAGCATATCCACCATAATAGGAGCGGTGCCACCCAGAGAGCGTGCCCCTTTCAGCTTCCCTCCCAATCCACTTCGTACTGCGTTTGACATTGCCAGCTTTTGAACCTTTCTTCCCCATATTCTTTCTTTGGTTCCTGTGGCTATTCCCCCGTGAAACAGATAAACCAATTGGATACTGTTGAGGGGAATGACCTCTCAGGGAAAAGCAGCAACAGACAAATTTATTGCACCATGGATGGTCCTGCTGCAGAGGGGAGGAGTAAAGAGTGTGAGAATGCAATGGTTATAGGGAATTCAATTCTAAGAAGAATAGATTGGCATTTCTGTGGATGCAATCAAAGACTCCAGGATGGTATGTTGCCCCCCCTGGTGCTAGGGTCAAGGATGTCTCGGAGTGGTTACAGGACATACTGGAGGAGGAGAGTGAACAGCCAGTGGTCATGGTAAATGTAGGTACCAACAACATAGGTACAAAAAGGGATGAGATCCTAAAAGCAGAATACAGGGAGCTGGGAAGGAAGTTAAGAAATCAGACCTCAAAGGTAGTGATCTTAGGATTACTACCAGTGCAACGTGCTAGTCAGAGTAGAAACAGCAGGATATATCGGATGAATATGTGGCTGAAGAGATGGTGTGAGGGAGAGAGTTTCAGATTCCTGGGGCATTGGGACCGTTTCTGGGGGAGGTGGGACCAGTATAAACTGGGTGGGTTACACCTGGGCAGGACTGGGACCGATGTCCGAGGGGGAGTATTTGCTAGATTGATTGGAGAGGGTTTAAACTAAAATGGCAGGGAGTCAGAGGAGGAGGAAACAAGGACAAAAACAAAAGACAGAAAGGGGAACAAGAAAAGTGATAGACAGAGAAACCAAGGGCCAGATTCAAAACGGGCCACAGTCAAAAATATTGGCGGCGAAACAAATAATGTTAAAAAGACGAGCTTAAAGGCTTTATGCCTTAACGCGTGGAGCATTCGCAATAAAGTGGATGGACTAATTGCGCAAATAGACGTAAACGGGTATGATATAATCAAGATTCCAGAGACATGGCTGGAGGGTGACCAGAGATGGGAACTGATCATCCAGGAGTAATCAGTATTTAGGAAGACAGACAAAATGGAAAAGGCGGTGGAGTGGCAGTGCCGGTTAAAGAGGAAATTAACGCAACGGTGAGGACGTATATCAGCTCTGACAATGTGGAATCTGTATGGATAGAGCTGAGAAACACCAAGGGGCAAAAAACATTAGTGGGCGTTGTATATAGACCCCCAAACTCTAGTCGTGATGTTGGGAATGACATTAAACAGGGAATGAGATTTGCAATAAAGAACATCTGCAATTATGGGTGATTTTAATCTGAATATAGATTGGGCAAATCAAATTAGCCACAATACCATAGAGGAGGAATTCCTGGAGTGTATACAGGATGGTTTTCTGGACCAATACGTTGAGGAATCAGCTAGAGAGCAGGCCACCCAAGACCAGGTACTGTGTAATGAGAACAGAATCATTGGCAATCGAATTGTGCAATACCCCTTGGGGATGAGTGACCATAATATGATAGAACTTTTCATAAAGATGGAGAGTGAAGTAGTTGATTCTGAGCTTCGGGTCCTGAACCTTAATAAAGGAAAATATGATGGTATGAGGCGCAAGTTGGCCTTGATAGATTGGGAAACGTTACTTCAGGGATGACAGAGGATAGGCAACGGCAAACATTCAAGGAGCGCATGGGGACCTGCAACAATTGTTTATTCCTGTTTGGCACAAATGTAGAATGGGAAAGGTGGCCAATCCATGGTATCCAATAGTGGACTTCCGGTTGCGGTGATGACCAGCTAAGCCGCACGTTTCGGCGGCTCCAGCTTAGACGGACCTTCGACTCTTTTAAGAGCCCCAACGGGAATTTTGTTTTCGACAAAACCCGGTGTGGGGTGAGGCAACAGGGAGTCCCCCCCAGTGGGAAAGAAAAATATCGGCGGCAGCGGCCAGATCGCGGAGAATCCTCGAGGGCTGCGGCAGAAGAAAGAAAGGATCAAGATGGCGTCGGACGGAGCCCAGTCGACATGGGGACCGGACCAAGACGAATTTTTAAGACGGTGTGTGGAGCTGCTTAAAAAGGAGGTGCTGGCCCCGATTCTACAGGCAATCGAAGGGCTTAAAGAGACACAAAAGGCCCAGGAGATAGAGCTCCGTGTGGTGGAGCAGAAGGTAACGGACAACGAGGACGAGATCCTGGCCTAGCGGTCAAAATGCAGACGCACGAGGCGCTCCATAAGAAGTGCATCGAAAGGATTGAAGTCCTGGAAAATAGATCAAGGAGAAAGAACCTCCGGATCCTGGGTCTCCCGAGGGAGTGGAAGGAGCTGATGGCGGGGCTTACGCGAGCAAGATGCTACGCTCGCTAATGGGAGCTGAGGCCCCCTCGGGCCCCTTGGAAGTGGAAGGGGCCCACCGGGTCCCTGCGAGGAGACCAAAGGCTGGAGAACCACCTAGGGCGATGATCGTGTGATTTCACCGCTTCAATGACAGAGAGGTGGTTCTGAGATGGGCCAAGAAGGTACGAAGTAGCAGATGGGAGAATGCGGTGATACGAGTGTATCAGGATTGGAGTGCGGAGGTGGCAAGAAGGAGGGCGAGTTTCAATCGAGCCAAGGAGGTGCTGCATAAGAAGAAAGTGAAGTTCGGGATGTTGCAGCCGGCGCGATTGTGGGTCACGCACCAGGACAGACATTACTATTTTGAGATGTCGGAAGAAGCATGGACCTTCATTCAAAAAGAGAAACTGGACCAGAACTGAGGGACTGATGTTGGAGGGGAAACGACAATGCTGATGTATAGAGGTGTAAATTGGGGAGGGGGGGGGACACTGAGAAATGTGGGCGCCGTGGGGGGGAAGAAGAGACACTGGCGGGGGATGGGGAATGGGAACGGGGCGGTAGGGGGAGCTGCGCCATGGGGGGGGCGGGATGGTTCTAGAAAGCGCGGGGTTTCTTTTTCTTTTCCCGCGCCAGAGGGATGATGGCGGTAAGATAGGCGCAAGGAGGATGGGAGGTCCTCACACGGGGGGGGGGGGGGTCAAGGAGAGAGCGGGAGAAGCCGGGGTCAGTTGAAGTCAGCTGACTTTCGGAAGCAATATGGGGGGGAGTAACCATGCTAGATGGGGATCTAGTGGGGGGGGGGGAGGGATTGGGGGGACAACTGGGTTGCTGCTGCGGAGATCGAAAGGGAGCTGGTAAGAGAAAAGGTGGTCGAGGTGGGAATGCGCCGCCTGGGGGACGGGTGGGTGCGCGGAACTGGGACGTGGGACTGGCCCAGAGAGGGTGATGGCTAGTCGACGGGGGGGGGGGGGGGGGGGGGGGGGGTGGTGTGGCAGCCCCCCAGTCCTGCTGATCACCATGTGGAACATGAGAGGCCTAAATGGGCCGATTAAGAGGGCCCGAATGTTCGCGCACTTAAAGGGACTGAAGGCAGGCGTGGCCATGCTTCAAGAGACGCATCTGAAGGTGGCGGACCAAGTTAGGTTAAGGAAAGGATGGGTGGGACAGGTGTTCCACTCAGGCTGGATGCAAAGAATAGAGGGGTGGCTATATTGGTGGGGAAACGGGTGTCGTTCAAGGCTAGGAACATTGTAGCGGACAGCGGGGGCAGATATGTGATGGTGAGTGGCAGACTGCAGGGAATGGAGGTCATACTGGTCAACGTATATGCCCCGAACTGGGATGATGCGGGATTTATGAAGTGGATGCTGGACGCATCCCGGACCTGGAGGTAGGAAACCTGGTAATGGGGGGGGACTTCAACACCGTGCTAGACCCAGGGTTAGATAGATCTAGATCCAGGACCGGAAGAAGGCCGGCAGCGACAAAGGTGCTTAGGGGGTTTGTGGACCAAATGGGGGGAGTGGATCCGTGGAGATTTGCTAGGCCGCTGGCCAAAGAGTTCTCCTTTTTCTCCCATGTCCATAAGGTATACTCCCGGATAGATTTCTTCATTTTGGGAAGGTCACTGATTTCGAGGGTGGAAGGAACGGAGTACTCGGCCATAGCTGTTTAAGACCATGCCCACATTGGGTGGATCTGGAACTAGGAGAGGAGAGGGAGCAGCGCCCGCTCTGGCGACTGGATGTGGGACTATTGGCGGATGAGGGAGTCTGCGGAAGAGTGCGGGGATGTATCGAAAGGTACCTGGAGGCCAACGATGATGGGGAGGTCCGAGTGGGGGGTAGTATGGAAGTGCTGAAGGCGGTGGTCAGGGAGAGTTGATCTCCATCAGGGCTCACAAGGGGAAAACAGAGGCCAAAGAAAGGGAAAGATTACTGGGGGAGATTTTGAGTGTGGATAAAAAATATGCGGAGGCCCCAGACGAAGGACTATACAGGGAGCGGCGACGACTCCAGACGGAGTTCGACCTGCTGACCACAGGGAGGGCAGAGGCACAGTGGAGGAAGGCACAGGGGATGAGATATGAATATGGGGAAAAGGCGAGTCGCCTGTTGGCCCACCAGCTTCGAAAGAGGACAGCGGCGAGGGAAATAGGGGGAGTTAGGGATGAAACGGGAACCACGGTGCGGAGAGCAGGGAAGGTAAATGAGGTGTTCAAGACCTTTTATGAGAGGTTATATAGGTCCAACCCCGGAGGGAAAAGAGGGGCTGCAGCAGTTTCTGGACCAACTAAGGTTCCCGAGGGTGGAGGAGCAGGAGGTGGAAGGCCTGGGGGCGCCAATTGGGGTGGACGAGGTGACCAAAGGGCTGGGGAACATGCAGGCAGGGAAGGCCCCGGGACCTGACGGGTTCCTGGTGGAATTTTATAGGAAATATGTGGACTTGTTGGCCCCGCTGCTGGTAAGAACCTTTAACGAGGCCAGAGAAGGGGGCACCCTACCCCCGACAATGTCGGAGGCGACGATATCACTAATCCTGAAGCGAGATAAAGACCCGCTGCAATGCGGGTCTTATAGGCCTATCTCACTGCTAAATGTGGACGCCAAGTTGCTGGCAAAAGTGCTGACAATGAGGATAGAGGATTGTGTCCCGGGGGTGGTGCACGAAGATCAGACAGGGTTCGTAAAGGGGAGACAATTGAATGTCAACGTGCGACGGCTATTGGGGGTGATAATGATGCCCCCAGCAGAGGGGGAGGCTGAGATAGTGGCGGCAATGGATGCAGAGAAGGCATTTGATAGGGTAGAGTGGGAGTATCTATGGGAGGTGCTGAGGAGGTTCGGGTCCGGGGAGGGGTTTGTCAGCTGGGTTAAACTCCTCTATGGGGCCCCAATGGCAAGTTTAGTCACAAATCGGCAAAGGTCGGAGTATTTTCGACTACATAGGGGAACAAGACAGCGATGCCCGCTGTCCCCATTACTTTTCGCGCTGGCAATTGAACCACTGGGCCATAGCGCTGAGAGACTCCAGGAAATGGAGAGGGGGGGTTAGAGGGGGAGAGGAACACCGAGTGTCACTCTACGCAGATGACCTACTGCTATATGTGGCGGATCCAGTGGGGGATGATAGAGGTTATGCAGATATTGAGGGAGTTTGGAGATTTCTCGGGATATAGGTTTAACATGGGGAAGAGTGAGCTTTTCGTAATGCACCCTGGGGACCAGAGTAGAGGGATAGATGGCCTGCCACTAAGGAGAGTGGAAAGAAACTTCCGATACCTGGGGATTCAGGTAGCCAGGAGCTGGGGAACCTTACACAGACTCAATCTGACTCGACTGGTGGAGCAAATGGAAGAGGATTTCAAAAGGTGGGATATGCAGCCGCTGTCACTGGCGGGCAGAGTGCAGGCGATTAAGATGATGGTCCTCCCGAGGTTCCTATTTGTGTTTCAATGTCCCCCTATATTGATCACTAAGGCCTTTTTCAAAAAAATAGATAGGAGCATCATGAGCTTCGTGTGGGTAGGGAAGGTACCGGGGGTAAGGAGGGGTTCCTGCAACGTAGCAGGGACAGAGGGGGACTGGCGTTGCCGAATTTGGGCGACTATTACTGGGCCGCCAACGTGGCGATGATCCGTAAGTGGATGATAGAGGGAGAGGGGGCGGCATGGAAAAGGCTGGAGATGGCGTCCTGTAAAGGAACGAGCTTAAAAGCGCTGGTGACGGCGCCACTACTGCTCTCCCCGAAAAGGTTTACCACAAACCCAGTGGTGGCGGCAACATTAAGTATCTGGGGGCAATGGAGGCATCAGAGGGGTGTGTTGGGAGCCTCGGTGTGGTCCCCGATCAGGAACAACCATAGGTTTGCCCCAGGGAGGTTGGACGGAGGGTTCCAGAGCTGGCACCGGGCAGGAATTAGGAGAGTGGGAGACTTATTTATAGATGGGACGTTTGCGAGCTTGGGAGCGCTAGAGGAAAAGTATGAGCTGCCCCCGGGGAATATCTTTAGGTATATGCAGGTGAGGGCGTTCACGAGACAACAGGTGAGGGAATTTCCGCTGCTCCCGACACAAGGGATCCAGGATAGAGTGTTTTCGGGGTGTTTTCGGGAGGGCAAAGTGTCCGAAATATACCGGGAGATGAGAGAAGAGGGGGAGGAGCTGGTAGAAGAACTGAAGGAAAAATGGGAAGAAGAGCTCGGGGAGGAGATTGAGGAGGGTTTGTGGGCTGATGCCCTCGGTAGGGTAAATTCCTCTTCCTCGTGTGCCAGGCTTAGCCTGGTCCAATTTAAGGTGCTACATAGAGCACACATAACGGGAGCGAGGTTGAGCAGGTTCTTTGGAGTGGAGGACAAGTGCGGGAGGTGCGGGGGAAGCCCGGCGAACCACACACATATGTTTTGGTCGTGTCCGGCACTGGAGGGGTATTGGAGGGGAGTGGCGGGAGTGGTCTCGAAGGTGGTGAAGGTCCGGGTCAAGCCAAGCTGGGGGTCAGCTATATTTGGGGTAGCGGATGAGCCGGGAGTGCAGGAGGCGAAAGAGGCCGAAATTGTGGCCTTTGCGTCCCTAGTAGCCCGGCGTAGGATTTTACTCATGTGGAAGGAAGCGAAACCCCCCGGCGTGGAGGCCTGGATAAACGATATGGCAGGGTTCATAAAACTGGAGCGGATGAAGTTTGCGCTGAGAGGATCGGCTCAGGGGTTCACCAGGCGGTGGCAACCGTTCCTCGACTATCTAGCGGAACGTTAGGGGGGAAAATAGATAGCCAGCAGCAGCAGCCCAGGGGGGGGGGGGGGGGGGGGGGGGGGGAGGGAGGGAGGGAAGGGGAGGTAAACTGTTTGTGTTCTAGATGGGATGAGGGGGCGGGGGGGAGCACTATTTTGTGTTATTTTATTCATTCACTATTTTATTTAAACAATGTTATCTATCAGTTATCATGTTACCGTTTTTGTTGATTTGTAAGGGGGAAAAATTGTGTTTGAAAACTTTAATAAAATATATTTAATTTAAAAAAACAAGGGAATAGTATTCAATCCAAAGAAGCATACAGATTGGCCAAGCAAAACAACAGGTCTGAGGAATAGGAGCAGTTTATAGTTCAGCAAAGAAGGATTAAGAAGGGGAAAATAGAGTACGACAGTAAGCTTGCAAGGAACATAAAAACTGACTGTAAAAGTTTCTGTAGGTACAAGAAAAGAAAATGATTGCTGAAGACAAATGTTGGCCCCTTACAGTCAGAAACAGGGGAATGTACGATAGGGGACAAAGAAATGGCTGAGCAATGAAACACATTCTTTGGTTCTGGAGGTGAGCTTCCCAAAAGGAAACAAAGTTCTCGAGCGAGCGAATTTAGCCTTGTATTTCCCCGCGCTAGCAGTGCCGAGAAACACATGACTATTCAATGCTGTACGTGTTGAATAAGGGGCCTGAATGGAGAACGCATGGCCAAGGTCACACATAGCCCCGTTTTTTACAATGGGGAGCTCTTCTCGCCGGAACTCCCTACTGTAGTAAGAGATCGAGACGCCATTTAAAAATGGCATCCCGATCTCCGAGGCCCAGACCTTCCCCCAAGCCTGAATGCAATTTGGGACTAAACGCAATATTGGAAAGTGATTGAGCCTTTGGCCATCGCTTTGAGGAATTCAGATAAGTGCAGGGGCATAGTTAGAGGGGTGGACTATATGGTGTCCCTGTATGCTGATGATTGCTATTGTACATTGCGGCCCCGGTCCCCATAATGTGGGACATAATGACCCTGTTGAAGCAGTTTGGGGCTAAATGTGGAGAATAGTGAGTGTTTTCCGATTACCTCGCCGGGGAAGGCTGCTAATCTGGGGGTGTTGCCGTTCCGTTTGATGGGCACTCACTTTAGGAACTTGGGGGTGCAGGTGCCTTGGGATTGGGCCCGGCTTCATAAATTAAATGTTATGAGTTTGGTGAGTAGGGTTAAGGTCAATCTACAGAGGTGGGATAGCCTTTCTTTATCATTGGCAAGCCAATGAACATTCTGACATAGTTTTGGTTTTTATTCCCATGACTACCATTTGTTTTTACCAAAAACATTTTTGTGGGGGTGGAGAGATTGACCTTGTCCTTCACTTGGGTGGGCATAGTAGCCAGGTTTCACAAAACGGTCCTGCAGAGGGATTGGCTGTCAGGGGGGGGGGCTTGGCATTGCTGAGCCTGATATGCTGTTATTGAGCTGCAAATGTGGAGAAGGTGTGGGTTGGTGCAGGGACCAGGAGGCAGTTTGGGTGTAGATGGAGTCAGGTTCATGGCGGGGGTTGGGGCTGCGGGCATTAGTGATGGTTGTCGCTATATTGAGAATATGGAGACAATTTCGGCAGCACTTTAAATTGGAGGCGGTGTCCAAGATGCTGCCGATTTGTACTAATCACATGTTCAGAGCCAGAAAGTTTAGAGCTGGGAGGACAAGGGATGGAAGGAATGAGGGATTTGTATCTGGAGGGGTGATTCTCGAGTTTAAAGCAGCTGCCAGAGAGGATTGAGCTTTCACAGCTGGAAAACTTTATGTATCTGCAGGTTTGGGACTTTGTGAGGAAGATTTTCCCATCATTCCCAGTAGTGCTGCCTTGGTTGCTGTTGAAAAGGATTTTGTTGCTCACGAGGAGTGGAATACTTCTTTAATTTACAGGAGGATCTTGGCGGAGGATGCTGCATCTCTAGAGGGGGTTAAGGCCAAGTGGGAGGAGGAGTTGAGGGTGGAATTGGAGAAAGAGGTGCAGTGTCAAGCCCTGCAAAGGGTGAATGCCTTTGTTGTGCACGACACTTGGGCTTATACAGTTGAAGGTGGTACACTGGGTGCATTGAACAAGGTCTAGGATGAATCGGCTGTTTGAGGGAGTGGATGGTAAGCGTGAGCACTGGGGGAGGTGCCCGGTCAACCATGTACATATGTTCTGGACATGTCCTAAGCTTGTGAGATTTTGACTCTCCTTCTTCAGCACTATGTCGGCGATTCTACAAATTGAACTGGAGCCCAGTCCCTTAGGTGCCATTTTTGGGGTATCAGACCTGCCGGAGCTGCAGACGGGAGCGCAGGCGGATGTCCAAGACTTCGCCTTGCTGATTGCGTGCAGGCAGGTGCTGTTGGAGTTGAGGTCAGCCTCCACCCAATGCCTCAGTATGGCTGGGGGATCTTATGGAGTTTCTACACCTTGAGAAAATTAAGTACGTCATGAGGGGAGCAATTGAGGGGTTCCACAAAAGATGGCAGCCGTTTATTCTGTACTTTAAAGAGCTTGTCACCGTCAGTTGTTGGGGGAATCAGGGTTCCGGGGAAATTGTGGTTTCGGTTTGTTTTTCTTGTTTTACTGTTTTGTATTCATCAAAAAATGTTTCTAAAAATATTTTTAAAAATACATTCCCAGGACAGGTACAGCATGGAGTTAGATACAGAGTAAAGCTCACTCTACACTCTCCCCATCAAACACTCCCAGGACAGGTACAGCACAGGGTTAATATTTCCATGTCAAGATAGTGAGTGACCTGGAAAGGAACTGCCAGGTGATATTCCCATGTATCTTCTGCCCCTGTCCTCTAGATGGGTCTCTTGAAGCCACCTACACCTTCTATAATAAGGACATGCATTCCCTTGTTATTATACCTCCTCTGTAATTCAAATCCACAAACTTTTGACTTATCAATATCTTACACCTATCACTTTGTTGTCCAATTATCAGGATAGCATATCCACAAGACACTGGCTCTGTTCAAGTTCACTCTCACTGGGTCCAAATCCTGGAATTCCTCCCCCCCCCCCCCCCCCCCCCCCCCCCCTGCTAACAGCACTGTGGTTGTAACTACACCACATGAACTGCAGCGGTTCAGGAAGTCAGCTCACGACCAGCTTGTCAAGGGCAATTAGGGATGGACAATAGATGCTGGCCCAGCCAGTTATGCTCACACTCCATAAACATCGACTCATAAAACAGTGACAGCACAGAAGGAGGCCGTTCATCTCATTATGACTGTGCTGACTCTCCGCAAGAGCAAATATCCCAGTGCCGCTGCTCCACCTTTTCACCATAGCCCTGTAAATGTTCTCTCTTCAGTTAACTATTCAAACCTCTTTTGAAAACTATAATTGAATCTGCCTCCACCATACTCTCAGGCAATTCATTCCATCCTACTCACTCACTGCGTAAAACATTTTTCCTCATGTCTCCATAGCTTCTTTTGCCAGTTACATTAAATCAGTGTTCTCTGTTTCTGGATCCTTCTGCCAATATGAACAGTTTCTCCTTACGTACTCTGTCCAGCACCCAGTGATTTAGAATGCCTCTGTCAAATCTCTCAACCTTTCCTTCTCGAAGGAGAAAAGTCCCAACTTCTCCAATGCATCTACTAAAACCTTCACAACCTTCCTATAGTGTGGAGCCCAGAACTGGATGCAATTCTCCAACTGAGACCAAACCAGTGTTTTATATAGGTTCATCATAACCCCCTTAAACAAACACATTTAAAAAATTAGGTTAATTCTTGCAGTTTTATTTCTGATTGTTGTGCTGATTCTACATTTTAAGAGAAACAGCATGACCACTGTGTTGCTGCTGCTACTGGAATAGCCCATTGACCATCAGGCTGTTTGTTAATGGTAATGCGCAGAGAAAGAGCATTGTAATTTTAATGAAAATCATATGGGATGATAATTGCCACCTAGTGGCACATGGTCAGAATTACAAACAGGATAAATTTCAACTGCTTGTCAAACAATACTCTTGATTTTCCTAAAATTTTGAGGAGTTGGTAGAAATTTGTGGGCAAGAAAAAACACACAAGAAATTGTACTCACGGTATTCATGATGCTGGGAGCATTTCAGTAGCTCACTGGAGTAATTGCTGTATTTTTCTGCAGTGTATCAGTTTAGAATTTTTATCTTTTGCTCAGTTTATTAAAGACCTCAAGTCAGGGTAAAATGAAGTTTATTTTAACTGCAAGCATGACCTTCACAGTTTCAATCTTACCTCTGGTGCTTTCTACTGCCTATAGTCTGTCCATGTCAAAAACCACCCTCTCGACTGAAGTAATACTGTTATGGGCCAGGGTTTAGAGAACCCCAAAGTGTATCACGAAGTTCACCTGACCCACAACTTTTAATAGATTGTGGTTATGGGGAGTACACGGACCTACTCTACAGGTGTGATGCAAAACAGAAATCTACAGTATTTTAAAATTAAAGCAATGTTTATTTATGAAACCAGTTAACACTTTATAAACCCACAGTAAACATCTTAACAACTATCAACACCAATAAATCCCTAAAGAATACAGTACTCGACGGATAACCCTTAATAAATTCCCAAACAACATCCGGAAGACAAAGACCCTTTTTGACACAGAGGTCAGGTTTAAATTTACTATTGAGCGCAGTCAGCACTTTTAAATCACCCAATTGATTTGGAGGCAGTCCTTAGTTTGCAGAGAGAGATCCTTATGTAGCTCCTTGCTTTGCCTGCAGCTATTCAGCTCTGGAAACAAAACTAACCACACCCTGTAGCAAGCAGCCTAAAACAAAAGTAAAGCAAACAGACAGCCCAGCTTCACCCACTCTCTGACATCACTGCAGCTCTCTAATAAACATCCATTTCTCAAAGGTGCATCCAGTACAGCTATTTTATAAACCCCTATTTCTTAAAAGGCACTCTCACATGACACCTCCCCCCAAGAAAAAAAAACCCATCAACTTCAAGATGGTTTCATTTTTCACTTTTTCACTTTCCTTTAAGAAATATGGACAATGAATACACGTTTTTTTTTAACAAAACAAAACATGCAAACATTTAATAATAACAGTCCATTTTTTGTTCTTCTTCCTCCAACTGGACTTCTTCTCGATTGACAGTCTCTTTGGACAAGAAGGTCTTTGCACGATCCATCCATTTCTCTATGCCTCGGCATTTCTCTTTAAAGTCAGATACTTTAGTTCAATCTGATCACAGAGTCCCTTGTAATTCTCCAACACAGGAGCTTTGGTTATCATAGCTTTCAGGCAGTCAAATGCCTGTTGACACTCCGCTGTCCACTGGAATTTGTTACGTTTCTTGAGCAAGTCCGTCACTGTCGAGGGTATCTGAAACTGCTCAATAACTTTTGTTTTCACGACCCGTGCGACCATTCAATCCTGTCCGATTGTATGGCCAAGGAAAGTGACTTGGCCTTTTCCAAATTCTCTTTTGGCTAGGTTTACCACCAAACCTGCCTCCTGAAGTCGATTGAATATCTCCATCAGATGTTTTAAATGTTCTTTCCATGTCTGGCTGCAAATTACCAGATCGTCGATGTATACTGCACAATTGGATAATCCTGAAACAACTTTGTTAGTTAACCGTTGAAATGCGGCTGGTGCGTTTTTCATGCCAAATGGCATATTTTTGAATTGGTAGATACCATCTGGAGTCACAAAAGCTGAAATCTCCTTCGCCCTGTCGGATAACGGTACCTGCCAATAACCTTTAAATAAATCCAGTTTGGAAATAAAAGCTGATTGTCCCACTTTCTCAATGCAATCCTCCAAACGTGGAATAGGATACGAGTCCATTCTTGTAACTGCATTAACCTTTCTATAGTCCACACACAACCATTGGGTACCTTCCGGTTTTGGTACCATCACTATTGGTGAGCTCCATTGGATGCAATTATGCCATTTTTAAGCATACTCTCAATCTCTTTGTTAACCTGTGCCAATTTTGAAGGGTTAAGTCTATATGGATGTTGTTCGATTGGAACAGCATTTCCCACATCTACATCATGAATAGGCATTTTACTACTCCCCAATTTATCTCCACAAACTTGTCCATGTGATATCAATATCTCTTTCAGGTCAGTTTGTTTTTCCTCTGTAAGGTAACTCAACAATTTATCCCAATTTTTAAGAACATCCTCATTTTCCAATGTAATTTGAGGGATGTCAAATTCACAGTCATCTGGATTTGGTTCGGCACTTTGAGTTAGAATCATTACAACCTCCTCCTTTTTCTCTCCTCCCCTTTCAAAATACCTTTTAAGCATATTCACATGACACAGTCGGTGAGTTTTCCTTCTATCTGGCATTTTTACCACATAATTCACCTCACTTGATTTCCTTTCAATCTGATAAGGTCCACAAAACCTTGCTTTTAAAGGTTCACCTACCACTGGTAATAATACTAAAACGTTATCTCCACAGGCAAAACTACAAACTTTGGATTTCTTGTCAGCTACCCATTTCATCACATTTTGTGCAATTTTAAACTGCTGTCTAGCCAATTCACCTGCTCTATTTAATCGTTCCCTAAAATCTGACACGCAATGCAATAATGTAAGTTCCGACTGCTCACTCACCAATTTTTACTTTATCAATTGAAGTGGTCCTCTTACCTCATGACCAAAAATTAGTTCAAAAGGACTGAATTTGGTTGGCTCATTAGGTGAATCCCTAATTGCAAACCGTACGAATGGAATTCTTTTATCCCAATCCTCTGGATCATCTTGACAATAAGCCCTCAACATTGTCTTTAATGTCTGATGCCACCTTTCTAAATCTCCCTGCGATTCTGGATGGTATGCAGTTGATTTAAATTGTTTTATTCCATGTTATCCATAACTTCTTTGAATAACCTTGAGGTAAAATTTGATCCTTGATCCGATTGTATTTCTGTGGGTAGTCCATATCTTGTAAAGAATTCAAGTAACTCCTCCACAATCTTTTTAGCTGTAATATTACGTACTAGAATGGCCCCTGGAAACCTAGTAGACACATCCATTATAGTCAAAAAATATTGATTCCCACTTTTTGTTTTAGGAAGCGGTCCTACGCAATCAATTAGGACCCTTGTAACAGGTTCCTCAAATTCTGGAATGGGTATAAAGGGCGCTGGTTTTATCACTGCTTGAGGTTTCCCTATCACTTGACATGTGTGACATCATTGACAAAATTTAACGAATCTTTAGATAGCCCAGGCCAATAAAAATGTTTTTGTATTTTAGCATGAGTTTTCCTTACTCCCAAATGACCTCCCACCGGTACCTCATGTGCAACTCGCAACACCTCCTTTCTATATCCTACCGCAATGCTACTTGATGAACGTCTGCCCACTTTTCATCTGCCTGCATATGTAAAGGTCTCCATTTTCTCATCAAGATATCACTTTTACGGTAATAACACTCTGGTATACACTCAGATTCCTCTTCCGTGTATGCTTTCTGATACATTCGGTTTATTTCTACATCTTTCTGTTGTAACTCCGCCAATTTTCCTGAATTAAAAATATCTGCCTCATCCTCCATCTGTTCTTTTCCAACCATCTGATCAAAAATCGTTTCTGATAATTGCACTTCACTTTTATCTTCACTCTCTGATTTCTCCTCTTGTCTTAACCTGTGACTTTGCGACCTTGTTACTACACAATCCAGAAAAATCCCAGGATATTTGTCCTTCAACACTTCAGTTGCCTGATTTTCCACTGGCTTATCAACCACAATAGGCATCACTCCCACCTGCGATCCAGCTATATCATTCCCCAAGATAAACTGTATTCCTGGACAAGATAGTTTCTCTATTACTCCTACTACCACTTCACCATTCTTCACTGGACATTCCACCGTTACCTTATATAATGGAACACTACTCTTCTCACCCTGAATTCCACATATTACCACCTTTTCTGGCAACATTCTTCCCAAACTACATAACTCCTCATCTCTTACCATCAAAGATTGACTAGCTCCTGTATCCCTTAAAATTGTGACTTCTTTACCTGCTCCTCCTGATACACATGAGTAAACTTTACCCACACATGGAAATTCTTTAAAGACATCTGGCACCTTCTTATCAATCACCTCTTGATCAGGCTGTACAATCTTTTGCACCTCCTTCGCTTCACTTGGGCTTTCCTTTACCACTTTAACAAACCCCACTGTCTTATCCTGTTTTACCACATCAGCCTTCCTAATGCTTTTCTTCCACCACCAACATTGTGACTTTACATGGCCTGGTTTATTACAGTGAAAACATTTTACTCTTTTCATGTCTCTTCCACCCTCCTGGATTTCCTTTTTAATCTGAGGTATACTCTCCTTATTATCTCCCATCTGATCTCCTTTACCTCTACCACTTGAATATTTCCCTTTTCCCCAGTTTCTATCCCTCACCGGCTGAAACTAATGTCGGAAACCAAGCTTTAATTTATGAACTAATTCATAATCATCTGCCACTTCTGCTGCTAATCTCACAGTTTTAACCCTCTGCTCTTCCACATGAGTTCTCACTACATCAGGAATTTAAGTTTTAAACGCCTTCAAAAGTATAATTTCTCTGAGAGGTTCATATGTTTGGTCTATTTTCAAAGCCCTTATCCACCTATCAAAATTACTCTGTTTGGTCCTTTCAAACTCCATGTATGTTTGACCAGGTTCTTTCCTTAAATGTCTAAACCTTTGTCTGCAGGCTTCAGGCGCTAGTTCATATGCACCTGAGATGGATTTTTTCACCCCTCATATGACCCAGATACGTCCTCTGAAAGTGATGCAAACACTTCACTAGCCCTACCTACCAGCTTTGTTTGAATCAGTAATAGCCACTTGTCCTGTGGCCATTTCATTTGTTTAGCCACCTTCTCAAATGAAATGAAAAAGTCTTCTATCTCCTTCTCATCAAACCTTGGCAATGCTTGGACATATTTAAATAGATCCCCACCAAGCCTTTGACTATGACGCTCTTTCTCACTATCTTCATCACTAACCTCCAACTGTACGTTTTTCTTTCCAGCCGCCAAACTTAACTGACTGTCATGTTTCATGGCCATTTTCTGAAGTTCAAACTCTCTCTCTTTTTCCCTTTCCTCTCACTCTTTTTCTTTTTCCTTGATCTGTATCTCCCTTTCTCTTTCTTTTTGTTCTGGGCTAGGGCTATTCTTTATTTTTCTCTCATTGCGTATTCAAGCTGTTTTAATTCTTTTTCATGTTCAAGTTGCTTAATCTGCAACTGGATCTTTGCCATTTCCAATGTGTCAGACTGTATCTCAGGCAATTTTAAATGCTCAGCTACCACCATAAGTGCCTCATCTTTTTGCATTTTGTCAGGTAATGTTAACTGCAATGTTTTTGCCAAATCCTTAAGTCTGCTTTTAGTCTCTGCCCATAAGGTACTGACCACTTTCACCCCCAAATACTTCTGAGCCTCTGAAAGAGCCATTGTCCACAACACCCCCCCTACTTAAACTGTAATACCACACCCGAAAAGCACCCACAATATGCTCACCCCTCACCATCTTTAAGTTCACAAAGCCAATCCAATAGATAGACTTTTATCCCCCTCGAGCCCCCAATTTGTTATGGGCCAGGGTTTAGAGAATCCTTAAGTGTATCATGGAGTTCACCTGACCCACAACTTTTAATAGACTGAGGTTATGAACTGAAAAAATGAAAATCGCTTATTGTCACAAGTAGGCTTCAAATTAAGTTACTGTGAAAAGCCCCTAGTCGCCACATTCCGGTGCCTGTTCGGGGAAGCTGGTACGGGAATTGAACCGTGCTGCTGGCCTACCTTGGTCTGCTTTAAAAGCCAGCTCTTTAGCCCTGTGCAAAACCAGCCTCGATGGTTATGGGGAGCACACGGGCTTACTCTGCAGGTGTGATGCCAACAAATATCTACAGTATTTTTAAATTAAGGCAATGTTTATTTATGAAACAAGTTAACACTTTATAAACCCACAGTAAACATCTTAACAACTATCAACACCAATAAATCCCCAAAGAATACAGTACTCGACAGATAACCCTTAATAAATTCCCAAACAACATCTGGAAGACAAAAGACCCTTTTTAACACAGAGATCAGGTTTAAATTCACTATTGAGAGGAGTCAGCACTTTGAAATCACCCAATTGATTTGGAGGCAGTCCTTAGTTTGCAGAGAGAGATCCTTATGTAGCTCCTTGCTTTGCCTGCAGCTATCCAGCTCTCAAAACAAAACTAACCACATCCTGAAGCAAACAGCCTAAAATGAAAGTAAAGCAAACAGACAGCCCAGCTCCACCCACTCTCTGACATCACTGCAGCTCTCTAATAAACACTCATTTCTTGAAGGTACATCCAGTACAGCTATTTTATAAACCCCCATTTCTTAAAAGGTACTCTCACATGCCAGGCATGCAGGCTATCAATTCAGCCATTTCATTTTCTATATTTGCATGCAGTGCTGAGAATTCCCAGAAGTGTTTGATTATGTTACGACACCCTGGGCTAGAGTGCGGTCAATTCCAGCCCCCCTTGACCATGAGCCGCAACACAATTGAATTGGAATCCATAGAAACCTACAGCGCAGGAAGAGGCCATTTGGCCTTTTGATTTCACACCGACCCTCCAAAAGAGCACCCCACCTAGGCCTACAACCCCACCCTGTCCCCATAACCCTATCTAACCTGTAAATTCCTGGACATTAAGAGGCAATTTTAGCATGGCCAATTCACTTAACGTACACATCTTTAGACTGTGAAAGGAAATCGGAGCACCCGGGGGAAACTCACGCAGACACGGGTAGAACATGCAAACACCACACAGACAGTGACCCAAGGCCCGAATTGAACCCGGATCCCTGGCGCTGTAAGACAGCAGTGCTAACCACTAGGACAGCATGTCTCCCCAAATTAATCGATAATTCTTAGAAAACTACCCAAAGTCTTTGGCACTTAGCTGCCCAATAACTACAGTCATCGGGTTTGTAAATTTAAACACAATTAAGTTTATTAATAACAGTAACAGTGACAGTAACTATGATTAAATATGCACCAAATACAACAGATTAACTATTATCTAATTCCTAAACATGTCCTCCCCCTACACACTTGCCCAAGACAGACAAACACAGAGGGGAGAAGAGGGGTGTAATATAACAATGAAAAGAATAAACGTTTTTGTTTTAAATGGTTGCCTTATAGCACACCTTCCTCAAATTTAGACTTTAGTTCGAGGTTTTCACTGTAGATTCATTCAGGGCTCTGCAGCCTCAGAATAACAGCAGTTTTTCTGGAGAGAGAGCAGGTCCTTTCCCCTCTTAGCAATCAGGATTCAAACTCCGCTTTACTTTCGTCTGTGGAAATCATCCCATTCAGGCAGGATCCAATTACCACTGGTTAACGGGCAGAATATGGATTTTTGGCCAATTCATTGGCCACCAACCAACCAATCGAACTGAGTCCACCCCCATTTCTCGAGTGCCACAAAGTCTGAGTTATGCTGCTTGAAACTAGCAGAGTGTCCTCTTTTGTAACTTTGAATTCCTTTCTTCCCCTGCTCAACTTAAAGGTATATGTCCAAATACAGCAAAAAACAAAAGAAAAGGGGAAGAAAAGAATCAACACGAAGGGCCTTACAATTACTTCATCCTAACTGCCACGTCCTGTGACTATAGTTGCATCCTTCCATTTACTCAGCTTCCCTGTCATAAACCACATTGAGCAGAGTTATTTCACCACTGTATGTATTACAGTTCATTCAGGGAGTCCAGTTACTGTGGAAATGTGAACACTTCTGTAGCTATGAATAGTGATGGGAGAGGCTCCAATTGTATTTCCATCATGTGGCTGACCAGGGATCTCTCCTGCTTTTGCTGCTGGCCTTTGGCATATGTAGGAAGGATTTACAAGTTTAAACTCAACCTTTTTGGCCACATCCTATGGATGGACTTGGACCCAGAGCTTCTGGATCAGAGGCAGGGACATGACCTACTGCAGCACAAGACCTCCTCATCATCGAAAAGTATACCTTTGATAATTACCCCATTTGTGCATTTATTCTGTAGTTGTACAAATTATTTTTCAATTTTGGATCATAACAAAACTTTCTTTGAAAGCAGACACATTACATACCTTCGATCAGCTGTATGCTTAATATGCACATAGTTGTGTTGAAGAAAGATCCTGCCATAAGACCATAAGACCATAAGACATAGGAGCGGAAGTAATGCCATTCGGCCCATCGAGTCCACTCCACCATTCAATCATGGCTGATTTCAACTCCATTTACCCGCTCTCTCTCCATAGCCCTTAATTCCTCGAGAAATCAAGAATTTATCAACTTCTGTCTTAAAGACGCTCAACGTCCCGGCCTCCACCGCCCTCTGTGGCAATGAATTCCACAGACCCACCACTCTCTGGCTGAAGAAATTTCTCCTCATCTCTGTTCTAAAGTGACTCCCTTTTATTCTAAGGCTGTGCCCCCGGGTCCTAGTCTCCCCTGCTAATGGAAACAACTTCCCTACATCCACCCTATCTAAGCCATTCATTATCTTGTAAGTTCCTATTAGATCTCCCCTCAACCTCCTAAACTCCAATGAATATAATCCCAGGATCCTCCTTTAGATGTACTGACATGTCGCCATCCCCAATTCTTCACGGTCTCTAAGTTTTTCTCATTAAAACATTCTTCTTCACGCTTGTAACTACTCCGATTTTGAGATTGTTTAAGGTATCAACTGACTCTCCTGCACAGCAATCATCTCCCTTAAGCGATTTGAAAAGCTAACGTGTTTACATTATTAAATGCAAGCCAGAATTAGATACGCTGGTCATCATACTTTTTTGTGAAGGTCAACTGAGCGCTTTCCCTCTGACAAGAATAATAACTTCACTGATTCCCAAAGTTGAAGGAACTTCTTTAAAGCATGCAACACTGACAGTTAACCCTCATGACTCTATCCCAGTATATTCTGATATTCTTGCCCCACAAACTCAGAAACATTTCAATCTTTCTGTACAAACAGTGATTAAATGAATATACAGTACTGTTCACTTGGATTACATTCCTTGCATGTCAAACCGTGTTATGTACAATATGACCAGTGGCCTCACTTGCCTTTTTAAAACTTTACTCAAGATATTTTTCTTGCATATCCCTGTAAACCACCAATGTTTGTGTTTCGAACATCTGTTAGCAATGCCACAACATTATTTTTGAATTCATAGCTGTAGCAAGTCTGATCTCAGCTACAATAATTTTTGATATCTCTTTTCTGTGTTTGACAAAATCCACAAGTTTACCTTGTACAACCAAACTGTCTTTATAAATCTTGGACTAACAAAGCAAGAAAGGAAATCATTTTACCAGTTATTTGATGCATCAACAGATTGTAACACAAATGGAGCACCATTCAGGCCTTCAGTTGGACCATAATTTTCCCATTAATTAAAAACATTGATAATAATGATAATCTTTATAATCTTTATTGTCACAAGCAGGCTTACATTAACACTGCAATGAGGTTACTGTGAAAATCCTCTAGTCGCCACACTCTGGCGTCTGTTCAGGTACACAGAGGGAGAATTCAGGATGTCCAAATTACCTGACAGCATGTCTTTCGGGACTTGTGGGAGGAAACCGGAGCACCGGAGGAAACCCACGCAAACACGAGGAGAACGTGCAGACTCCACACAGATGGTGACACATGTGGGAATCGAACCTGGGGACCTTGGCGCTGTGTAGAAACAGTGCTAACCACTGTGCTAGCATGCCGCTCGATTGCAGCTATTGCTTCGCATTTTACCATATATATTTGGGGTTGCTAATGTTTTATTTAAACCGGAAGTCCAGTACATTAACCTGAAACTTGTGATTACATTGAACAGTACGGTACAAAAATATTGGTATGGCACAGGTTAGCACTGCTGCCTCACAGCACCAGGGACCGGGGTTCAATTCCAGCCTTGGATGACTGTCTGTGTGTATTTTACACATTCTCCCCATGTCTGTGTGCGTTTCCTCCGGGTGCTCCGGTTTCCTCCCACAGTCAAAAGATGTGCAGTTAGGTGGACTGGCCATGCTAAATTGCCCTCAGTGTCTAAAGATATGCAGGTTAAGTGGATTGCCCATGCCAAATTGCTCCTGGTGTCCAAGGATGTGCATGTAAAATCTTGTAAGGATACATTTTTAATTGGCAACATTGCTGAACTCGTCAAATGTTCCTGACTCTTTGTACTTCACAGGTAATTTTGACTCCTTTCAATACAGTGTAAGAATATTTACTGGAAGCATTTGTGACAGGTATTATTAAACAGACCTTCTGAATGGTTTCCACATTTTGAAAGGCTGCCTGCAAACCATCATCTATAAATCTGTACAAATCAGCTGGTGATCTTGGAACACAGCTCATCATTATCGATGAAATTAATTAACTGTTTAACTTCCTCTTCAAAAAGATTTGTGTCTATGTCCTCCCGGTACAATTCAATTAACCACTTACTTAAGCAGCTCTTAGCATTCTCATCCAAACTTTTGTTGAAAATCACGCAAAATAATTCAATATTCTTCTTCAGAGATTCACTTCTACTCTACAATTGTACTATTATTGTGGAACAAATAACGTTGACCGTCTGAACAATGATCTTCTCTTTCCCTTTTAAAGTGGTTTAATTGTCTCAAATTTAATCAAAAACAACTTCCTGTGTCTTGTACACTTTTATCATCAGAGAGTCCTGTATTCTTTGTTAATGATGGTGCCTCTCCTTCCATTGAGGTATAGTAATTTCATGACAAAACATCAAACTGAGGCTACCAATTGTAAGCATTCTATAATGTTGCATCAATATTTTGCAGTGATTAGCTGACAGCATTAATTCTTTGAAGTAGAAGGCAGAAGGCAGATAGTGGGGATAAAGGGGACTTTTCCAGGATGGCAGCCGGTGACTAGTGGTGTGCCTCAGGGGTCTGTGCTGGAACTACAACTTTTCACCATATACATTAATGATCTGGAAGAAGGAACAGAAGACACTGGGCGAAATTATCCGGAAACGGCGCGATGTCCGCCGACTGGCACCCAAAACGGCGCAAATCAGACGGGCATCGCGCTGCCCCAAAGGTGCGGAATGCTCCGCATCTTTGGGGGCCGAGCCCCAACCTTGAGGGGCTGGGTCAGCGCCGGATGAATTTCCGCCCCGCCAGCTGGCGGAAAAGGCCTTTGGTGCCCCGCCAGCTGGCGCGGAAATAACATCTCCGGACGCCGCATGCGCGGGAGCGTCAGCGGGCGCTGACGGCATTCCCGCACATGCGCAGTGGAGGGAGTCTCTTCCGCCTCCACTATGGTGGAGACCGTGGCGGAGGCGAAAGGGAAAGAGTGCCCCCACGGCACAGGCTGGCCCGCGGATCGGTGGGCCCCGATTGCGGGCCAGGCCACCGTGGGGGGCTACAGAAGTATTTGGACAGGCTAGGAGAGTGGGCAAAGAAGTGGCAGATGGAATACAATGTGGAAAAGTGTGAGGTTATGCACTTTGGAAGGCGGGATGGAGGCATAGACTATTTTCTAAATGGGGAAATGCTTAGGAAATCAGAAGCATAAAGGGACTTGGGAGTCCTTGTTCACAATTTTCTTAAGGTTAACGTGCAGATTCAGTCAGCAGTTAGGAAGGCAAATGCAATGTTAGCATTCATGTCGAGAGGGCTAGAATACAAGACCAGGGATGTACTTCTGAGGCTGTATAAGGCTCTGGTCAGATCCCATTTGGAGTATTGTGAGCAGTTCTGGGCTCCACATCTAAGGAAGGATGTGCTGGTCTTGGAAAGGGTCCAGAGGAGGTTCACAAGAATGATCTCTGGAATGAAGAGCTTGTCGTATGAGGAACGGTTGAGAACTCGAAGTCTGTACTCGTTGGAGTACAGGCTTAGAGAAGGATGATGGGGGATCTTATTGAAACTTACAGGAGGCCTGAATAGAGTGGATGTGGAGAGGATGTTTCCACTTGTCGGAAAAACTAGAACCAGAGGACACAATCTCAGACTAAAGGGACGATCCTTTAAAACAGAGGTGAGGAGGAATTTCTTCAGGCAGTTGGTGGTGAATCTGTGGAACTCATTGCTGCAGAAGGCTGTGGAGGCCAAATCACTTGAGTGCCTTTAAGACAGAGATAGATAGGTTCTTGATTAATAAGGGGACCAAGGATTATGGGGAGAAGGCAGGAGAATGGGGATGAGAAAATATCAGCCATGATTGAATGGCGGAGCAGACTCGATGGGCTGAGTGGCCTAATTCTGCTCCTATCTCTTATGGTCTTAAATGGTTCCACAAAACAGTAAAAACTACAATTTTGTACTTTTCAAACTTCTCTGAAGGGATTTTGCTTCAGCTTTCATATGTGGCTTCTCTGAATTTGATGTGGATACGCCTGATAAGCATTCCTTTATATCGATAAAGTACAGTCTCAATACCAGAACAGCAGCTGCACGTGCGGACCACCTGATGTCACAAATTCTTTTGAACATCAAATGTTTATTCATGTGTCTGCTAAAAGCGTGAGTGCAGCATACTCCGCAGATGCATTGAAATGAAAAATGAGGCATACAAATTTTGAACAAAGTAAAAAAATGTACCTCACACAATTCAGCTGCAGCTTGAATTCAAGGAGTGACTGCAACATGGGATGAATAACACACAGGGGATTGAATTGCTCAGTTCTGCTTGTAGATCTGAATTTTTTTCTTGCCATATTTGCAGCATTATCAAAGTTCCGCACATGACAATTTTTGATGTTCAAACCTAAGTTTGAAATGATATCCAAATCCATTATCTCTAGACACACAAAAGGGATTGGAGCTGGACAAAACCGAGAAATTGCTCTGCACCTTCACCATTGCTGGTTACATAATTTTAAAATTAGTGCTAATTGGTGTCCACATCTGGGAGACCTGTGCTCTCACCCTCTACCACCGTCCCCATTCCTGGGAGATCTGTGCTCTCACCCTCTACCACCGTCCCCATTCCTGGGAGATCTGTGCTCTCACCCTCTACCTCCGTCTCCATTCCTGGGAGATCTGTGCTCTCACCCTCTACCACCGTCCCCATTCCTGGGAGATCTGTGCTCTCACCCTCTACCACCGTCTCCATTCCTGGGAGATCTGTGCTCTCACCCTCTACCACCGTCTCCATTCCTGGGAGATCTGTGCTCTCACCCTCTACCTCCGACCCCATTCCTGGGAGACCTGTGCTCTCACCCTCTACCTCCGTCTCCATTCCTGGGAGATCTGTGCTCTCACCCTCTACCTCCGTCCCCATTCCTGGGAGATCTGTGCTCTCACCCTCTCACTCCATCCCCATTCCTGGGAGACCTGTGCTCTCACCCTCTCACTCCATCCCCATTCCTGGGAGATCTGTGCTCTCACCCTCTACCTCCGTCCCCATTCCTGGGAGATCTGTGCTCTCACCCTCTACCTCCGTCCCCATTCCTGGGAGATCTGTGCTCTCACCCTCTCACTCCATCCCCATTCCTGGGAGATCTGTGCTCTCACCCTCTACCTCCATCCCCATTCCTGGGAGATCTGTGCTCTCACCCTCTACCTCCATCCCTATTCCTGGGAGATCTGTGCTCTCACCCTCTACCTCCATTCCCATTCCTGGGAGATCTGTGCTCTCACCCTCTCACTCCATCCCCATTCCTGGGAGATCTGTGCTCTCACCCTCTACCTCCATTCCCATTCCTGGGAGACGTGTGCTCTCACCCTCTACCTCCGTCCCCATTCCTGGGAGACCTGTGCTCTCACCCTCTACCTCCGTCTCCATTCCTGGGAGATCTGTGCTCTCACCCTCTACCTCCGTCCCCATTCCTGGGAGATCTGTGCTTTCACCCTCTCACTCCATCCCCATTCCTGGGAGATCTGTGCTCTCACCCTCTACCTCCATTCCCATTCCTGGGAGACGTGTGCTCTCACCCTCTACCTCCGTCCCCATTCCTGGGAGAACTGTGCTCTCACCCTCTCACTCCATCCCCATTCCTGGGAGATCTGTGCTCTCACCCTCTACCTCCGTCCCCATTCCTGGGAGATCTGTGCTTTCACCCTCTACCTCCATCCCTATTCCAGGGAGATCAGTGCTCTCACCCTCTACCTCCTTTCCCATTCCTGGGAGATCTGTGTTCTCACCCTCTACCTCCGTCCCCATTCCTGGGAGACCTGTGCTCTCACCCTCTAACTCCGTTCCCATTCCTGGGAGAACTCTGCTCTCACCCTCTACCTCCGTCCCCATTCCTGGGAGATCTGTGCTCTCACCCTCTACCTCCGTCCCCATTCCTGGGAGATCTGTGCTCTCACCCTCTACCTCCGTCCCCATTCCTGGGAGATCTGTGCTCTCACCCTCTACCTCCGTCCCCATTCCTGGGAGATCTGTGCTCTCACCCTCTACCTCCGTCTCCATTCCTGGGAGACCTGTGCTCTCACCCTCTAACTCCGTTCCCATTCCTGGGAGAACTCTGCTCTCACCCTCTACCTCCGTCCCCATTCCTGGGAGACCAGTGCTCTCACCCTCTACCTCCGTTCCCATTCCTGGGAGACCTGTGATCTCACTCTCTACCTCCGTCCCTATTCCTGGGAGACCTGTGTTCTCACCCTCTACCTCCGTCCCGATTCCTGGGAGATCTGTGCTCTCACCCTCTACATCCGTCCCCATTCCTGGGAGACCTGTGCTCTCACCCTCTACCTCCGTCCCCATTGAGTCCACTCCACCATTCAATCATGGCTGATTTCAACTCCATTTACCCGCTCTCTCTCCATAGCCCTTAATTCCTCGAGAAATCAAGAATTAATCAACTTCAGTCTTAAAGACACTCAACGTCCCGGCCTCCACCGCCCTCTGTGGCAATGAATTCCACAGACCCACCATTCTCTGGCTGAAGAAATCTCACCTCATCTCTGTTCTAAAGTGACTCCCTTTTATTCTAAGGCTGTGCCCCCGGGTCCTAGTCTCCCCTGCTAATGGAAACAACTTCCCTACATCCACCCTATCTAAGCCATTCATTATCTTGTAAGTTTCTATTAGATCTCCCCTCAACCTCCTAAACTCCAATGAATATAATCCCAGGATCCTCAGACGTTCATCGTATGTTAGACCTACCATTCCTGGGATCATCCGTGTGAATCTCCGCTGGACCCGCTCCAGTGCCAGTATGTCTTTCCTGAGGTGTGGGGCCCAAAATTGCTCACAGTATTCTAAATGGGGCCTAATTGATGCTTTATAAAGCTTCAGAAGTGCATCCCTGCTTTTATATTCCAAGCTTTCTTAATTACGGACTCAACATGCAAGTTTACCTTTAGAGAATCCTGGACTCGGACTCCCAAGTCCCTTTGCGCTTCAGCATTATGAATTTTGTCACCGTTTAGAAAATAGTCCATGCCTCTATTCTTTTTTCCAAAGTGCAAGACCTCGCACTTGCCCACGTTGAATTTCATCAACCATTTCTTGGACCACTCTCCTAAACTGTCTAAATCTTTCTGCAGCCTCCCCACCTCCTCCATACTACCTGCCCCTCCACCTATCTTTGTATCATCGGCAAACTTAGCCAGAATGCCCCCAGTCCCGTCATCTAGATCGTTAATACATAAAGAGAACAGCTGTGGCCCCAACACTGAACCCTGCGGGACACCACTCGTCACCGGTTGCCATTCCAAAAAAGAACCTTTTATCCCAACTCTCTGCCTTCTGCCTGACAGCCAATCGTCAATCCATGTTAGTGCCTTGCCTCGAATACCATGGGCCTTATTTTACTCAGCAGTCTTCCGTGAGGCACCTTATCAAAGGCCTTTTGGAAATCAAGATAGATAACATCCATTGGCTCTCCTTGGTCTAACCTATTTGTTATCTCTTCAAAGAACTCTAACAGGTTTGTCAGGCACGACCTCCCCTTACTAAATCCATGCTGACTTGTCCTAATCCGACCCTGCGCTTCCAAGGATTTAGAAATCTCATCCTTAACAATGGATCTAGAATCTTGCCAACAACCGAGGTTAGGCTAATTGGCCTATAATTTTCCATCTTTTTCCTTGTTCCCTTCTTGAACAGGGGGGTTACAACAGCGATTTTCCAATCCTCTGGGACTTTCCCTGACTCCAGTGCCTTTTGAAAGATCATAGTGGGCAGCACGGTAGCATTGTGGATAGCACAATTGCTTCACAGCTCCAGGGTCCCAGGTTCGATTCCGGCTTGGGTCACTGTCTGTGCAGAGTCTGCACATCCTCCCCGTGTGTGCGTGGGTTTCCTCCGGGTGCTCCGGTTTCCTCCCACAGTCCAAAGATGTGCAGGTTAGGTGGATTGGCCATGATATTTCACTGCAGGTTTGATGCATTCCCTAACTTCCTTTGTCAGCCATGGCTGCCTAATCCCCCCTCTGATAACCTTTCTTTTCTTTGGGATGAACCTCTGTACTGTGTCCTCAATTACTCCCAGAAACCCCTGCCATTGCTGTTCTACTGTCTTTCCCACTAGGCTCTGCTCCCAGTCGATTTTCGGCAGTTCCTCCCTCATGCCCCTGTAGTTACCTGAGCTACCACCCTCTACCTCCGTCCCCATTCCTGGGAGATCTGTGTTCTCACCCCCTGTCTCTGTGCCCACTCCTGGGAGATCAGTGTTCTCACCCCCTGTCTCTGTGCCCCCTCCTGGTAGACCTGTGTTCTCACCCCCTGTCTCTGTGCCCACTCCTGGGTGATCTGTGTTATCACCCCCTGTCTCTGTGCCCACTCCTGGGAGATCTGAGTTCTCACCCCCTGTCTCTGTGCCCACTCCTGGTAGACCTGTGTTCTCACCCCCTGTCTCTGTGCCCACTCCTGGTAGACCTGTGTTCTCACCCCCTGTCTCTGTGCCCACTCCTGGGTGATCTGTGTTATCACCCCCTGTCTCTGTGCCCACTCCTGGGAGGTCTGTGTTCTCACCCCCTGTCTCTGTGCCCACTCCTGGAAGATCTGTGTTCTCACCCCCTGTCTCTGTGCCCACTCCTGGTAGATCTGTGTTCTCACCCCCTGTCTCTGTGCCCACTCCTGGGAGATCTGTGTTCTCACCCCCTGTCTCTGTGCCCACTCCTGGTAGATCTGTGTTCTCACCCCCTGTCTCTGTGCCACTCCTGGGAGGTCTGTGTTCTCACCCCCTGTCTCTGTGCCCACTCCTGGTAGATCTGTGTTCTCACCCCCTTTCTCTGTGCCCACTCCTGGGAGATCTGTGTTCTCACCCCCTGTCTCTGTGCCCACTCCTGGGAGATCTGTGTTCTCACCCCCTGTCTCTGTGCCCACTCCTGGGAGATTTGTGTTCTCACCCCCTGTCTCTGTGCCCACTCCTGGGAGATCTGTGTTCTCACCCCCTGTCTCTGTGCCCACTCCTGGGAGATCTGTGTTCTCACCCCCTGTCTCTGTGCCCACTCCTGGTAGATCTGTGTTCTCACCCCCTGTCTCTGTGCCCACTCCTGGGAGATCTGTGTTCTCACCCCCTGTCTCTGTGCCCACTCCTGGGAGATCTGTGTTCTCACACCCTGCCTCTATATCTCTCCTGAAACTTTATGAGGTTTAGACTTTGAACACAACAGAGGTCCAGTCATGTACCCCAGCAGAATCCTAGCTGCTGTTCCCCACATTAGAGATACCTTAACCCATGACTCCATTACATGAATATCAAGTAAGTGAGAATCTCTCCCCTTTCTCTGAAATTAATTCAGAAATATGCATAAGCTGGTCTTGTGTTCCAAGGTAAAACATGCGACTGACCGATAACTTGTGGCCTTTGACCTTTCAGGAGGTTCATTGACGAATGGGTTCCTAGCAGATGAGGAGCTGTTTGTTCGCTGGTTGCAGATCGTGTCCTTCCTACCTGTGATGTCATTCAGTACTCCACCTTGGGCCTTTGGAGAGAGCTGGGTATGTGGCGAGAGGGGGAGGCATACTGTGGGCCTTTTGCTGGACATTTGAAGGTTGCCTATTGAATTGTAGTCTGTCACTCTCGGGTATCCATTATTGTATATATAAAACACCCAAATCCCCCCAACTATACTCCAGTCTGTAACTCACTCCCAGATATCTGTTATTGTATATATAAAACACCCAAATCCCCCCAACTATACTCCAGTCTGTAACTCACTCCCAGATATCTGTTATTGTATATATGAAACACCCAAATCCCCCCAACTATACTCCAGTCTGTAACTCACTTCCGGATATCTGTTATTGTATATATAAAACACACAAATCCCCCCAATTATACTCCAGTCTGTAACTCACTCCCAGGTATCTGTTATTCTATATATAAACCACCGAAACCCCTTGATTAGATTCCAGTCTGTAACTCACCCCCGGGTATCTGTTATTCTATATATAAAACACCCAAATCCCTCGATTAGATCCCAGTCTGTAACTCACCCCCGGGTATCTGTTATTCTATATATCAACCACCCGAACCCCTCGATTAGATTCCAGTCTGTAACTCACTCCCAGGTATCTGTTATTCTATATATAAACCACCCAAACCCCTTGATTAGATTCCAGTCTGTAACTCGCCCCCGGGTATCTGTTATTCTATATATAAACCTCCCAAACCCCTCGATTAGATTCCAGTCTGTAACTCACTCCTGGGTATCTGTTATTCTATATATCAACCAACCGAACCCCTCGATTAGATTCCAGTCTGTAACTCACTCCCAGGTATCTGTTACTCTATATATCAACCACCCGAACCCCTCGATTAGATTCCAGTCTGCAACTCACTCCCAGGTATCTGTTACTCTATATATAAACCACCCCAAACCACTCGATTAGATTCCAGTCTGTGACTCACTCCCGGGTATCTGTTATTCTATATATCAACCACCTGAACCCCTCGATTAGATTCCAGTCTGTAACTCACTCCCAGGTATCTGTTACTCTATATATAAAACACCCAAAAACTCTTGATTAGATTCCAGTCTGTAACTCACTCCCGGGTATCTGTTATTCTATATATAAACCACCCAAACCACTCGATTAGATTCCAGTCTGTAACTCACCCCCGGGTATCTGTTATTCTATATATCAACCACCCGCACCCCTCGATTAGATTCCAGTCTGTAACTCACTCCCAGGTATCTGTTACTCTATATATAAAACACCCAAACCTCTCGATTAGATTCCAGTCTGTAACTCACTCCCGGGTATCTGTTATTCTATATATAAACCACCCAAATCACTCGATTAGATTCAAGTCTGTAACTCACCCCTGGGTATCTGTTATTCTATAGATCAACCACCCGAACCCCTCGATTAGATTCCAGTCTGTAACTCACTCCCAGGTATCTGTTACTCTATATATAAAACACCCAAACCTCTCGATTAGATACCAGTCTGTAACTCACTCCCGGGAATCTTTTATTCTATATATAAAACACCCAAATCCCTCGATTAGATCCCAGTCTGTAACTCACCCCGGGCATCTGTTATTCTATAGATCAACCACCCGAACCCCTCGATTAGATTCCAGTCTGTAACTCACTCCCAGGTATCTGTTACTCTATATATAAAACACCCAAACCTCTCGATTAGATTCCAGTCTGTAACTCACTCCCGGGTATCTGTTATTCTATATATAAACCACCCAAACCCCTCGATTAGATTCCAGTCTGTAACTCTCCCCCGGGTATCTGTTATTCTATATATAAACCACCCAAACCCCTCGGTTAGATTCCAGTCTGTAACTCACTCCCGGGTATCTGTTATTCTATATATAAACCACCCAAATCACTCGATTAGATTCAAGTCTGTAACTCACCCCTGGGTATCTGTTATTCTATATATCAACCACCCGAACCCCTCGATTAGATTCCAGTCTGTAACTCACTCCCAGGTATCTGTTACTCTATATATAAAACACCCAAACCTCTCGATTAGATTCCAGTCTGTAACTCACTCCCGGGAATCTGTTATTCTATATATAAAACACCCAAATCCCTCGATTAGATCCCAGTCTGTAACTCACCCCGGGTATCTGTTATTCTATAGATCAACCACCCGAACCCCTCGATTAGATTCCAGTCTGTAACTCACTCCCAGGTATCTGTTACTCTATATATAAAACACCCAAACCTCTCGATTAGATTCCAGTCTGTAACTCACTCCCGGGAATCTGTTATTCTATATATAAAACACCCAAATCCCTCGATTAGATCCCAGTCTGTAACTCACCCCGGGTATCTGTTATTCTATAGATCAACCACCCGAACCCCTCGATTAGATTCCAGTCTGTAACTCACTCCCAGGTATCTGTTACTCTATATATAAAACACCCAAACCCCTCGATTAGATTCCAGTCTGTAACTCTCCCCCGGGTATCTGTTATTCTATATATAAACCACCCAAACCCCTCGGTTAGATTCCAGTCTGTAACTCACTCCCGGGTATATGTTATTCTATATATAAACCATCCCGGACTTCTAGGGCGGGATTCTCCGTCGGCCACGCTGGAATCGGGAAACAGGATTGGGCGCAGAATTGGTTCCGATGGCAAAATCGCAGCGGGTGCCGATTTAACGCCAAACCGCAATACTCCTTTGCCTCGATAGCGGTGCCAATGTGTTATGGAACACACGTACAGTAAACACCAGGCTTGACCCAGTATTCCCCGGGGTCTCCGCGATTCACTATCCCCGATGGGCCGAGTTCTCGATGGCGCGATTCACTTGTGCTTTTAAAAATTGTGAAAGTGGCATTGTGATGATGAGGGAGAGAGAGGAGGTAGGACACAGAAAGGCGTGACTGAGCTGCCGGGTGGAACACTGGCTGGGCTGACAAGGGTGGTGGGGGGCCCCTGCCCGGGCGTTGGGATGGGTTGGTGATGGGGGAACGGACCAAGTGGTCGAAGTGGCCCCCGTGGGACTGGGGCAGTGTTCAGCCATGGACCACCATTGCCGCGGCCTGCAAGGCAGCCATCTTACTGCACACCCCACTGACCACCCACCTTGGCCCTGGTTCTGCAGAGTGCCACCATCTCTATGGGTGCCCCCAGCTCCCCCAACGCATCCCACCTCCAACCACATCCCCACCATCCAAACGATTGCCACCCGTCAGCAGGGTATCAGGCGGCCCAAAAAAGGGCAATGCCCACTGTAGCCCCAATGGAAGTGACGGGCGGGAGCCACGGATCATACCGCTGGCAAGGGCAGCGCCAGTCTACGGTACCCCGGGCATCAGGGATGGGTGCCAGGGGTGCAGAAATGGGAGGGGGCATGCGGAGGTAGATCCCGCAGTGCCAACCAGGGCCATCATGTGGCCTGATGGACCTGGTTGGGCATGGGGGTATGCACCATGCTAACATGTCAGCCTTTCACCCCTCTGCAGGCAATGGATATTGGAATTCAACCAGCAATGGTGGCCTTCCTGCTAATCAGCCCTGGGGGATGCCTTACGGCTCTACGAGCTAGCACTGCTCGAGGAGGAAACTGCATAACTGTGCCTGCCGCAGAGGAACAGGAGGCAGCCACTCAGGATGGAGAGCCAGACGCCCAACAGACTGAGGTGGAGGAGGTGCAAAGGACACACCGCATGAGGCCTCGCGTGTACCAGCAGAGCCTATCATTAGAGTACCTGCCGGACCGGGCATGCCATCAAAGACTCTGGCTGAGCAGAGTGACAGTGTGACATATCTGCCAGATCATGGAACACCTGGCACCGCGGGGGAATGGGGAGCACACCTGCTCCCGCTGACCGTCAAGGTGATGGTCGCCTTGAACCTTTACGCCACGGGGTCCTTCCAGGCAATCGAGTGGGAAACTGTCCAACATTACACAGACCTCGATGCACAAGTGCATCCATGCCATCACGGAGGCCCTCTATGGCCAGTCGGCACATCCACTTCAATGTGGACCGAGCCCACCAGGATACCCGGGCAGCGAGTTTCACCGCCATCGACGGGATGCCCCAGGTCCAGGGATGATCGACTGGATGCATGTTACTCTACGAGCACCTGCAGATGGCAGATCTCTCTACACAAACCAAAAGGGGTTCCACTCGATGAACGTGCAGCTGATGTTACCATGAGCTGCGCATCATACACGTCTGCGCCCGATACCCGGGCAGTGTGCATGATGCTTTCATCTTGGAACACTCACGATTCCTGACCCGTTCGAGACATCCCATCCCAGCTGGGTTATCCACTGCGGTCGTGGCTGTCAGGGGTAGGGGGTTGGGGGTGGAGGGGGAAGCCCAGGTGTTATGGGCCAGGGCTTAGAAAACTCCAAAGTATATCATGGAGTTCACCTGACCTATAACTGTTTATTGATTTTGATTACAATGAGCACAGAGTCTGCCTTACAGGTGTTATTCAACAGAGTTCCGAGCCACTTTTAATAAAAAACAACAAGCTTTTTTCTACAAATTTAGTTAACAATTGTATAAACACACAGAGTAAGCATTATCAACTACTCACACAAAGACCCCACACAGCTACGGTAAACTATGTATAGCCCTTAATGAATTGCCCCTTAACTGTTCCAATTCAATAACAAAATCCAAGTAAAACCAAAAACTCCATTTCAAAGGTGTGGCCCAGCACACGGCTTTCTTACTGGTCTAAGACTTGATATTGATGCTCTTGTTCCCCTTTCCAAACAGCAGGTTTGAATTCCTTCCAGAAAGCAATTATCTTTTCTAAGTTATCAAGCAGTCAGGAAACAGCTTTTAAAATAAAGATAGAGAGAAATGTCTTTCAACCTGTGCAGTTCAAAACCAGTTCACACTCAAAGCAAAATTAAAACCCAGAGCCACAGCCCAGCCCCACCCACACAATGAAATCACTGAAGCCATGTGATAAGACGAAAACATTTCTTAAAGAGACACTCTCATGACACAGGCCCCCCACAATGTCTACCCATCCCCCGCCCCCCGCATTCCCTCTCTGGCCAGACCAGACCAACCCACCCGTCACACCCATCTGACAGAGCGCCGAGACAGGTTGTAACATTGTGAACAGGTGTTTAAAGTGCACAAATATTTACAGATGCATGCCCTAGTCCCTATCCCTGCACCCATGCCAAATTAACTGGTCTCTAACTTTCTGGCCTAATGGGCCCTAACGCTACATCTAGGTGGATTTCAAGTGGAGGCGGCCTGATGTGATTCCCGCCATGCGACCTGGGTCCCCGTTGGCGGCCATTTGCTGGGACAACCGAGCCTAGATGCTGCTCGGGTGTCCCAGGTGCCACCATGCCATCCTGTTCTGCTCACTGCCCACCAGATGCTGCAAGGACAGGAGGGGGTGGGGGGGGGGGGGGTCATCCGAGGTGATGTAGTGTTGCTGCACCTCCCCTGTGGGAGACACCGGCACCGGCCACATCACTTCCTCTTCCCTTGGGGTGCCCGATGGCCCCCAGTCTATTCCATAGGACAGGGGTATGAGCGGAGCCATCCCCTGAGGCTTCCCTGCCACCTGGCACTGCCAGTCCTGGAGGTCCGCTCTGTTCTCGGCCAGGGTCTGCATGTTCGTGGCCATGGAGCACAGGGAGTGGATCATCGTTGCCTGGGACTATGCCACATCACCCACTGACGGTGCCACCACCTTCTGGGTTCTGTGTCACATCAGCCAGTGACTGGGCCATCGCTCTCTCTGGAAGACGTTCTCAGCCATGGCCCGCTGTGACTGGGCCACGCTGAGGAACGCTGCTGCAATTTCCAGGTTCTCGCGCGGCTGCCTGTGAGGCAGCAACCCTGTCCCGGTGCTCGGTCAGCACCTGCACAGAATGCCCCAGGCCTTGGACATGCTGATCCATAGCCACAACCCTCGCTCCGAATGCCTCCACCGTGGACAGCACCCGTGCGTTGTTGGCTTGGGTGGCATGCATGGTCGGCACCACCTCCTGCTCCTGCGCGTGGTTGGACTCCAACTGCACCTACAGGGGCTGGTTGCTCGCCAACAACCCCTCATGTCCCTGGCTCTGCGACTGCATCTCCATAATCAATGGGACTGTCCGCTCCAGAAACCAAAAACCTGACTGGATGGCAGCTAGTTCCTGGGGTCGGCCCGCCCTCCGACCGTTCGCCCCCTCGGGTGTTCCTATCTCTACCTGATGTACCGGATATGCCATGTGGTGCGCACCAGATAGTGTCCTAGGAGCCTCTTCACTACAGTACCCAACCAAGGTGAGTGTCTCTGGGATGGTGGAGGGTGTTGGAGAAGCTGTGATAAGAAATCTGTGTCATCCTTGGACTCGAGCTCCGGGGTGTCCTGAGTCTCAGATTGCGGGCTGCCGTCCGGACTGCTCTCCTCATCAGTGCTCGGCTCACAGGGGGTGATATTGGCTGGGGACGGGGGACACCTGATGGACAGGGTCCATCACCAGCAGGTCATGCAAGACACAAGACGTATGATTAGACTGCGGGCCGAGGGGGAGTGGGGGTGGTGGGGGTGAGGCTGGTGTGTGGGTGAGGGTGATGATGAGGCTGAGGGTGGTATGGAGGGATGGTGATGTGGGGGTGAGTGTGAGGGTAGAATGGGGGTAGTGTTGCCGGGGGGACGGGGGAGGTTGGCACAAGTGGAATGGGGGTGTGGGGTCAGGTTTTGGGTGTGTGGGATGGGTTAGTTACAGGGGCACAGTGCTGCCTACTCACCCTGGCCTGAGGAGGTGTAATTTTTTTACGACACTGCTGGCCGATCCGGACGGTGTTATTCACGGCGCTCACCACCTCTGCCACCTGCGCCCAGGCATGGAAAATGGCGGCAGGTAGCAGGCTCCTTTGCAGGCCGGGGTACAGGGTTAACCGCCATTCCTCCAACGCATTCAGGAGAGTCTCCAGCTCGGCGCTGGTGAATCTTGGGGCCACTCTCCTTACTGTCACCTTGCTGGCTCGGATGGTGTGTGTGTGGAGTGAAGTGTGTCTATACGGCTGCAACTTGTCAGCCGACTGAGTGTCAATCGCGAATCCAGCGAATCCTGCACCGTTTCTCGTTGGAATCAATTGTGTTCCACGTGGCATTGGTGCTAGACCCTTAACGTCACTGAAGCGGTTCAGGCCAGGTGCAGCACCAGTATTGCTGTCGTGGAAGTCCACAAATCCAGCCCTGGTGTCAACACTTAGTCTCAGGAGCGGAGAGTCCAGCCCCTCGATTAGATTCCAGTCTGTAACTCACTCCCGGGTATCTGTTATTCTATATATAAACCACCCGAACCCCTCGATTAGATTCCAGTCTGTAACTCACTCCCAGGTATCTGTTATTCTATATATAAACCACCCGAACCCCTCGATTAGATTCCAGTCTGTAAATCACTCCCGGGTATCTGTTATTCTATATATAAACCACCCGAACCCCTCGATTAGATTCCAGTCTATAACTCACACCCGGGTATCTGTTATTCTATATATAAACCACCCCAAACCCCTCGATTAGATTCCAGTCTGTAACTCACTCCCGGGTATCTGTTATTCTATATATAAACCACCCGAACCCCTCGATTAGATTCCAGTCTGTAACTCACTCCCAGGTATCTGTTATTCTATATATAAACCACCCGAACCCCTCGATTAGATTCCAGTCTATAACTCACACCCGGGTATCTGTTATTCTATATATAAACCACCTGAATCCCTCGATTAGATTCCAGTCTGTAACTCACTCCCGGGTATCTGTTATTCTATATATAAACCACCCGAACCCCTCGATTAGATTCCAGTCTGTAACTCACTCCCGGGTATCTGTTATTCTATATATAAAACACCTGAACCCCTCGATTAGATTCCAGTCTGTAACTCACTCCCAGGTATCTGTTATTCTATATATAAACCACCCGAACCCCTCGATTAGATTCCAGTCTATAACTCACACCCGGGTATCTGTTATTCTATATATAAACCACCTGAATCCCTCGATTAGATTCCAGTCTGTAACTCACTCCCGGGGATCTGTTATTCTATATATAAACTACCCGAACCCCTCGATTAGATCCCAGTCCGTAACTCACTCCCGGGTATCTGTTATTCTATATATAAACCACCCGAACCCCTCAATTAGATTCCAGTCTAGAACTCACACCCGGGTATCTGTTATTCTATATATAAACCACCTGAATCCCTCGATTAGATTCCAGTCTGTAACTCACTCCCGGGTATCTGTTATTCTATATATAAACCACCCGAACCCCTCGATTAGATTCCAGTCTGTAACTCACTCCCAGGTATCTGTTATTCTATATATAAACCACCCGAACCCCTCGATTAGATTCCAGTCTGTAACTCACTCCCGGGTATCTGTTATTCTATATATAAACCACCCCCAAACACCTCGATTAGATTCCAGTCTGTAACTCACCTCCGGGTATCTGTTATTCTATATATAAACCACCCCAAACCCCTCGATTAGATTCCAGTCTGTAACTCACCTCCGGGTAACTGTTATTCTACATATAAACCACCCGGACCCCTCGATTACATTCCAGTCTGTAACTCACTCCCGAGTATCTGTTATTCTATATATAAACAACCCCCAAACTCCTCGATTAGATTCCAGTTTGTAACTCACTCCTGGGTATCTGTTATTCTATATATTAACCACCCAAACCCCTCGATTAGATTCCAGTCAGTAACTCATTCATGGGTATCTGTTATTCTATATATAATCCACCCGGACACCTCGATTAGATTCCAGCCTGAAACTCACTCCCGGGTATCTCTTATTCTATACATAAACCACCCCCAAACCCCTCGATTAGATTCCAGTCTGTCAACTCACTCCCGGGTATCTGTTATTTTTTAATAAGCCATGCCAAACCTCTCGATTAGATTCCAGTCCGTAACTCACTCCCGGGTATCTGTTATTCTATATATAAACCACCCAAACCCCTCAATTTGATTCCAGTCTGTAACTCACCCCCGGGTATCTGTTATTCTATACATAAACTACCCAAACCCCTCGATTAGATTCCAGTCTTTAACTCACCACCGGACATCTGTTATTCTATATATAAACCACCCGAACCCCTCGATTAGATTCCAGTCTGTAACTCACTCCCGGGTATCTGTTATTCTATATATTAACCACCTAAACCCCTCAATTAGATTCCAGTCTGTAACTCACTCCCGGGTATCTGTTATTCTAGAAATTAACCACACAAACCCCTCTATTAGATTCCAGTCTGTAACTCAATCTTGGGTATCTGTTATTCTATATAAACCCTCCCCCCCAAACCCCATGGTTAGATTCCAGTCTGTAGCTCACTCCCGGGTACCTGTTATTCCATATATTAATCACCCGAACCCCTCGATTAGATTCCAGTCTGTAACTCACTCCCGGGTATCTGTTATTCTATATATTAACCACCTAAACCCCTCGATTAGATTCCAGTCTGTAACTCACTCCCGGGTATCTGTTATTCTATACATAAACCACCCAAACCCCTCGATTAGATTCCAGTCCGTAACTCACTCCCGGGTAACTGTTATTCTGTATGTAAACCACCCGACCCCCTCAATTTGATTCCAGTCTGTAACTCACTCTCGGGTATCTGTTATTCTATATATAAACCACCCGAACCCCTCGATTATATTCCAGTCTGTACCTCACCCCTGGGTATCTGTTATTCTATATATTAACCACCCAAACCCTCGATTAGATTCCAGTCTGTAACTCAATCTCGGGTATCTGTTATTCTATATAAACCCCCCCCCCCAAACCCCTTGATTAGATTCCAGTCTGTAACTCACTCCCGGGTACCTGTTATTTTATATATAACCGACCCAAACCCCTCGATTAGATTCCAGTCTGTAACTCACTCCCAGGTATCTGTTATTCTATATGTAAAGATAAACTACCCAAACCCCTCGATTAGTTTCCAGTCTGTAACTCACTCCCGGGTATCTGTTATTCTATATATAAACCCCCCCAAACCCCTCGATTAGACTCCAGTCTGTAATCACCCCCGGGCATCTGTTATTTAATATATAAACTACCCGAACCCCTCGGTTAGATTCCAGTTTGTAACTCACTCCCGGGTATCTGTTATTCTATATATAAACCACCCGAACCCCTCGATTAGATTCCAGTCTGTAACTCACTTCCGGGTATGTGTTATTCTATATATAAACCACCCAAACCCCTCGATTAGACTCCAGTCTGTAACTCACTGCCGGGTATCTATTATTTTATATATAAACCACCCAAAGCCCTCGATTAGATTCCAGGGCGTCATTCTCTGACCCCCCAGCGGGTCGGAGAATGGCAGTTGGCCGCCGTGAATCCCGCCCCCGCCGGTTGCCGAAGTCTCCGAAGGGAGAAAATGTCGCCGCTGCCGCGGAGATTGTCACGGGTCTGCGCAAGGCAGCCGATTTTCGGCCTGCCGATATTCTCCCTTCCGGATTGGCCGAAGTCCCGTCGACGTGATGACCGTTCACGTCGACGTAAATTAAACCTCCTTTTCATCGGCGTGACCCTGTGCTCCAGGTTCACGCCGACCAGCGTGGAGGTGAGTGACGGCCTGGGGGGTTGGCTCTGGGCAGGCGATGGCGTGGCCACAGTCTGAATGCGTGAGGAGAGGTGTGTCTCGGGTTGTGTGTGTGTGTGTGCGGCGGGGGGTGGGGGGGGTGGTTAGAATAGGCTGGGCTCCGGGTGTGTGCCGGGAGGGGGTCCGTGCCGGGGAGGGGGACGGGGGGTCCGTGCCGGGGTGGAGGTTGGGGGGGGGTCCGTGCCGGGGAGGGGGATGGGGGGGGGTCCGTGCCGGGGAGGGGGATGGGGGTGTCCGTGCCGGGGTGGAGGTTGGGGGGGAAGGTCCGTGCCGGGGAGGGGTTGGGGGTGTCCGTGCCGGGGTGGAGGTTGGGGGAGGGGTCCGTGCCGGGGAGGGGGATGGGGGGGGGTCCGTGCCGGGGTGGAGGTTGGGGGGGGGGTCCGTGCCGGGGAGGGGGATGGGGGGGTCCGTGCCGGGGTGGAGGTTGGGGGGGGGGTCCGTGCCGGGGTGGAGGTTGGGGGGGGGTCCGTGCCGGGGAGGGGGATAGGGGTCCGTGCCGGGGTGGAGGTTGGGGGGGGGGGGGGTCCGTGCCGGGGAGGGGGATGGGGGTCCGTGCCGGGGTGGATGTTGGGGGGGGGGGCCGTGACGGGGGGGGGGGGGGGGGTGGCGGGGGGGGGGGGGTTCCCTGCCTGGGAGGGGGATGGGAGGGCAAGTGAGTTGGTCCACCTGGCCAGGTGCCAGCCTCCAACAGCTGGACCCATGCGGTCCATGCCACCTGGCTGGGGGGAGGAGGGGATATGGGCAATGATGACATGTCGTCGTTCCCCTCCCCCCACCAGGCCGTCATGTTTTCAGATCATCCAGCGATGTTGGCCGCCGTGGCGGCAGCCGCTCATGTCTATGTTGCCCTGGATGAGGAGGAGGAGGAGGAGGAGGAGCGTGCCAGAGAGGCGGCGCAGGCTGCTGCAGAGGGGCAGGCGGCAGCCGCCCAGGCTGGAGGGACACCCGACCGACAGGACGAGGAGGGGGAGGAGGACGTCGCGGCCCCACGGCAACGGAGGCACCCGAGGGCGCCCCGTGTGTACCGGCCCAGGCAGTCATACCAGGACCTCACGGACCGGGAATGCAGGAGGAGACTCCGGATGAGCCGGGAAACCGTGGCACACATCTGCCACCTGCTGGCACACCTGTCACCGCGTGGCACTGGCGGGGGACACCCTCTCCCCGTGTCCGTCAAGGTTACGGTGGCCCTGAACTTTTATGCAACGGGGTCATTCCAGGCACCGAGTGGGGACCTGTCCAGCATATCGCAGACATCGGTGCACCGGTGCATCCGGGCAGTGACAGATGCCCTATATGCCATGGCGCACCGCTACATCCACTTCCCCGTGGACCGGGCCAGCCAAGATGCCCGGGCCGTGGGCTTCTCTGCCGTGGCCGGGTTCCCCTGGTCCAGGGCGCGATCGATGGGATGCACGTCGCCATGCGGCCACCTGCAGATAACGGGGCCGTGTTCACTAATAGGAAGGGGACCTATTCAATGAACGTACAGATGGTCTGCGACCACCGCATGATGATCCTGCACATCTGCGCCCGTCACCCAGGCAGTGTACACACCTCATTCGTGTTGTCGCGGTCATCCATCCCCGGCATGTACGAGGGACGCCATCCCCGGCTGAGGGGCTGGTTGCTGGGCGACAGGGGCTAGCCATTGCGATCGTGGCTGATGACGCCTATACGGAGGCCACGCAATGAGGCGGAGAACCGCTACAATGATGCCCATGTAGCGACAAGGAGAGTGATAGAGAGGTGCTTTGGCGTGCTGAAGATGCGTTTCAGGTGCCTGGACCTCTCTGGGGGCGCCCTCCAGTATCGGTCAGATAGGGTCGGCCGCATCATTGTGGTGTGCTGCGTCCTGCACAACATAGCCCAACAGAGGGGTGATGTGCCGCAGGCAGAGGAGGACGGAGTGGAGGAGCAGCAGGAAGAGGCGCAGTCCTCCCCAGATGAGGGGGATGGGGGTAATGGTCAGGGCAGACGGGGTAGACACAGGCGGGTGGCTGTCCACCGTTACCGGCTGGCCCAGCGGGCACGGGACAGACTGATAGACGCCCGCTTCACTGACTAGATGGGCGTGGGAATCGGGTAGTATGGCCAGACCGCACACCATGGCAACAGCCGACCACCCACACCCCCCACCCATCCACCCACCCAGCACCCTCACCCCCCTCCCAAACCCCACCCACCCCACCCGCATGCACACCCCCCCCCCCCCATTGCCGATCCACCTGCGGCACAACGGGCCGGGCTCACACAGTTGCGGGTGGACGCGTGTCTATCGCAGGCCATGGAGGATGATGACAACCCGCCCTGCGGTGAGCTCCTGGCTCTACATCGTTGGACTATGTCTGACCCATGGCCACAGTACCACCATCCACCCGGACCATCCCTGCATGCGGCTGTGACACTGCAGCGCACGGTCCCGTCCTCTGCCCGGGGGATGTTGATGGCGGCCCAGGGGGAAGGGGGCAGACTCACCTGGGGCTGAAGTAAGACCACCCCTCACACACACACTTGCGCTCAACGTACATGATACCCCCGCACACTTTGGACAGAGCACAAAGGCAGCTTCTGTAGGTGTAACATTGACTTTAATAACCAAAGGAGTTCATGCACGTGCCCTAGCCCCTAAAACTCATCTGTGCCCTGCAACCGTGCCAACTTACTCAGTGTCTAATTGTTTGGCCTTACGGGCCCTCTGACTACGTCTAAGTGGTTCCCCAGACGGTACTGCAGAACTGGAGGTGGACTTCTGTGATTCCTGCCCTCTGACACGGGATCCCTTTGGCGGCCGTTTCCTGGGGCGTCCTGGCCTAGATGGGCCAGGCTGCGGCCCGGGCGACTGGGATGGCGAGCTGCCAGCCTGTCCTGCCCGTTGCCCACCCTATGCACCTGGGACGGAAGGGGGGGGGAGTCCGAGGTGTCGCGGTGTACCGGGATCTCCCCTACAGAGGGAGCCGGGACGGACCACACCACCTCCTCCTCCCTCGGGGTGCCCGATGGCCCCCAGGCCTCTACATGGGTGGGGGATGTGAACGGACTGGCCATCCGACGCCCCCCCGACATTTGGCGCTGCCAGTCCTGGAGGCCCGTGCTGGTATCGACAGGGGTCTGCAGGTTTGCAGCCATGGAGCCCAGGGGGTTGGCAAACCCTGTCTGTGACAGTGCGACGCCGGCTCGCACATGGCCACTGGCGCCGATGCCCTCAGCGATGGCCTGCAGAGACTGGGCCATGGCCTGCTGAGACTGGGCCATGGCCTGCAGGGACTGGGCCATGGCCTGCTGAGACTGGGCTATAGCGTTGAGCGCCTCTGCCATCTGGCGCTGGCACTGGCTCATGGCCTCCTGTGAGAGGGCAGCCATTTCCTGGGCAACAGACGCCGCCTGCACGGAAAGCCCCAGGCCTCGCAAACCGTTCCCCATGTCTGACACCGTCGCACCCATTGCCTCCACCGTGGACGCCACCCGTGCGGTGTCGGCCTGGGTGGCACGCATGACCGGCACCACTCCCAGCTCCTGGACGCGGGTGGACTCCTCCACCTGCGACCGCAGCCGCCCGTCACCCTCTTCGCTTGTCTCCGGGTCGGTGGTTGCATCGGATCTATGTGTGGGTGTGGTAACTCCAGGAACCCGGGATCCATCTGGGCGGCAGATGTTCGCTTGGGCTGGGCTGCCCTCCGACCGCCCGGCCCCTCTGCTGCTCCTACCTCCACCTGCTGTACCGGGACGGCTGTGTTGTGCACACCAGTGAGTGTACCAGTCGCCTCATCACTAAAGTGCCCAACCGAGGTGAGTGTTTCTGCGATGGTGGAGGGTGTTGGTGACAGCAGTGGCGTTGTGTCGTGCTCTTCGTCCCACTCTGAGTCCATGGCACTTTGGGGTGGGGGTTCGTCTCCACCCATCCACTCTGAGTCACTGTCCGGTATTTCGTCTTCCTGGGTAGTGCTGTCCCGGGTACTGCTGTCCCGGGTAGTGGTGTCCCGGGTAGTGGTGTCCTGGGTAGTGGTGTCCTGGGTAGTGGTGCCCTGGGTAGTGGTGTCCTGGGTAGTGGTGTCCTGGCTCGGATGTGACGGGGGCCTGTGGCTGCCCCCCTCATCGCTGGGTGGTCGCTCCCGCACGTGACGGGGGTGTCGTCTCCCTGTTGCTCCAGGTCTCTCCGTCTCCCGTGGTGTGCGAGGGGCATCCTGCGGGCGTCGCATGCTGGAGGGTGCGGGTCTCTCCGTCTCCCGTGGTCTCCGAGGGGCATCCTGCAGGCGTCGCATGCCGGAGGGTCCAGGTCTCTCCGTCTCCCGTGGCCTCCAAGGGGCATCCTGCGGGCGGTCTGCATCTGCGAGGATGGGTGCCTGGACGTTTGGTCCTACGATACACAATGAAGCATGCATGGTTAGACATCAGGCAGTGATCAGGTGATACGGGGGAGGGGGATATAGGGGAGGGGGGATATGGGGACGGGCTGTCGGTGGCTCACTTGCTACTACGCCCCCGACCTCTGCATCAGCAACCTCCCGGTCCTCAGGCCCACCAGCCAGTTCCAGGGCCCTTTCCTGGTGTTCGGTCAGTGGCCTCTCATCAGCGGGGCCTCCTCCAGTCCTCACATGCTCCCTATTGTTGTGTGCGCGCTTCTCCTGTGGGGGGGGGTGGGTGGCAGGGGTAAAAGGCAACACTGTTAGGCAGGTATATGAATGCACGCCATCGGTTGCGCGTGCATTGCAGAGGTTAAGGTTAGGGCTGGATTCACTTGGGGATATGGGGGAGGGGGGGATATGGGGGAGGAGGGGATATGGGGGAGGGGGGGATATGGGGGAGGGGGGGATATGGGGAGGCTCACCCTGCCTGCTCTGACGAGGTCGTTCACCTTCTTGTGGCACTGGGTGCCTGTCTGTGGTGTCAGGGCCACAGCGGTGACAACCTCTGCCACTTCCCTCCACAGACGCCGGCTGTGGCGTGGGGCAACTCTGCGGCCGTGCCTGGGATACAGGGCGTCCCTCCTCTGCTCCACCGCGTCCAGGAGCGCCTCCACATCGCGTGACTCGAACCTCGGGGCTGAGCGGCGGCCAGCCATCCAGTCGGGTGTTGCGGTCGGGTGTTGCGGTCGGGTGGGGGGGAGCAGCGCGGCCTTATGAGCCGTCACGCCGTGCAGCGCGTATGACGCTGCACGGCGTGAACCACTGCGCAAGCGCGGATCCCGTTACGTCGCTGCTAGCCCATTTCGGGCCGGAGACTATCGACCCATTTTTCCGACGTGACGCAAGTTGGATTTGCGCCGTTTTTTGCGCCGATCGGCGGACTTTCCGCCGATAACGGAGAATTTCGCCCCCAGTCTGTAACTCACCCCCGGGTATCTGTTATTCTATATATAAACTCCCCAAACCCCTCGATTAGATTCCAGTTTGTAACTCACTCCCAGGTATCTCTTATTCTATACATAAATCACCCGAACCCCTCGATTGGATTCCAGTCTGTAACTCCCCCCCCGGGTATCTGTTGTTCTATATATAACCCCCCCCGCCAAACCTCTAGATTAGACTCCAGTCTGTAATTCATTCCCCGGTATCTGTTGTTCTATATATTAACCACCCAAACCCCTTGATTAGATTCCAGTCTGTAACTCAATCCCGGGTATCTGTTATTCTATATATAAATCCCCCCAAACCGCTTGCTTAGATTCCAGTCTGTAACTCACTGCCGGATACCTGTTATTCTTTATATTAACCACCCGAACCCCTCGATTAGATCCCAGTCTGTAACTCACTCACGGGTATCTGTTATTCTACATATAAACCACCCCAAACCCCTCGATTAGATTCCAGTCTGTAACTCACCCCCGGGTAACTGTTATTCTATATATAACCGACCCAAACCCCTCGATTAGATTCCAGTATGTAACTCACTCCCAGGTATCTGTTACTCTATACGTAAAGATAAACTACCCAAACCCCTTGATTAGGTTCCAGTCTGTAACTCAACCCCGGGCATCTGATATTCTATATATAAACTACCCAGACCCCTCGATTAGACTCCAGTCTGTAATCGCCCCCGGGCATCTGTTATTTAATATACAAACAACCCGAACCCCTCGGTTAGATTCCAGTTTGTAACTCACTCCCGGGTATCTGTTATTCTATGTATAAACCACCCAAACCCCTCGATTGGATTCCAGTCTGTAACTCCCCCCCCCGGGTATCTGTTGTTCTATATATAACCCCCCCCCCCAAACCTCTAGATTAGACTCCAGTCTGTAATTCACTCCCGGTATCTGTTGTTCTATATATTAACCACCAAAACCCCTCGATTAGATTCCAGTCTGTAACTCAATTCCGGGTATCTGTTATTCTATATATAAACCCACCCAAACCCCTTGCTTAGATTCCAGTCTGTAACTCACTCCCGGGTACCTGTTATTCTTTATATTAACCACCCAAACCCCTCGATTAGATTCCAGTCTGTAACTCACTCTCGGGTATCTGTTATTCTACATATAAACCACCCGAACCCCTCGATTAGATTCCAGTTTGTAACTCACTCCCAGGTATCTGTTATTCTATATATAAACCACCCGAACCCCTCGATTAGATTCCAGTCTGTAACTCACTCTCGGGTATCTGTTATTCTATATATAAACAACCCCCAAACCCCTCGATTAGATTCCAGTCTGTAACTCACTCTCGGGTATCTGTTATTCTACATATAAACCACCCGAACCCCTCGATTAGATTCCAGTCTGTAACTCACTCCCAGGTATCTGTTATTCTATATATAAACCACCCGAACCCCTCGATTAGATTCCAGTCTGTAACTCACCTCCGGGTATCTGTTATTCTATATATAAACCACCCCAAACCCCTCGATTAGATTCCAGTCTATAACACACCCCCGGGTAACTGTTATTCTATAGATAAACCACCCGGACCCCTCGATTAGATTCCAGTCTGTAACTCACTCTCGGGTATCTGTTATTCTATATATAAACAACCCCCAAACCCCTCGATTAGATTCCAGTCTGTAACTCACCTCCGGGTATCTGTTATTCTATATATAAACCACCCCAAACCCCTCAATTAGATTCCAGTCTGTAACACACCTCCGGGGAACTGTTATTCTACATATAAACCACCCGGACCCCTCGATTAGATTCCAGTCTGTAACTCACTCCCGAGTATCTGTTATTCTATATATAAACAACCCCCAAACTCATCGATTAGATTCCAGTCTGTAATCACCCCCGGGCATCTGTTATTTAATATATAAACTACCCGAACCCCTCAGTTAGATTATATAAACTCCCCGATCCCCTCGATTGGATTCCAGTCTGTAACTCCCCCCCCCCGGGTATCTGTTGTTCTATACATAACCCCCCCACAAACCTCTAGATTAGACTCCAGTCTGTAACTCACTCCCGGGTATCTGTTATTCTTTATATTAACCACCCAAACCCCTCGATTAGACTCCAGTCTGCAACTCACTCCCGAGTATCTGTTATTCGATATATAAACCCCCCCAAACCCCTTGCTTAGATTCCAGTCTGTAACTCACTCCCGGGTACCTGTTATTCTTTATATGAACCACCCAAACCCCTCGATTAGATTCCAGTTTGTAACTCACTCCCGGGTATCTGTTATTCTATGTATTAACCACCCAAACCCCTCGATTCGATTCCAGTCAGTTACTCACTCCCGGGTATCTGTTATTCTATATATAAACCACACCCAAACCCCTCGATTAGATTCAAGTCTGTAACTCACCCCCGGGTATCTGTTATTCGATAAAAAACCTACCCAAACCCCTCGATTAGATTCCAGTCTGTAACTCACCCCCGGGTATCTGTTATTCTATATATTAACCACCCAAACCCCTCGATTAGATTGCAATCAGTAACTCACTCCCGGGTATCTGTTATTCTATGTACAAACCCCCCCAAACCCCTTGATTAGATTCCAGTCTGTAACTCACCCCCGGGTATCTGTTATTCGATAAAAAACCTACCCAAACCCCTCGATTAGATTCCAGTCTGTAACTCACCCCCGGGTATCTGTTATTCTATATATTAACCACCCAAACCCTTCGATTATATTGCAATCAGTAACTCACTCCCGGGTATCTGTTATTCTATGTACAAACCCCCCCAAACCCCTTGATTAGATTCCAGTCTGTAACTCACCCCCGGGTATCTGTTATTCGATAAAAAACCTACCCAAACCCCTCGATTAGATTCCAGTCTGTAACTCACCCCCGGGTATCTGTTATTCTATATATTAACCACCCAAACCCCTCGATTAGATTGCAATCAGTAACTCACTCCCGGGTATCTGTTATTCTATGTACAAACCCCCCCAAACCCCTTGATTAGATTCCAGTCTGTAACTCACTACCGGGTACCTGTTATTCAATATAGAAACCACCCGAACCCCTCGATTAGATTCCAGTCTGTAACTCTCCGCCGGGTATCTGTTATTCTATAGAGAAACCACCCGAACCCCTCGATTAGATTCCAGTCTGTAACTCACTCCCGGTCATCTGTTATTTAATATATAAACTACCCAAACCCCTCGATTAGATTCCAGTTTGTAACTCACTCCCGGGTATCTGTTATTCTATATATAAACCACCCCAAAGCCCTTGATTGGACTCCAGTCTGTAACTCACCCCCGGGTATCTGTTATTCCATATCCATATGTAACCTACCCAAACCTCTCGATTAGATTCCAGTCTGTAACTCACCCCCGGGTATCTGTAATTCTGTAAATAAACCACCGAAACCCCTCGAATAGATTCCAGTCTGTAACTCACCCCCGGGTATCTGTTATTCTATATATAAACCAACCAAACCCCTCGATTAGATTCCAGTCTACAACTCACTCCCGTGTATCTGTTATTCCATATATAAACCATCCCAAACCCCTCGATTAGATTCCAGTCTGTAACTCACTCCCGGGTATCTGTTATTCTATATGTAAACCATCCCAAACCCCTTGATTAGATTCCAGTTTGTAACTTACTCCCGGGTATCTGTTATTCTATATATAAACCATCCCAAACCCCTCGATTAGATTCCAGTGGGTAACTCACTCCCGGGTATCTGTTATTCTATATATAAACCACCCCCAAACCCCTCGATTAGATTCAAGTTTGTAACTCACTCCAGGGTATCTGTTATTATATATATAAACCACTGAAACCCCTCAATTTGATTCCAGTCTGTAACTCACCACCGGGTATCTGTTATTCTATAAATAACCTACCCAAACCCCTCGATGAGATTCCAGTCTGTAACTCAACCCCGGGTATCTGTTATTCTATACGTAAACTACCCAAACCCCTCGATTAGATTCCAGTCTGTAACTCATTCCCGGGTATCTGTTTTTCTATATATAAACCACCCAAACCCCTCGACTACATTCCAGTCTGTAACTCACGCCAAGAATCCGTTATTCAATATAGAAACTAACCGAACCCCTCGATTAGATTCCAGTCCGTAACTCACTCCCGGGTAACTGTTATTCGATATATAAACCACCCGAACCCCTCGGTTAGATTCCAGTCTGTAACTCACTCCCGGGTATCTGTGATTCTATATATAAACCACCCGAACCCCTCGATTAGATTCCAGTCTGTAACTCACTCCCGGTCATCTGTTATTTAATATATAAACTACCCAAACCCCTCGATTAGATTCCAGTTTGTAACTCACTCCCGGGTATCTGTTATTCTATATATAAACCACCCAAACAGTTTGATTGGACTCCAGTCTGTAACTCGCTCCCAGGTATCTGTTATTCCATATCCATATGTAACCTACCCAAACCCCTCGATGAGATTCCAGTCTGTAACTCACCCCCGGGTATCTGTTATTCGATATATAAAAAATCCCCAAACCCCTCGATTAGATTCCAGTCTGTAACTCACCCCCGGGTATCTGTTATTCCATATCCATATGTAACCTACCCAAACCTCTCGATTAGATTCCAGTCTGTAACTCACCCCCGGGTATCTGTAATTCTATAAATAAACCACCCAAACCCCTCGATTAGATTCCAGTCTGTAACTCACCCCCGGGTATCTGTAATTCTATAAATAAACCACCCAAACCCCTCGATTAGATTCCAGTCTGTAACTCACCCCCGGGTATCTGTTATTTAATATATAAACTGCCCAAACCCCTCGATTAGATTCCAGTTTGTAACTCAATCTCGGGTATCTGTTATTCTACATACAAACTACCCAAACACCTCGATTAGATTCCAATCTATAACGCACACCGAGAATCCATTATCCAATACATAAACCACCCGAACCCCTCGATTAGATTCCAGTCTGTAACACACCCCCGGGTATCTGTTGTTCTACATATAAACCAACCAAACCCCTCGATTAGATTCCAGTCTATAACTCATTCCCGTGTATCTGTTATTCTATATATAAACCCACTCAAACCCCTCGATTAAATTCCAGTCTGTAACTCGCTCCCGGGTACCTGTTATTCCATATATAAACCATCCCAAACCCCTCGATTAGAATCCAGTGGGTAACTCACACCCGGGTATCTGTTATTCTATCTGTAAACCATCCCAAACCCCTTGATTAGATTCCAGTATGTAACTCACTCCCGGGTATCTGTTATTCTAGATAAAAACTACCCAAACCCCTCGATTAGATTCCAGTCTAACTCACGCCGAGAATCCGTTATTCAATATAGAAACTAACCGAACCCCTCGATTAGATTCCAGTCCGTAACTCACTCCCGAGTATCTGTTATTCGATATATAAACCACCCGAACCCCTCGATTAGATTCCAGTCTGTAACTCACTCCCGGGTATCTGTGATTCTATATATAAACCACCCGAACCCCTCGATTAGATTCCAGTCTGTAACTCAATCTCGGGTATCTGTTATTCTACATACAAACTACCCAAACCCCTCGATTAGATTCCAATCTATAACGCACACCGAGAATCCATTATTCAATACATAAACCACCCGAAACCCTCGATTAGATTCCAGTCTGTAACACACCCCCGGGTATCTGTTGTTCTATATATAGTACGAAGTCTTACAACACCAGGTTAAAGTCCAACAGGTTTGTTTCGATGTCACTAGCTTTCGGAGCGCTGCTCCTTCCTCAGGTGAATGAAGAGGTCTGTTCCAGAAACACATATATAGACAAATTCAAAGATGCCAAACAATGCTTGGAATGCGAGCATTGGCAGGTGATTAAATCTTTACACATCCAGAGATGGGGTAACCCCAGGTTAAAGAGGTGTGAATTGTACCAAGCCAGGACAGTTGGTAGGATTTCGCAGGCCAGATGGTGGGGGATGAATGTAATGCGACATGAATCCCAGGTCCCGGTTGAGGCCGCACTCATGTGTGCGGAACTTGGCTATAAGTTTCTGCTCGGCGATTCTGCGTTGTCGCGGGTCCTGAAGGCCGCCTTGGAGAACGCTTACCCGGAGATCAGAGGCTGAATGCCCTTGACTGCTGAAGTGTTCCCCGACTGGAAGGGAACATTCCTGCCTGGTGATTGTTGCGCGATGTCCGTTCATTCGTTGTCGCAGCGTCTGCATGGTCTCGCCAATGTACCATGCTTCGGGACATCCTTTCCTGCAGCGTATGAGGTAGACAACGTTGGCCGAGTCGCACGAGTATGTACCGCGTACCTGGTGGGTGGTGTTCTCACGTGTAATTGTGGTATCCATGTCGATGATCTGGCACGTCTTGCAGAGATTGCCATGACAGGGTTGTGTGGTGTCGAGGTCACTGTTCTGAAGACTGGGTAGTTTGCTGCAAACAATGGTTCGTTTGAGGTTGCGCGGTTGTTTGAAGGCAAGTAGTGGGGGTGTGGGGATGACCTTGGCAAGATGTTCATCGTCATCAATGACGTGTTGAAGGCTGTGAAGAAGATGACGTAGTTTCTCCGCTCCGGGGAAGTACTGGACGACGAAGGGTATTCTGTTGGATGTGTCCCATGTTTGTCTTCTGAGGAGGTCGGTCCGGTTTTTCGCTGTGGCGCGTTGGAACTGTCGATCGATGAGTCGAGTGCCATATCCCGTTCGTACGAGGGCATCTTTCAACGTCTGTAGATGTCTGTTACGCTCCTCCTCGTCTGAGCAGATCCTGTGTATACGGAGCGCTTGTCCATAGGGGATGGCTTCTTTAATGTGTTTAGGGTGGAAGCTGGAGAAGTGGAGCATCATGAGGTTATCCGTGGGTTTGCGGTAAAGCGAAGTGCTGAGGTGACTGTCCTTGATGGAGACAAGTGTGTCCAAGAATGCAACTGATTTTGGAGAGTAGTCCATGGTGAGTCTGATGGTTGGATGGAACTTATTAATGTCATCGTGTAGTCGTTTCAGTGATTCTTCGCCGTGGGTCCAAAGGAAAAAAATGTCATCGATGTATCTGGTGTATAACATCGGTTGAAGGTCCTGTGCGATGAGTAGGTCCTGTTCAAACTTGTGCATGAAGATGTTGGCGTATTGGGGTGCGAATTTGGTCCCCATGGCTGTTCCGTGCGTCTGGATGAAGAACTTGTTGTCGAAGGTGAAGACGTTGTGATCCAGAATGAAGCGGATGAGTTGCAGAATTGCGTCTGGAGATTGGCAGTTGTCGGTGTTGAGTACTGAGGCTGTTGCAGCAATGCCGTCGTCATGGGGGATGCTGGTGTAGAGTGCCGAGACGTCCATTGTGACGAGGAATGTTCCTGGTTCAACTGGTCCATGGGTGCTGAGTTTCTGTAGGAAGTCCGTCGTGTCGCGACAGAAGCTGGGTGTACCTCGTACGATGGGTTTCAAGATGCCCTCGATGTAGAGGTTCTCACACAGGGTCCCATTGCCTGAAACGATAGGGCGGCCTGGTGTGTTGGCCTTATGTATTTTCGGGAGGCAGTAGAGATCTCCAATGTGGGGAGTACGTGGGATGAGAGCACGTAGGGTGCTCTGAAGATCTGGATCCAAGGTCTTGATCAGTCTGTTAAGTTGGCGGATGTGTTCCTTGGTCGGATCTGCGGGTAACTGTCTGTAGTGTTCTTGGTTGTTCAGTTGTCGGTATACTTCTTTGCAGTAGTCCGTTCTGTTCAGTACGACAGTGGCCTGGTTCTGGCCTGGCCTGGCCTGGCCTGGTTCTATATATAAACCAACCAAACCCCTCGATTAGATTCCAGTCTATAACTCACTCCCGTGTATCTGTTATTCTATATATAAACCCACTCAAACCCCTCGATTAAATTCCAGTCTGTAACTCGCTCCCGGGTACCTGTTATTCCATATATAAACCATCCCAAACCCCTCGATTAGAATCCAGTGGGTAACTCACTCCTGGGTATCTGTTATTCTATATGTAAACCATCCCAAACCCCTTGATTAGATTCCAGTTTGTAACTCACTCCCGGGTATCTGTTATTCTATATATAAACCTCCCAAACCCCTCGATTAGATTCCAGTCTGTAACTCACTCCCGGGAATCTGTTATTCTATATATAAACCTCCCAAACCCCTCGATTAGATTCCAGTCTGTAACTCACTCCCGGGTATCTGTTATTCAATATATCAACCAGCCAGAAACCATCGATTAGATTCCAGTCTGTAACTCACTCCCGGGTATCTGTTATTCTATATATAAACCTCCCAAACCCCTCGATTAGATTCCAGTCTGTAACTCACTCCCGGGAATCTGTTATTCTATATATAAACCTCCCAAACCCCTCGATTAGATTCCAGTCTGTAACTCACTCCCGGGTATCTGTTATTCAATATATCAACCAGCCAGAAACCATCGATTAGATTCCAATCTGTAACTCACTCCCAGGTATCTGCTATTCTCTATATAAACTACCCCAAACTCTTTGATTCTCTGTTCATTAATACGGAGCTCTCTATTTCAGATTGTGAATTTGACCCGGTCATACATATACAGACACAAGACCTTTGTCGCGCCACTCATTGTTAAACAGACTGCAATGCTGGCAGTGCTTGGGGACCCCGTGTTTCGGCCTATGTGGTGGGTCAGCCCTGATGACCCAAGAACATTGACCATTGATGATGCATTTCTGATTGGCGATGAGGTATGTTGTTGGTTGTAAGGTTAGTGTCACTGGTACATGCTCCTGAGAACTGTGTTGCTCATTGGTCTTTACTGTCCAGCTATCTCAACAGAAACATAGGGTTAGAAAATCTTTTGGGTCTGTGGGTATAAATTACTTTTGGTGATAGTGGGCCTGCTGCCCTGAATACAGTCAGTTCCACTTTATTTTCAACTGACTTAAAGAAAGAAAATATAATGAATGAGTTACTCTGGAGGTGTTCACAGGACGTTACTGAGACAAAACTTGACTATGAGCCATGGAATGGAAATATTGGAAGATTTACTAAAAACTTGGTCAAAGAGGTGGGTTTTAAGGAATGTCTTAAGGGAGAGCACAGAGATTAAGGGAGGGAATTCCAGAGCTTTGACAGATAAAGGCACAGCTACCAGTGGTGCAACAAAAAGGATAGGATGCTGAAGAGGGCAGAATTGAAGGAGTGGCGATATCTCAGAGGGTTGTGGAGCTGGTAAAGATTACAGCAAGAGGGAGGCATGAGACCTTGAGAACAAGGATAAGAATTTTTAAACCCAGCCATTGCCAGACCAGGATCCAGGGTAGGTCAGCGAGTACAGGAGACGATAAGGGAATGAATGAGACTTGGTATGAGTTAGGATAGAGGCAGCAGGCATTTGGATGAGATCTAGTTTATTCAAGGTAGAAGTTGTGAGGCCAGTTTGGATTTGTCAAGTCCAGAGATGACAATGGTATGATTGAGGGTTTCAGCAGAAGATGAGATGTGACGATGGTGAGAATCTAGCAATGTTTCAGAGGTGGTCTTAGCAATAGAGAAGATATGTGGTTGGCAGCGTCAGATGCAATAGCTGGAGTCAGTGGCTAGCGTTTGTAGTGGGGGTCAATGGCTTCCGTCATATCAATGTTTAATTTGAAAAAATTGCAGCTCATCCCAGCAGCAAATGTTGAGAAAACTGTTTGACAATATTGAGACAGAGGATGTGTTAAAAGAAAGGGTTGGTGTGATGGAGCTGAGGTGGGGCCAGCATATACACAGAAACAGGAACAGAGCCCATGTCTTACTATCCAGCCAGGGTTGGAACTCTAGGCTAAAATTGAATTGAAAACTATTTTCACCACAAGGCCCACAAATGATGGAGCAGCATTCCTTGTGGGAATTTTGCAGCAGGTCACCACTATTTTGGGCTTTTATTCACCTGATCTCCGAATGTGACCATTTTCCAGCTGGGGTCAGTTGTCACCCCAGGCTCCGCCCTGGAACATTGCGGACAATTATAATGCCCCAGTGTGACATTGGTTCCCTCAGCACAGTATTGGGATAGAAACTTGCTATTCTCACAGAGAGTCTCTTTATTTACTGAGGAGTTGCCTCCAGTTTTGGTGGACATGTTTTTTTTTCATTCATTCATGGGATGTGGGTGTTGCTGGCTAGGCCAGCATTTATTGCCCATCCCTAATTGCCCTTGAATGCCATTTCAGAGGATATTTAAGAGTCAACCACATTGCTGTGAGTCTAGAGTCCCAAGTAGGCCAGACCAGGTAAGAACGTCAGATTTCCTTCGCTAAAGGGCATTAGTGAATCAGGTGTGTTTTTTTTACCACAAGTGACACTAATTTCATGGTCATTATTGGATGTTTAATTCCAAATTTGTATTGATTTCAAATTTCACCATCTGCCATTGTGGGATTGAACCCGAGTCCAGCGGCACTTCCTATCCCTATATTGACTGAAACGTTCCTTGTGGGCATTCACTGTTCTGAGATGGTGATCCTGTCTGGTCTGTGGGTAAGCGAAGCAATTCCTGCTTGGTCCAGTGCCCACTCTGTGTAATCTATCTGTTTCCCTCCATTCAGGTACTGGTGGCGCCAGTGACAGAGCCAGGCAGAGTCCACAGAGATATCTACTTGCCAGGAATCAGCTATCAGTGGAAAGATGTGAACACAGCGCAGGTTTTTGATGGCGGAACTCTCCTGCAAGATTACCCAGTGGCCCTCACTGATGTGGCAGTTTTTGTTAGACAGAACTCCCAAACTTCTCCTACATTTGAGAGCCAGCGAACAGCATCCTAGGCCTGAGAGACGGAGGAAACTGTTCCTAGTTCCTGGACAATTACCAAGACTTTCGCTCCTGACTATAAGTTGGCAATGTCCTGAGTGTCAGCAGGCACCTGAAAAGATGCCACAACCCACGATCACCTAATTTATGGGAGGAAAAACACCTCTTTCTCTCTATTGCTCCAATCTTAACAGCTCAGCCTGCAATCGGGTCCAGTCTTCCCTAAAATATGTTGCCAGTAAAGATGAATTGTATCCTGACTACAGTTGAATAAAGTATTCTCTGAGCACTGAAGAGGAGAGCTCAAATCCAGGTTCCAACTCAGCAGTTCAGAGTGAAGCTTAGGCCTGCATTTAGGGCCCAGGCTCCCAGCCAGCGCCACGCTCAAGTCACCGCTTGTTATTAATCATTCCGCCAGTCACTTACATATCGAAACATTGTAGAGTATTTTTAAGCTCATTGATATGAATGTTGTTCAAATCAACCAAGGTTCCATCAAACACTCCCAGGACAGGTACAGCACGGGGTTAGGTACAGAGTAAAGCTCCCTCTACACTGTCCCCATCAAACGCTCCCAGGACAGGTACAGCACGGGATTAGATACAGAGTAAAGCTCCCTCTACACTGTCCCCATCAAACGCTCCCAGGACAGGTACAGCACGGGATTAGATACAGAGTAAAGCTCCCTCTACACTGTCCCCATCAAACACTCCCAGGACAGGTACAGCACGGGGTTAAATATAGAGTAAAGCTCCCTCTTACTGTCCCCGTCAAACACTCCCAGAACAGGCACAGCACGGGATTAGATACAGAATAAAGCTCCCTCTACACTGTCCCCATCAAACACTCCCTGGACGAGGGTGGGAGTCACATGATAAGAGCACAATAGTGGTGGCGTTTCTGCAGGCTCTGATTCTACTTTTCTTTTAATCCTTTATTTTTTGCTAATGCACATCCCATAATTACTTGTTTTTGGGATATATGTCTTGCACTTTGTCCCTGGAAGTTCCTGGCTAGATTTTAGTTATGAGGGGCCAAGTAAATCAAAAACCTCTGCATTGATTGAGATGGCCGGAGGTGCTGGGGTAGGGCCCAGGTTGTAATGGTGATTGTCCCGGTGAACAGGCCTACACCTCGGCGGTGCTGTCTGTATCGAGATGATGGCCGCCATTGAGAATGATGTTCCAGATGATGATCCAAGCTCAATGTTGCCGATTTTTGGTACTCAGTTTGATGAGCTGAAAAATATCCCTGGGAGAATGATGGAAGGGGAGAAGAGAATCCTGGTATTTGATAAATCAAATTCCCTGCTGGGGGTCTGCCTTTGGTCCCTGGAAATCCTGCTGCATGGTACGTCATCTATCCTGACTCACTCGGGAGTAGGAGCTGTTCAGGGAGCATTTGCGCACCCGGTCTCTTTCGAAGAGTGGAAGACGAATCCCCAACCAATTTTTGGGAATTGGCTTCCATGCTTTTGCAATCGTGATTTGAAGGCTGGGAGTTTTATGTTTGACGGAGCACATTGTATCTGGTCTTCGAGGCCTGGGGTCAGTCGGGGCTCCCGACCACTGGTCTTATGTTGTCTTGTCCTTGATGCTCATTGTGAGGGGTTGGAGGCAGCTGGGGGTGTTGAGTCACCCCCTCCTGCTGAGGCCTAAATTCCTTGCTGCCTGGGCGTCAGGACGACAGCTTGGCGGAGGTGACAGAACTTGGGAGGGATCCTGAACGTTGCTCGACGATCCAGCCTTTCCAAATAACATGAATGGTGTTATTATCCTGCAGTTCATCAATAATCCCAAACTATATTCCCTTGCGATTATGCTATTGATTCCATGTTATTGTCATTTTTCCTAACAAAGGTGTATAATATATGACCACAGAGGCGAGGGTCACCTATTACCCTGTTATGGCACAAACCATACTGAGTTGGTAATGTGACATGTGGTTTGTGCATAGTCTTGCCCTTTTTAATGTGCTGTAATCCTTGCATTTACAAAGAGGGAGTACATTTTAGACACCTCTGACCTTGTTTATAGAAACGATGAGTTGAGATACGGCAGAGTGATGGGTGGTAAGGTTAGGTAAGTCACCATTTGGATTGAGACCCCCCCCCCCCCCAGTGAGAACTATTTGTATCAAGTTTTTATTTTGTAATTTTATTATTTTGAGTCTTGAGAATCCGTGCTTATCTCCTACAAAAGCCCGGACAGATGTTCCTCAAGAGGACTGGGTTCCTCGTGATTGGCAAATCTGGAGTTGTTGGAGTGGGGGGAAATGTGTGATGATGTGATTAACATGTTCAGTTAATCTTTGTTCAATTTGTTGCTGTGGATCTGTGGTGTTGGAGCCCTTCTATGATTTGAGGGGAGGCGAGGTGGGGAGATTGGTGCCCCCCTCCAAGTGGTCTTTCATGGTGTCTTCCTGAGTCTCCTCCTCATTGTAGTTGGGTCTTCCATGAGGCGGCAGTGTTTTTGTCTCTGATGAGGCAGCACTGCTTTGTCCGCTTGTATCCTCTTTGTAATGGCGTGCTGGTCTGTGTCTGACATTCCTTGGTTAATCCAGGTGTTCCTCCCTAATGGCGATGTCTCCTCCTAATCTGGGTGGGTAGCGTGCAGTTGCAGTTTCCAAATTGGTGTCTTGGGTTGCGGGGATTTCCCTTATTGTGTCGGGGTTTTGGGGGAGTGAGGGGGGGGGGGGGGGAGGATTGGCCTCCTCCCAGAATGTCCAGTTGATGGGTATCTTGACGATATTTCTCCTTGACGGTGGGATCTCCTTGATTGAGAATGATGTGGCTTTTCTAGCATTGGTAGGGCTGGTGCACTGCCCTGGATACAGTTAATGAGGAGTGAGACCGATTGAGTGCTGAGTCTTGGCATGTGTTGGGTATCATAGGGGTACTGACTCCTCTGTGTAAGAGCGTGCTCGACTAGGCCAGGTCCTGTACAGGGGCTGGTATCCTGTTGTTCCTTTATGCTTGGGACTTTCCTTCTCAAAGTCACTTAGTAGCGGGTACTGAGAGGCTGAGTCTTGATATGTTCTGAGCATCCTTGGTTTAATGACGCCTAAGTGCATTAGGCTGTGGGGCTGGGTCAGGTAGTACTGTGTTGGCATGCTTTTGCCCCCTTATGTTTGAGACGTTCCTTCTTAGCCAGGATGTTACAAGAGGCTGAGTGAGGATTGAACAAGCAGATTTTTCTTTTCTTTGTCTTATGGTGACGGGCGTGCACCTGAGGATCATGGGCATATGGCTAGGTCCTGCTCCTTATTATCCTGAGACCCTCTACTCCCGGTAATGCTCCTTGTTTATCCTGTCTCTGTTGGGAGGCGCTGACCGCACTAACTACAATCCAAACCTATTGTATGAATATTTGTTGGTCCTCTGTGGAAATATGTGGAACGACGATTGTTTTGTTCTGTGCCTGAGGTTGGGTTATGTTGGTCTTGTGGAATATATAAAATATCCTTTTAGAACTGGTGTCTTCACAAATGTACTTTTCTCTCTGTATTTTTTTATTTATGTTATTGTGGGCTTAAAGAATCCATGATAGGCACCTGCAAGGGCAGAGACAGGTCTGCTATCTGAGAGGAGGACCTTCCAGCGTGTTAGTGGTGCCTCTGGTGTAACTGGAGTTGAGGGAAATATGTTCTGGTGTGTGCCTGAACATGTCGCGAAGATCTTATCCTAAATTCCCATGGTCACTGTGAGCAATCACTGCATGGGAAGGTGTGCACCTTTTTACCTTGTTTTCGTGGCCTTATTCTTCTCTCATTGTTCTCTGGTAATGCGTGACAGGTGCTGAGGAGAGTCTAATAAATGTATTACGCCAACTTATTGCTGTTCTTCTATCCTCCTCTGTATCTATGAATGTTGAGACATTTTTGCTATGCTGTACTATTCCTGTGGTTTTGTTGCATTATTTGATAAAATGGAAAAACTTCAATAAAAATACATTAAAAAATACTCTCAGGACAACACTTTCCCATGAAACACTCCCAGGACAGGTACTGCGCAGGGTTAAATGCAGAGTAGATCTCTCTCTACACTGTCCCCATCAAATATTTCCAGGACAGTTATAACGTGGGGTTAGATACAGAGTAAAGCTCCCACTGTCCCAGCAAACACTCCCAGGACAGGGACAGTAGGGGGCCCTGTGGATCCTCTCGTCTGCGGCATGCGCCGACCTCCACATTGGTGACTGCTCTGTCCTCGCCAACCCCATCACCTCCACCTCCAGGGCCCGTTACTCGAAGATTCCTATGCCCGGCACCCCTCCGCCAGGCTGGGCCCTCTCCTGATGATTGTGGGACAGCTTCTCCTATGGAGACAGAAAGGCCATCATTAACCACACGTGGGGTTTACATTCATGGTGGGGTGTGAGGGGTGGCGGTATGAGGGAAGATTTGGGAAGGGTGAAGGGAGGGGTGTGAAGGAAGAGGGGTGAATGATGGGTTAGGGGGCAAATCGAGGTTTGGGGAGGCTGGTCGCGAGGGGATGGGTCGGTTTCGGGGGGTGATCTGTCAACTCACGTGCGTGGCCCGGAGTAGGCTGTTGACTTGCGGCACTGGAGGTCAGTCCTCTGGGTCATGCTTCCCGACCTGACGGCCATTGCCACCTCATCCCTGGTGGCATTGGCTGCCCTGTGGCTCTCTCTCCGGGGCCCATGGAAGAAGAGGAGATCCCTCCTGGCTTTGTCCGCAACTAGAAGCTTCCCCAGGTCTGCATCTCCAAACCTTGTCTCGGTGCCGTGGCCTCGAGCTGACGGGTTGGCTGAGTAAGTGCTGTTGAAGTGCTTCTCGACCTTGTTAGCGGGAGGCTGGCAGTGCAGTCCTGGTGAATCAGCTGGTGAGCCTTCATTTGCAGGCTGGTTAAGTGCACCAATTTACATTGCCAACCTCGCCGGGCCGAGCGTCAGGAAGCTCACGGCATTTCCCGCTCACTGCCACGCTTAGAAATCTTTCCAGAAAAACATGCCCATAGTAAAGCTCGCTCTACACTGTCCCCATCTAACACTCCCAGGACAGGTACAGCATGAGGTTAGATACAGAGTAAAGCTCCCTCTACACTGTCCCCATCAAACACTCCCAGGACAGATACAGCACGGGGTTAGGTACAGAGTAAAGCTCCCTCTACACTGTCCCCATCAAACACTCCCAGGACAGGCACAGCACGGGGTTAGATACAGAGTAAAGCTCCCTCTACACTGTCCCCATCAAACACACCCAGGACAGGTGCAGCACGGGGTTAGATACACAGTAAAGCTCCATCTACACTGTCCCCATCAAACACTCCCAGGACAGGCACAGCACGGAGTTAGATATAGAGTAAAGCTCCCTCTACACTGTTCCCATCAAACACTCCCAGGACTGGTACAGCACGGGGTTAGATACAGAGTAAAGCTCCCTCTACACTGTCCCCATTAAACACTCCCAGGACAGGCACAGCACGGGGTTAGATATAGAGTAAAGCTCCCTCGACACTGTCCCCATCAAACACTCCCAGGACAGGCACAGCACGGGGTTAGATATAGAGTAAAGCTCCCTCGTCACTGTCCCCATCAAACACTCCCAGGACAGGCACAGCATGGGGTTAGATATAGAGTAAAGCTCCCTCTACACTATCCCCGTCAAACACTCCCAGGACAGGTGCAGCACGTGGTTAGATACAGAGTAAAGCTCCCTCTACACTGTCCCCATCAAACACTCCCAGGACAGGCACAGCACGGGGTTAGATATAGAGTAAAGCTCCCTCTACACTATCCCTGTCAAACACTCCCAGGACAGGTACAGCACGGGGTTAGATACAGAGTAAAGCTTCCTCAACACTGTCCCCATCAAACACTCCCAGGACAGGCACAGCATGGGGTTAGATACAGAGTAAAGCTCCCTCTACACTATCCCCATCAAACACTCCCAGGACAGGTACAGCACGGGGTTAGATACAGAGCAATAATAATAATAATCATCTTTATTAGTGTCACAGGTAAGCTTGCATTAACACTGCAATGAAGTTACCGTGAAAATCCCCTCATCGCCGCACTCCTAAGACCATAAGACATAGGAGCTGAATTAGGCCACTCTGCCCATCGAGTCTGCTCTGCCATTCAATCATGGCTGATATTTTTCTCATCCCCATTCTCCTGCCTTCTCCCCATAACCCGTGATTCCGTTTTTAATCAAGAACCTATATATCTCTATGTTAAAGACACTCAGTGAACTGGGCTCCGCAGCCTTCTGCAGCAAAGTGTTCCACAGATTCACCCCCTCTGGCTGAAGAAATTCCTCCTCATCTCTGTTTTAAAGGATCGTCCCTTTAGTCTGAGATTGTGTCCTCTGGTTCTAATTTTTCCTACAAGTGGAAACATCTTCTCCACGTCCACTCTATCCAGGCCTCGCAGTATCCTGTAAGTTTCAATAAGACCCCCTCCTCATCCTTCTAAACTCCAACGAGTACAGGCCCAAAGTCCTCAACCGTTCCTTATATGACAAGCTGTTCATTCCAGGAATCATTCTTGTGAACCTCCTCTGGACCCTTTACAAGGCCAGCACATCCTTCCTTAGATACAGGGCCCAAAACTGCTCACAATACTCCAAACGGGGTCTGACCAGAGCCTTATAAAGCCTCAGAAGTACATCCCTGGTCTTGTATTCTAGCCCTCTTGATCTAACATTGCATTTGCCTTTTTAACTGCTGAATGAACCTGCATGTTAACCTTAAAAGAATCGTGAACAAGGGCTCCCAAGTCCCTTTGTGCTTCTGATTTCCTAAGCATTTCCACATTTAGTCAATAGTCTATGCCTAAAGAGGAGATTGTGTCTCACTAACTTGATAGAGTTTTTCGAAGAGGTCACAAAGATGATTGATGCAGGTAGGGCAGTGGATGTTGTCTATATGGACTTCAGTAAGGACTTTGACAAGATCCCTCATGGTAGACTGGTACAAAAGGTGAAGTCACACAGGATCAGGGGTGAGCTGGCCAGGTGGATACAGAATTGGCTAGGTCATAGAAGACAGAGAGTAGCAATGGAAGGGTGCTTTTCTAATTGGAGGGCTATGACTAGTGGTGTTCCGCAGGGATCAGTGCTGGGACCTTTGCTGTTCGTAGTATATATAAATGATTTGGAGGAAAATGTAACTGGTCTGATTAGTAAGTTTGCAGACGATACAAAGATTGGTGGAATTGCGGATAGTCAGAGGATACAGCAGGATTTAGATCATTTGGAGACTTGGGCGGAGAGATGGCAGATGGAGTTTAATCCGGACAAATGTGAGGTAATGCATTTTGGAAGGTCTAATGCAGGTAGGGAATATACAGTTAATGGTAGAACCCTCAAGAGTATTGAAAGTCCGGGAGATCTAGGTGTACAGGTCCACAGGTCACTGAAAGGGGCAACACAGGTGCAGAAGGTAGTCAAGAAGGCATGCGGCATGCTTGCCTTCATTGGCCAGGGCATTGAGCATAAGAATTGGCAAGTCATGTTGCAGCTGTATAGAACCTTAGTTAGGCCACACTTGGAGTATAGTGTTCAATTCTGGTCCCAACCTACCAGAAGGATGTGGAGGCTTTAGAGAGGGTGCAGAAGAAATTTACCAGAATGTTGGTATGGAGGGCATAAGATATGAGGAGCAGTTGAATAAACTCGATTTATTCTCACTGGAACGACGGAGGTTGAGGGGCGACCTAATAGAGGCCTACAAAATTATGATGGGGCATAGACAGAGTGGATAGTCAGAGGCTTTTCCCCAGGGTAGAGGGGTCAATTACTAGGAGGCATAGGTTTAAGGTGTGAGGGGCAAGGTTTAGAGTAGATGTACGAGACAAGTTTTTTACACAGAGGGTAGTGGGTGCCTGGAACTCGCTGCCGGAGGAGGTGGTGGAAGCAGGGACGATAGTGGCATTTAAGGGACATCTTGACAAATACATGAATAGGATGGGAATAGAAGGATACGGACCCAGGAAGTGTAGAAGATTGTAGTTTAGTCGGGCAGCATGGTCGGCACGGGGTTGGAGGGCCGAAGGGCCTGTTCCTGTGCTGTACTTTTCTTTGTTCTTTGTTCTTTGTAAATTCTTCCTTCCAAAGTGCGTAACCTCACACTTTTCCACATTCTATTTCATTTGCTACTTCATTGCCCACTCTCCCAGCCTGTCCAAATCCTTCAGCAGCCCCATTGCTTCCTCAATACTATCTGTCACTCTACAATCTTTGCATCATCTGCAAACTTAGCAACAGTGCCTTCAGTTCCTTCTTCCAGATCATTAATGTATATTGTGAAAAGTGGTCCCAGCACAGACCCCTGAGGCACCCCAACAAGTCACCGGCTGCTTTCCTGAAAAACACCCCACTATCCCCACTATCTGCCTTCTGCCAGTCAGCCAATCCTCTATCCATGCCAATGCCTTACCCTTAACACCATGGCTCTGAACTTATTTAACAATCTCCTGTACAACACCTTGTCAAAGGCCTTCTGGAAATCTAAATAAATCACGTTGACTTGTTCTCCTTTGTCTAACATCCTCAAAGAACTCTAACAGATTTGACAGACATGACCTCCCTTTACAAAGCCGTGCTGACTCAGTCCTATTTTACCATGCACTTCCAAGTACTCTGCGATCTCATCTTTAATAACGGACTCTAAAATTTTACCACTGACCGAAGTCAGGCTAACCATCCTATAATTTCCCGTCTTCTGCCTCCCTCCCTTCTTAAACAGTGGTGTTACATCAGCCACTTCCCAGTCCTCTGGACCCTTCCTGCCTCCAGTGATTCCTGAAAGATCACCACCAATACCTCCACAATCTCCTCAGCTATCTCTTTCAGAACCCTGGGATGTAGTCCATCTGGGCCAGGTGACATATCCACCTTCAGATCTTTCAGTTTCCCCAGAACCTTCCCCTTCGTGATGGCCACTGCACTCACCTCTGCCCCCTGGTTCTCCTGGAGCTCTGGCATCCCACTGGTGTCTTCCACCATGAAGACTGATGCAAAGTAACTATTCAGTTCGTCTGCCATTTCTTTGTTTCCTATTATTACTTCTCTAGCCACATTTTCCAGTGGTCCAATGTCAATTCTTGCCTCTCTCTTACCTTTTATATATTGAAAGAAACTCATCCTCTCTTCTTTTATATTAGCTAGCTTGCACTCATATTCTCTCCCCTTATTGCTTTTTTAGTTGTCTTCTGCTCACTTTTAAAGGATTCCCAATCCTCTGGCTTCCCACTAATTCTTGCCACTTTGTATGCTTTTTCTTTAGCCTTTATGCTGTCCTTGACTTCCCTCATCAACCATGGATGCCTTGCCCTGCCCTTAGCAAGTTTCCTCCTCCTTGGGATGAATGTCTGCTGTGCCTCCCAATTAACCCCCAGAAACTCCTGCCATTGCTATCCCACTGTCTTCCCTGCTTGGCTCCTTTTCCAATCAACTCTGGCCAGCTCCTCCCTCATGTCTTTGTAGTTACCCTTATTTAATTGTAATACCGTTACATCTGACTCCAGCTTCTCCCTCTCAAACTACAGGGTAAATTCTATCATATTGTGGTCACTGCTCCCTAAGGGTACCTTCACCTTAAGATCCCTAATTAAGTTTGCTTCATTACACATCACCAAATCCAGAATTGCCTGTTCCCTAGTGGGCTCTACCATGTGCGTGTTCCGGTTCTTTCGGGACTTGCGGGAGGAATCTGGAGCACCTGTAGGAAACCCATGCAGACAGGGGGGGAACGTGCAGACTCAGCACAGACAGTAACCCAGACCGGGAATCAAACGCGGGTCCCTGGCGCTGTGAAGCAAATATGCTAACCACTGTGCTACCGTGTAAAGTTCCCTCAACATTGTCCCCATCAAACACTCCCAGGACAGGTACAGCACGGGGTTAGATACAGAGTAAAGCTCCCTTTACACCGTCCCCATCAAACACTCGCAGGACAGGTACAGCACAGGGTTAGATACAAAGTAAAGCTCCCTCGACACTGTCCCCATCCAGCACTCACAGGACTGGTACAGTACTGGGCTAGACACAGAGTAAATGTTCCTCTACACTGCAACACACAGTGGGTGCGATTTCCTGGCCTGACACCAGCAAACATCCTCGCAGGTGCACAAGAAATTATGGAGAGCCAAGATGTTTCCGTCCTGCCCGCAATGATGCCTGCCGGTGATAGGTGAGAAAATGCTGCCCACTTGGCTTTTTTTGTGAAATTGTTTTTCTAACAAACCTTCAATTCTCATGAAGTAAAAATGTGGCCTTATCCTGTCACTCAATGAGATTAGTCTTTTGAAAAATGGAAGTAAAGTGCTTTTAAGTCCAGAAAGATGTGTTAGTAATTAGCTTTTTCAGAAACTCCCCAGAAGTCAAATGGAAACAGAGGCTCTTTTTTAATTTAAAGTTGATGTTTAATTTTCAAATGAGGCGGAAAACATGTAAAGTAACAGTAAAGCCATACAGGTATGAGACCAGTAACTCCTGAATCAAATCACAGCCACTCGTCACGCTACTCTCCCATGTTCTGTCTGTCTTTGCCTGTACATTCCAGTCCTGAATGCAGTACCTGTGAGGACAAGGCCAGCAGACACATGGGAACACCACCACCTGCAATTTCCCTTCCATGTCACTCACCATCCTGACTTGGAATTATATGTCGCTGGGTCAAAATCCTGGAATCCCTTCCGAACAGCATTGTAGATGTACCTACACCACAGTGACTGCAGCAGTTCAAGAAGACCGCTCATCAAGCTATGGTGATGGGCTAGCAGTGGCTACTTACCCTGAATGAGTTGAACAATCTGAGAGGTGAGCTGGCACTTAGAAGAATGCCGAATTGTTTCAATACACCCAAAGCACTGTCCAAACGATGAGGATTCTTGGGCAGGGAGATGAGAGGCTGACCGGGCTTGTCCGAGGTTTGGGCAGGAGATGGGAAATCTGCCCTGACCCTGCCCCATCTGCCAAGTTCCATTGCAGTGTCTCAACTTGAGTTATGCCTGATGATACGAATAACCACTTTGAAAAATCCAACTCATGTAAAAAAAGGTTTCAGCTGTTGAGTCCTGTGGAATGATTCAAGGCAGCAACAATAGGTTCATAGTCTAGAAGACTGTGCACATAGCCCAACACATTGTTCCAATTATACAACATCCAGTCCTTTTCCCAGACTTGGATATAAATGTTTGTTCTTTTGCAAACAATACTTTGGATTAGGCAGTGAGTTTTATTAAGTTGAACCATTATTTTGGCTGTTTTATCAGCTGTAGGTTACTGCTTTGACACAGAATGTATCCCATCTGACAGGAATCTGAAAGACAGCTTGTCGTCACACTTTCTAGTTTTGCCATTTGCTGTTGCTGTTTTTCATCGATCCATTCCCCACTTCCTCCCATTTCTTCAGCTGTCTTCTACAATTCCTTTTGTAGAACAACTTTGCCTTTCCACTTTCCCTCCCTCCATTACAGGGAACTGGCTGGGATCGCTCTCCTCCCCTTCCCGTCATTACAAGGAACTGCTGAAATCGCTCTTCTCCACCTTCCCCCATTACAGGGAACTGGCTGGGATCGGTCTCCTTCCCCTCCCTTCATTATGAAAATGAAAATGAAATGAAAATCACTTATTGTCACAAGTAGGCTTCAAATGAAGTTACTGTGAAAAGCCCCTAGTCACCACATTCCGGCGCCTGTTCGGGGAGGCTGTTACGGGAATTGAACCGTGCTGCTGGCCTGCCTTGGGCTGCTTTCAAAGCCAGCGATTTAGCCCTGTGCTAAACAGCTCCTGAGGGCTGTTTTTCCATTACAAGGAACTGGCTGGGACCATGCTTGTCCCCTTCTCTCCATTACAGGGAACTGGTGTGGAATGCTCTCTTACCCTTCCCTCTATTACAGGGAATTGACTGGGATCGCTCTCCTCCCTTCCATTATAGGGAACTGGCTGGGAAAGCTTTCCTCACCTTCCATCCATTACAAGGAACTGACTGGGGCCTTTCTGACCCTCTTTCCTCCAATTCAAGGAACTGGCTGAGATCACTCTCCTCCCCTTCCTTCCATTGCAGGGAACAGGCTAGGATCACTCTCGTCCCCATCCCTTCATTGCAAGGAACTGGCTGGGACCACGCTTGTCCCCTTCCCTCCATTACAGGAAACTGGCTGGGATCGCTCTCCACCCTTACCTCCTGAGGCACGATCAATTGCACAAAGACGCTAGTTGAATCCAACTGAGGCTTTATTGCTATCAGATGTGTGGCCTCCCACAGCAGTTGGTGAAATGGCTGCTGGCTGGAGGACACGCATATTTATACCCCGCCTCTTGGGCGGAGCCAGCAGCCAGGGACTACCGGCGAACTTGTAGTACAGGTCCTACTGTACATCACCTAATACAGGTGTAACAGTGGTTTACCACACCTCCATTACAAGGTAACTGGCTGATTCACACTTCTTCCCTTCCCTCAAATCTAAGGAAGTGGCTGGGATCGCTCTGGCCCCTTCCCTCCATTACAGGGAACTGGCTGGGATTTCTCTCAAAACTTTCCCACAGTTACAGAGAACTGGCTGGGATCGCTCTGGCCCCTTCCCTCCATTACAGAGAACTGGCTGGGATCACTCGTGCACACTTTCCTCCATTCCAGGGAACTGGCTGGGATCGCTGTCGTCCCCTTCCTGTCATTACAGGGAGCTGGCTGGGATCGCTCTCCTCACCTTCCCTCCAGTATAGGGAACAGGCTGAGATCGCTCTCGTCCCCTTCCTGTCATTACAGGGCGCTGGCTGGGATCACTCTTCTTCCCTTCCCGTCATTACAGGGAACTGGTTGGGATCACTCTCCTCCCCTTCCCATCATTACGGGAATTGGCTGGGATCGCTCTCGTCCCCTTCCCTCCAATGCAAGGAACTGACTGGGATCGCTCTCCTCCCCTTCCCTCCAATGCAGGGAACTGGCTGCGATTGCTCTCGTTAGTTGGGGTTGCTGGGTCCTGGGAATGGAGTGGAGGTGTGGGCTTGGGTGTGGTGCTCTTTTCGGGGGCCGGTGCAGACTCGATGGGCTGAATAAGCCTCCTTCTGCACTGTAAATTCTATGATCTATGATTAGAAGCTACTTGCTGGGATCTCTGTCCCTCTTCCCTCCAAGACAGGGAACTGGCTGGGATTTCTCTCGTCACCTTCCCTCTTTTACAGGGAACAGGCTGGGATCACCCTCCTCTCCTTCCCTCCATTACAGGGAACTGGCTGGGATTGCTCTCCTCTCCTTCCCTCCATTACAGGGAACTAGCTGGGATCGCTCTTGAACCGTTCCCTCCATTACAGGGAACTGGCTGGGATCGCACTCCTCCCCTTTCCGCCATTACAGGGAAGTGCCTGGGATCGCTCGTGAACCCTTCCCTCCATTACAGGGAACTGGCTGGGATCATTCTCCTCTCCTTCCCTCGATTACAGGGAACTGGCTGGGATCGCACTCCTCCCGTTTCCGCCATTACAGGGAACTGGCTGGGATCGCTCGTGAACCCTTCCCTCCATTACAGGGAACTGGCTGGGATCGCTCTCCTCTCGTTCCCTCAATTACAGGGAACTGGCTGGGATCGCTCTCCTCCCCTTCCCTCCATTACAGGGAACTGGCTGGGATCGCTCTCCTCTCCTTCCCTCCATTACAGGGAACTGGCTGGGATCGGACTCCTCTCCTTCCCTCCATTACAGGGAACTGGCTGGGATCGCTCTCCTCTCCTTCCCTCCATTACAGGGAATTGGCTGGGATCGCTCTCCTCTCCTTCCTTCCATTACAGGGAACTAGCTGGGATCGCTCTTGAACCCTTCCCTCCATTACAGGGAACTGGCTGGGATCGCTCTCCTCTCCTTCCCTCCATTACAGGGAACTGGCTGGGATCGCTCTCCTCTCCTTCCCTCCATTACAGGGAACTGGCTGGGATCGCTCTCCTCTCCTTACTTCCATTACAGGGTGTGGTAGTATGTATTAGGGGTCATGTGGGACTGTGAAGCCGTGATGCTATTGGCTGACAGATCCCGGGTCCTGGTTGGCTGTTGACTCCTGGCTCCGCCCTGAAGGCGGAGTATAAGAACCCGGGCTTCTCCCCGCCGCTCCATTCTGTTGCTGAACTGCTGGGGACATGTCTCGCTCAATGAAGCCTCATCGACTTCATCTCTACTCGTCTCTCTCGTAAGTCATTGTGTGCTACACAGGGAACTGGCTGGGATCACTCTCCTCTCCTTCCCTCGATTACAGGGAACTGGCTGGGATCGCACTCCTCCCCTTTCTGCAATTACAGGGAACTGGCTGGGATCGCTCGTGAACCCTTCCCTCCATTACAGGGAACTAGCTGGGATCGCTCTTGAACCCTTCCCTCCATTGCAGGGAACTGGCTGGGATCGCTCTCCTCTCCTTCCCTCAATTACAGGGAACTGGTTGTGATCGCTCTCCTCCCCTTCCCTCCATTACAGGGAACTGGCTGTGATCGCTCTCCTCCCCTTCCCTCCATTACAGGGAACTGGCTGGGATCGCTCTCCTCTCCTTCCCTCCATTACAGGGAACTAGCTGGGGTCGCTCTCCTCTCCTTCCCTCCATTACAGGGAACTAGCTGGGGTCGCTCTCCTCTCCTTCCCTCCATTACAGGGAACTGGCTGGGATCACTCTCCTCTCCTTCCCTCCATTACAGGCAACTGGCTGGGATCGCTCTCCTCTCCTTCCTTCCATTACAGGGAACTGGCTGGGATCGCTCTTGAACCGTTCCCTCCATTACAGGGAACTGGCTGGGATCGCCCTCCTCTCCTTCCCTCCATGACAGTGAATTGGCTGGGATCGCTCTCCTCTCCTTCCCTCCATTACAGGGAACTGGTTGGGATCGCTCTCCTCTCCTTCCTTCCATTACAGGGAACTCGCTGGGATCGCTCTTGAACCGTTCCCTCCATTACAGGGAACTGGCTGGGATCGCCCTCCTCTCCTTCCCTCCATTACAGTGAATTGGCTGGGATCGCTCTCCTCTCCTTCCCTCCATTACAGGGAACTGGTTGGGATCGCTCTCCTCTCCTTTCCTCCATTACAGGGAACTGGCTGGGATCGCTCTCCTCCCCTTCCTTCCATTACAGGGAACTGGCTGGGATCGCTCTCCTACCCTTCCCTCCATTACAGGGAACTGGCTGGGATCGCTCTCCTCCCCTTCCCTCCATTACAGGGAACTGGCTGGGATCGCTCTCCTCTCCTTCCCTCCATTACAGGGAACTGGCTGGGATCGCTCTACTCTCCTTCCCTTCATTACAGGCAACTGGCTGGATCGCTCTACTCGCCTTCCCTCCATTACAGGCAACTGGCTGGGATCGCTCTCCTCTCCTTTCCTCCATTACAGGGAACTGGCTGGGATCGCTCTCCTCCCCTTCCTTCCATTACAGGGAACTGGCTGGGATCGCTCTCCTCCCCTTCCCTCCATTACAGGGAACTGGCTGGGATCGCTCTCTTCCCTCCATTACAGGGAACTGGCTGGGATCGCTCTCCTCCCCTTCCCTCCATTACAGGCAACTGGCTGGGATCGCTCTACTCTCCTTCCCTTCATTACAGGCAACTGGCTGGGATCGCTCTCCTCTCCTTCCCTCCATTACAGGCAACTGGCTGGGATCGCTCTCCTCTCCTTCCCTCCATTACAGGCAACTGGCTGGGATCGCTCTCCTCTCCTTCCCTCCATTACAGGCAACTGGCTGGGATCGCTCTCCTCTCCTTCCCTCCATTACAGGGAACTGGCTGGGATCGCTCTCCTCTCCTTACTTCCATTACAGGGAACTGGCTGGGATCGCACTCCTCCCCTTTCCGCCATTACAGGGAACTGCCTGGGATCGCTCGTGAACCCTTCCCTCCATTACAGGGAACTGGGTGGGATCGCTCTCCTCTCCTTCCCTCCATTACAGGGAACTGGCTGGGATTGCACTCCTCTCCATCCCTCCATTACAGGGAACTGGCTGGGATCGCTCTCCTCTCCTTCCCTCCATTACAGGGAATTGGCTGGGATCGCTCTCCTCTCCTTCCTTCCATTACAGGGAACTAGCTGGGATTGCTCTCCTCTCCTTCCTTCCATTACAGGGAACTGGCTGGGAAGTCTCTTGAACCCTTCCCTCAATTACAGGGAACTGGCTGTGTTCGCTCTCCTCCACGTCCCTCCATTACAGGGAACTGGCTGGGATCGCTCTCCTCTCCTTCCCTCCATTACAGTGAACTGGCTGGGATCGCTCTCCTCTCCTTCCCTCCATTACAGGGAACTGGCTGGGATCGCTCTCCTCTCCTTCCCTCCATTACAGGCAACTGGCTGGGATCGCTCTCCTCTCCTTCCTTCCATTACAGGGAACTGGCTGGGATCGCTCTCCTCTCCTTCCCTCCATTACAGGGAACTGGTTGGGATCGCTCTCCTCTCCTTTCCTCCATTACAGGGAACTGGCTGGGATCGCTCTCCTCTCCTTCCTTCCATTACAGGGAACTGGCTGGGATCGCTCTCCTCCCCCTTCCCTCCATTACAGGGAACTGGCTGGGATCGCTCTCTTCCCTCCATTGCAGGGAACTGGCTGGGATCGCTCTGCTCCCCTTCCCTCCATTACAGGGAACTGGCTGGGATCGCTCTCCTCTCCTTCCCTCCATTACAGGGAACTGGCTGGGATCGCTCTACTCTTCTTCCCTTCATTACAGGCAACTGGCTGGGATCGCTCTCCTCTCCTTCCCTCCATTACAGGGAACTGGCTGGGATCGCTCTCCTCTCCTTCCCTCCATTACAGGCAACTGGCTGGGATCGCTCTCCTCTCCTTCCCTCCATTACAGGCAACTGGCTGGGATCGCTCTCCTCTCCTTACTTCCATTACAGGGAACTGGCTGAGATCGCACTCCTCCCCTTTCCGCCATTACAGGGAACTGCCTGGGATCGCTCGTGAACCCTTCCCTCCATTACAGGGAACTGGCTTGGATCGCTCTCCTCTCCTTCCCTCCATTACAGGGAGCTGGCTGGGATCGCTCTCTTCCCCTTTCTGCCATTACAGGGAACTGGCTGGGTTCGCTCGTGAACCCTTCCCTCCATTACAGGGAACTAGCTGGGATCGCTCTTGAACCCTTCCCTCCATTAGAGGGAACTGGCTGGGATCGCTCTCCTCTCCTTCCCTCAATTACAGGGAACTGGCTGGGATCGCTTTCCTCTCCTTCCCTCCATTACAGGGTACTGGCTGGGATCGCTCTCCTCTCCTTCCCGCAATTACAGGGAACTGGCTGGGATCGCTCTCCTCTCCTTCCCTCCATTACAGGGAACTGGCTGGGATCGCTCTCTTCCCTCCATTACAGGGAACTGGCTGGGATCGCACTCCTCCCCTTCCCTCCATTACAGGGAACTGGCTGGGATCGCACACCTCTCCTTCCCTCCATTACAGGGAACTGGCTGGGATCGCTCTCCTCTCCTTCCCTTCATTACAGGCAACTGGCTTAGATCGCTCTCCTCTCCTTCCCTCCATTACAGGGAACTGGCTGGGATCGCTCTCCTCTCCTTCCCTTCATTACAGGCAACTGGCTTAGATCGCTCTCCTCTCCTTCCCTCCATTACAGGGAACTGGCTGGGATCGCTCTTGAACCCTTCCCTCCATTACAGGGAACTGGCTGGGATGGCTCTCCTCTCCTTCCCTCAATTACAGGGAACTGGCTGGGATCGCTCTCCTCTCCTTCCCTCCATTCCAGGGAACTGGCTGGGATCGCTCTCCTCTCCTTCCCTACATTACAGGCAACTGGCTGGGATCGCTCTCCTCTCCTTCCTTCCATTACAGGGAACTGGCTGGGATCGCTCTCCTCTCCTTCCTTCCATTACAGGGAACTGGCTGGGATCGCTCTCGTCTCCTTCCCTCCATTACAGGGAACTGGCTGGGATCGCTCTCTTCCCTCCATTACAGGGAACTGGCTGGGATCGCTCTCCTCCCCTTCCCTCCATTACAGGGAACTGGCTGGGATCGCTCTCCTCTCCTTCCCTCCATTACAGGGAACTGGCTGGGATCGCTCTCCTCTCCTTCCTTCCATTACAGGGAACTGGCTGGGATCGCTCTCCTCTCCTTCCCTCCATTACAGGGAACTGGCTGGGATCGCTCTCTTCCCTCCATTACAGGGAACTGGCTGGGATCGCTCTCCTCTCCTTCCCTCCATTACAGGGAACTGGCTGGGATCGCTCTCTTCCCTCCATTACAGGGAACTGGCTGGGATCGCTCTCCTCCCCTTCCCTCCATTACAGGGAACTGGCTGGGATCGCTCTCCTCTCCTTCCCTCCATTACAGGGAACTGGCTGGGAACGCTCTCCTCTCCTTCCCTTCATTATAGGCAACTGGCTTAGATCGCTCTCCTCTCCTTCCCTCCATTACAGGGAACTGGCCTGGATCGCTCTCCTCTCCTTCCCTCCATTACAGGCAACTGGCTGGGATCGCTCTCCTCTCCTTCCCTCCATTACAGGCAACTGGCTGGGATCGCTCTCCTCTCCTTCCCTCCATTACAGGGAACTGGCTGGGATCGCTCTCCTCTCCTTCCCTCCATTACAGGGAACTGGCTGGGATCGCTCTCCTCTCCTTCCCGCAATTACAGGGAACTGGCTGGGATCGCTCTCCTCTCCTTCCCTCCATTACAGGGAACTGGCTGGGATCGCTCTCTTCCCTCCATTACAGGGAACTGGCTGGGATCGCACTCCTCCCCTTCCCTCCATTACAGGGAACTGGCTGGGATCGCACTCCTCTCCTTCCCTCAATTACAGGGAACTGGCTGGGATCGCTCTCCTCTCCTTCCCTTCATTACAGGCAACTGGCTTAGATCGCTCTCCTCTCCTTCCCTCCATTACAGGGAACTGGCTGGGATCGCTCTCCTCTCCTTCCCTTCATTACAGGGAACTGGCTGGGATCGCTCTCCTCTCCTTCCCTCCATTACAGGGAACTGGCTGGGATCACTCGTGAACCCTTCCCTCCATTACAGGGAACTGGCTGGGATCGCTCTTGAACCCTTCCCTCCATTACAGGGAACTGGCTGGGATGGCTCTCCTCTCCTTCCCTCAATTACAGGGAACTGGCTGGGATCGCTCTCCTCTCCTTCCCTCCATTCCAGGGAACTGGCTGGGATCGCTCTCCTCTCCTTCCCTCCATTACAGGCAACTGGCTGGGATCGCTCTCCTCTCCTTCCCTCCATTACAGGGAACTGGCTGGGATCGCTCTCTTCCCTCCATTACAGGGAACTGGCTGGGTCACTCTCTTCTCCTTCCCTCCATTACAGCGAACTGGCTGGGATCGCTCTCCTCTCCTTCCTTCCATTACAGGGAACTGGCTGGGATCGCTCTCCTCTCCTTCCCTCCATTGCAGGGAACTGGCTGGGATCGCTCTCTTCCCTCCATTACAGGGAACTGGCTGGGATCGCTCTCCTCCCCTTCCCTCCATTACAGGGAACTGGCTGGGATCGCTCTCCTCTCCTTCCCTCCATTACAGGGAACTGGCTGGGATCGCTCTCCTCTCCTTCCCTCCATTACAGGGAACTGGCTGGGAACGCTCTCCTCTCCTTCCCTTCATTATAGGCAACTGGCTTAGATCGCTCTCCTCTCCTTCCCTCCATTACAGGGAACTGGCCTGGATCGCTCTCCTCTCCTTCCCTCCATTACAGGCAACTGGCTGGGATCGCTCTCCTCTCCTTCCCTCCATTACGGGGAACTGGCTGGGATCGCTCTCCTCTCCTTCCCTCCATTACAGGGAACTGGCTGGGATCGCTCTCCTCTCCTTCCCTCCATTACAGGGAACTGGCTGGGATCGCTCTCCTCTCCTTCCCTCCATTACAGGGAACTGGCTGGGATCGCTCTCCTCTCCTTACTTCCATTACAGGGTGTGGTAGTATGTATTAGGGGTCATGTGGGACTGTGAAGCCGTGATGCTATTGGCTGACTGATCCCGGGTCCTGGTTGGCTGTTGACTCCTGGCTCCGCCCTGAAGGCGGAGTATAAGAACCCGGGCTTCTCCCCGCCGCTCCATTCTGTTGCTGAACTGCTGGGGACATGTCTCGCTCAATGAAGCCTCATCGACTTCATCTCTACTCGTCTCTCTCGTAAGTCATTGTGCGCTACACAGGGAACTGGCTGGGATCACTCTCCTCTCCTTCCCTCGATTACAGGGAACTGGCTGGGATCGCACTCCTCCCCTTTCTGCAATTACAGGGAACTGGCTGGGATCGCTCGTGAACCCTTCCCTCCATTACAGGGAACTAGCTGGGATCGCTCTTGAACCCTTCCCTCCATTAGAGGGAACTGGCTGGGATCGCTCTCCTCTCCTTCCCTCAATTACAGGGAACTGGCTGGGATCGCTCTCCTCTCCTTCCCTCCATTACAGGGTACTGGCTGGGATCGCTCTCCTCTCCTTCCCGCAATTACAGGGAACTGGCTGGGATCGCTCTCCTCTCCTTCCCTCCATTACAGGGAACTGGCTGGGATCGCTCTCTTCCCTCCATTACAGGGAACTGGCTGGGATCGCACTCCTCCCCTTCCCTCCATTACAGGGAACTGGCTGGGATCGCACTCCTCTCCTTCCCTCCATTACAGGGAACTGGCTGGGATCGCTCTCCTCTCCTTCCCTTCATTACAGGCAACTGGCTTAGATCGCTCTCCTCTCCTTCCCTCCATTACAGGGAACTGGCTGGGATCGCTCTCCTCTCCTTCCCTTCATTACAGGCAACTGGCTTAGATCGCTCTCCTCTCCTTCCCTCCATTACAGGGAACTGGCTGGGATCGCTCTTGAACCCTTCCCTCCATTACAGGGAACTGGCTGGGATGGCTCTCCTCTCCTTCCCTCAATTACAGGGAACTGGCTGGGATCGCTCTCCTCTCCTTCCCTCCATTCCAGGGAACTGGCTGGGATCGCTCTCCTCTCCTTCCCTACATTACAGGCAACTGGCTGGGATCGCTCTCCTCTCCTTCCTTCCATTACAGGGAACTGGCTGGGATCGCTCTCCTCCCCTTCCCTCCATTACAGGGAACTGGCTGGGATCGCTCTCGTCTCCTTCCCTCCATTACAGGGAACTGGCTGGGATCGCTCTCTTCCCTCCATTACAGGGAACTGGCTGGGATCGCTCTCCTCCCCTTCCCTCCATTACAGGGAACTGGCTGGGATCGCTCTCCTCTCCTTCCCTCCATTACAGGGAACTGGCTGGGATCGCTCTCCTCTCCTTCCTTCCATTACAGGGAACTGGCTGGGATCGCTCTCCTCTCCTTCCCTCCATTACAGGGAACTGGCTGGGATCGCTCTCTTCCCTCCATTACAGGGAACTGGCTGGGATCGCTCTCCTCTCCTTCCCTCCATTACAGGGAACTGGCTGGGATCGCTCTCTTCCCTCCATTACAGGGAACTGGCTGGGATCGCTCTCCTCCCCTTCCCTCCATTACAGGGAACTGGCTGGGGTCGCTCTCCTCTCCTTCCCTCCATTACAGGCAACTGGCTGGGATCGCTCTCCTCTCCTTCCCTCCATTACAGGGAACTGGCTGGGATCGCTCTCCTCTCCTTCCCTCCATTACAGGGAACTGGCTGGGATCGCTCTCCTCTCCTTCCCGCAATTACAGGGAACTGGCTGGGATCGCTCTCCTCTCCTTCCCTCAATTACAGGGAACTGGTTGTGATCGCTCTCCTCCCCTTCCCTCCATTACAGGGAACTGGCTGGGATCGCTCTCTTCCCTCCATTACAGGGAACTGGCTGGGATCGCACTCCTCCCCTTCCCTCCATTACAGGGAACTGGCTGGGATCGCACTCCTCTCCTTCCCTCCATTACAGGGAACTGGCTGGGATCGCTCTCCTCTCCTTCCCTTCATTACAGGCAACTGGCTTAGATCGCTCTCCTCTCCTTCCCTCCATTACAGGGAACTGGCTGGGATCGCTCTCCTCTCCTTCCCTTCATTACAGGGAACTGGCTGGGATCGCTCTCCTCTCCTTCCCTCCATTACAGGGAACTGGCTGGGATCGCTCTCTTCCCTCCATTACAGGGAACTGGCTGGGATCGCTCTCCTCTCCTTCCCTCCATTACAGGGAACTGGCTGGGATCGCTCTCTTCCCTCCATTACAGGGAACTGGCTGGGATCGCTCTCCTCCCCTTCCCTCCATTACAGGGAACTGGCTGGGGTCGCTCTCCTCTCCTTCCCTCCATTACAGGCAACTGGCTGGGATCGCTCTCCTCTCCTTCCCTCCATTACAGGGAACTGGCTGGGATCGCTCTCCTCTCCTTCCCTCCATTACAGGGAACTGGCTGGGATCGCTCTCCTCTCCTTCCCGCAATTACAGGGAACTGGCTGGGATCGCTCTCCTCTCCTTCCCTCAATTACAGGGAACTGGTTGTGATCGCTCTCCTCCCCTTCCCTCCATTACAGGGAACTGGCTGGGATCGCTCTCTTCCCTCCATTACAGGGAACTGGCTGGGATCGCACTCCTCCCCTTCCCTCCATTACAGGGAACTGGCTGGGATCGCACTCCTCTCCTTCCCTCCATTACAGGGAACTGGCTGGGATCGCTCTCCTCTCCTTCCCTTCATTACAGGCAACTGGCTTAGATCGCTCTCCTCTCCTTCCCTCCATTACAGGGAACTGGCTGGGATCGCTCTCCTCTCCTTCCCTTCATTACAGGGAACTGGCTGGGATCGCTCTCCTCTCCTTCCCTCCATTACAGGGAACTGGCTGGGATCGCTCGTGAACCCTTCCCTCCATTACAGGGAACTGGCTGGGATCGCTCTTGAACCCTTCCCTCCATTACAGGGAACTGGCTGGGATGGCTCTCCTCTCCTTCCCTCAATTACAGGGAACTGGCTGGGATCGCTCTCCTCTCCTTCCCTCCATTCCAGGGAACTGGCTGGGATCGCTCTCCTCTCCTTCCCTCCATTACAGGCAACTGGCTGGGATCGCTCTCCTCTCCTTCCTTCCATTACAGGGAACTGGCTGGGATCGCTCTCCTCTCCTTCCCTCCATTACAGGGAACTGGCTGGGATCGCTCTCTTCCCTCCATTACAGGGAACTGGCTGGGATCACTCTCTTCTCCTTCCCTCCATTACAGCGAACTGGCTGGGATCGCTCTCCTCTCCTTCCTTCCATTACAGGGAACTGGCTGGGATCGCTCTCCTCTCCTTCCCTCCATTACAGGGAACTGGCTGGGATCGCTCTCTTCCCTCCATTACAGGGAACTGGCTGGGATCGCTCTCCTCCCCTTCCCTCCATTACAGGGAACTGGCTGGGATCGCTCTCCTCTCCTTCCCTCCATTACAGGGAACTGGCTGGGATCGCTCTCCTCTCCTTCCCTCCATTACAGGGAACTGGCTGGGAACGCTCTCCTCTCCTTCCCTTCATTATAGGCAACTGGCTTAGATCGCTCTCCTCTCCTTCCCTCCATTACAGGGAACTGGCCTGGATCGCTCTCCTCTCCTTCCCTCCATTACAGGCAACTGGCTGGGATCGCTCTCCTCTCCTTCCCTCCATTACAGGCAACTGGCTGGGATCGCACTCCTCCCCTTTCTGCAATTACAGGGAACTGGCTGGGATTGCTCGTGAACCCTTCCCTCCATTACAGGGAACTAGCTGGGATCGCTCTTGAACCCTTCCCTCCATTACAGGGAACTGGCTGGGATCGCTCTCCTCCCCTTCCCTCCATTACAGGGAACTGGCTGGGATCGCTCTCCTCTCCTTCCCTCCATTACAGGGAACTAGCTGGGGTCGCTCTCCTCTCCTTCCCTCCATTACAGGGAACTGGCTGGGATCACTCTCCTCTCCTTCCCTCCATTACAGGCAACTGGCTGGGATCGCTCTCCTCTCCTTCCTTCCATTACAGGGAACTGGCTGGGATCGCTCTTGAACCGTTCCCTCCATTACAGGGAACTGGCTGGGATCGCCCTCCTCTCCTTCCCTCCATTACAGTGAATTGGCTGGGATCACTCTCCTCTCCTTCCCTCCATTACAGGGAACTGGTTGGGATCGCTCTCCTCTCCTTTCCTCCATTACAGGGAACTGCCTGGGATCGCTCTCCTCCCCTTCCTTCCATTACAGGGAACTGGCTGGGATCGCTCTCCTCCCCTTCCCTCCATTACAGGGAACTGGCTGGGATTGCTCTCTTCCCTCCATTACAGGGAACTGGCTGGGATGGCTCTCGTCCCCTTCCCTCCATTACAGGGAACTGGCTGGGATCGCTCTCCTCTCCTTCCCTCCATTACAGGGAACTGGCTGGGATCGCTCTACTCTCCTTCCCTTCATTACAGGCAACTGGCTGGGATCGCTCTCCTCTCCTTCCCTCCATTACAGGGAACTGGCTGGGATCGCTCTCCTCTCCTTACTTCCATTACAGGGTGTGGTAGTATGTATTAGGGGTCATGTGGGACTGTGAAGCCGTGATGCTATTGGCTGACTGATCCCGGGTCCTGGTTGGCTGTTGACTCCTGGCTCCGCCCTGAAGGCGGAGTATAAGAACCCGGGCTTCTCCCCGCCGCTCCATTCTGTTGCTGAACTGCTGGGGACATGTCTCGCTCAATGAAGCCTCATCGACTTCATCTCTACTCGTCTCTCTCGTAAGTCATTGTGCGCTACACAGGGAACTGGCTGGGATCACTCTCCTCTTCTTCCCTCGATTACAGGGAACTGGCTGGGATCGCACTCCTCGCCTTTCTGCAATTACAGGGAACTGGCTGGGATCGCTCTTGAAATCTTCCCTCCATTACAGGGAACTGGCTGGGATCGCTCTCCTCTCCTTCCCTCAATTACAGGGAACTGGTTGTGATCGCTCTCCTCCCCTTCCCTCCATTACAGGGAACTGGCTGGGATCGCTCTCCTCTCCTTCCCTCCATTACAGGGAACTAGCTGGGGTCGCTCTCCTCTCCTTCCCTCCATTACAGGGAACTGGCTGGGATCACTCTCCTCTCCTTCCCTCCATTACAGGCAACTGGCTGGGATCGCTCTCCTCTCCTTCCTTCCATTACAGGGAACTGGCTGGGATCGCTCTTGAACCGTTCCCTCCATTACAGGGAACTGGCTGGGATCGCCCTCCTCTCCTTCCCTCCATTACAGTGAATTGGCTGGGATCGCTCTCCTCTCCTTCCCTCCATTACAGGGAACTGGTTGGGATCGCTCTCCTCTCCTTTCCTCCATTACAGGGAACTGGCTGGGATCGCTCTCCTCCCCTTCCTTCCATTACAGGGAACTGGCTGGGATCGCTCTCCTCCCCTTCCCTCCATTACAGGGAACTGGCTGGGATCGCTCTCTTCCCTCCATTACAGGGAACTGGCTGGGATCGCTCTCCTCCCCTTCCCTCCATTACAGGGAACTGGCTGGGATCGCTCTCCTCTCCTTCCCTCCATTACAGGGAACTGGCTGGGATCGCTCTACTCTCCTTCCCTTCATTACAGGCAACTGGCTGGGATCGCTCTCCTCTCCTTCCCTCCATTACAGGCAACTGGCTGGGATCGCTCTCCTCTCCTTCCCTCCATTACAGGGAACTGGCTGGGATCGCTCTCCTCTCCTTACTTCCATTACAGGGAACTGGCTGGGATCGCTCGTGAACCCTTCCCTCCATTACAGGGAACTGGCTGGGATCGCTCTCCTCTCGTTCCCTCAATTACAGGGAACTGGCTGTGATCGCTCTCCTCCCCTTCATTCCATTACAGGGAACTGGCTGGGATCGCTCTCCTCTCCTTCCCTCCATTACAGGGAACTGGCTGGGATCGCACTCCTCTCCTTCCCTCCATTACAGGGAACTGGTTGTGATCGCTCTCCTCCCCTTCCCTCCATTACAGGGAACTGGCTGGGATCGCTCTCTTCCCTCCATTACAGGGAACTGGCTGGGATCGCACTCCTCCCCTTCCCTCCATTACAGGGAACTGGCTGGGATCGCACTCCTCTCCTTCCCTCCATTACAGGGAACTGGCTGGGATCGCTCTCCTCTCCTTCCCTTCATTACAGGCAACTGGCTTAGATCGCTCTCCTCTCCTTCCCTCCATTACAGGGAACTGGCTGGGATCGCTCTCCTCTCCTTCCCTTCATTACAGGGAACTGGCTGGGATCGCTCTCCTCTCCTTCCCTCCATTACAGGGAACTGGCTGGGATCGCTCGTGAACCCTTCCCTCCATTACAGGGAACTGGCTGGGATCGCTCTTGAACCCTTCCCTCCATTACAGGGAACTGGCTGGGATGGCTCTCCTCTCCTTCCCTCAATTACAGGGAACTGGCTGGGATCGCTCTCCTCTCCTTCCCTCCATTCCAGGGAACTGGCTGGGATCGCTCTCCTCTCCTTCCCTCCATTACAGGCAACTGGCTGGGATCGCTCTCCTCTCCTTCCTTCCATTACAGGGAACTGGCTGGGATCGCTCTCCTCTCCTTCCCTCCATTACAGGGAACTGGCTGGGATCGCTCTCTTCCCTCCATTACAGGGAACTGGCTGGGATCACTCTCTTCTCCTTCCCTCCATTACAGCGAACTGGCTGGGATCGCTCTCCTCTCCTTCCTTCCATTACAGGGAACTGGCTGGGATCGCTCTCCTCTCCTTCCCTCCATTACAGGGAACTGGCTGGGATCGCTCTCTTCCCTCCATTACAGGGAACTGGCTGGGATCGCTCTCCTCCCCTTCCCTCCATTACAGGGAACTGGCTGGGATCGCTCTCCTCTCCTTCCCTCCATTACAGGGAACTGGCTGGGATCGCTCTCCTCTCCTTCCCTCCATTACAGGGAACTGGCTGGGAACGCTCTCCTCTCCTTCCCTTCATTATAGGCAACTGGCTTAGATCGCTCTCCTCTCCTTCCCTCCATTACAGGGAACTGGCCTGGATCGCTCTCCTCTCCTTCCCTCCATTACAGGCAACTGGCTGGGATCGCTCTCCTCTCCTTCCCTCCATTACAGGCAACTGGCTGGGATCGCTCTCCTCTCCTTCCCTCCATTACAGGGAACTGGCTGGGATCGCTCTACTCTCCTTCCCTCCATTACAGGGAACTGGCTGGGATCGCTCTCCTCTCCTTCCCTCCATTCCAGGGAACTGGCTGGGATCGCTCTCCTCTCCTTACTTCCATTACAGGGTGTGGTAGTATGTATTAGGGGTCATGTGGGACTGTGAAGCCGTGATGCTATTGGCTGACTGATCCCGGGTCCTGGTTGGCTGTTGACTCCTGGCTCCGCCCTGAAGGCGGAGTATAAGAACCCGGGCTTCTCCCCGCCGCTCCATTCTGTTGCTGAACTGCTGGGGACATGTCTCGCTCAATGAAGCCTCATCGACTTCATCTCTACTCGTCTCTCTCGTAAGTCATTGTGCGCTACACAGGGAACTGGCTGGGATCACTCTCCTCTCCTTCCCTCGATTACAGGGAACTGGCTGGGATCGCACTCCTCCCCTTTCTGCAATTACAGGGAACTGGCTGGGATTGCTCGTGAACCCTTCCCTCCATTACAGGGAACTAGCTGGGATCGCTCTTGAACCCTTCCCTCCATTACAGGGAACTGGCTGGGATCGCTCTCCTCCCCTTCCCTCCATTACAGGGAACTGGCTGGGATCGCTCTCCTCTCCTTCCCTCCATTACAGGGAACTAGCTGGGGTCGCTCTCCTCTCCTTCCCTCCATTACAGGGAACTGGCTGGGATCACTCTCCTCTCCTTCCCTCCATTACAGGCAACTGGCTGGGATCGCTCTCCTCTCCTTCCTTCCATTACAGGGAACTGGCTGGGATCGCTCTTGAACCGTTCCCTCCATTACAGGGAACTGGCTGGGATCGCCCTCCTCTCCTTCCCTCCATTACAGTGAATTGGCTGGGATCACTCTCCTCTCCTTCCCTCCATTACAGGGAACTGGTTGGGATCGCTCTCCTCTCCTTTCCTCCATTACAGGGAACTGCCTGGGATCGCTCTCCTCCCCTTCCTTCCATTACAGGGAACTGGCTGGGATCGCTCTCCTCCCCTTCCCTCCATTACAGGGAACTGGCTGGGATCGCTCTCTTCCCTCCATTACAGGGAACTGGCTGGGATGGCTCTCGTCCCCTTCCCTCCATTACAGGGAACTGGCTGGGATCGCTCTCCTCTCCTTCCCTCCATTACAGGGAACTGGCTGGGATCGCTCTACTCTCCTTCCCTTCATTACAGGCAACTGGCTGGGATCGCTCTCCTCTCCTTCCCTCCATTACAGGGAACTGGCTGGGATCGCTCTCCTCTCCTTACTTCCATTACAGGGTGTGGTAGTATGTATTAGGGGTCATGTGGGACTGTGAAGCCGTGATGCTATTGGCTGACTGATCCCGGGTCCTGGTTGGCTGTTGACTCCTGGCTCCGCCCTGAAGGCGGAGTATAAGAACCCGGGCTTCTCCCCGCCGCTCCATTCTGTTGCTGAACTGCTGGGGACATGTCTCGTTCAATGAAGCCTCATCGACTTCATCTCTACTCGTCTCTCTCGTAAGTCATTGTGCGCTACACAGGGAACTGGCTGGGATCACTCTCCTCTTCTTCCCTCGATTACAGGGAACTGGCTGGGATCGCACTCCTCCCCTTTCTGCAATTACAGGGAACTGGCTGGGATCGCTCTTGAAATCTTCCCTCCATTACAGGGAACTGGCTGGGATCGCTCTCCTCTCCTTCCCTCAATTACAGGGAACTGGTTGTGATCGCTCTCCTCCCCTTCCCTCCATTACAGGGAACTGGCTGGGATCGCTCTCCTCTCCTTCCCTCCATTACAGGGAACTAGCTGGGGTCGCTCTCCTCTCCTTCCCTCCATTACAGGGAACTGGCTGGGATCACTCTCCTCTCCTTCCCTCCATTACAGGCAACTGGCTGGGATCGCTCTCCTCTCCTTCCTTCCATTACAGGGAACTGGCTGGGATCGCTCTTGAACCGTTCCCTCCATTACAGGGAACTGGCTGGGATCGCCCTCCTCTCCTTCCCTCCATTACAGTGAATTGGCTGGGATCGCTCTCCTCTCCTTCCCTCCATTACAGGGAACTGGTTGGGATCGCTCTCCTCTCCTTTCCTCCATTACAGGGAACTGGCTGGGATCGCTCTCCTCCCCTTCCTTCCATTACAGGGAACTGGCTGGGATCGCTCTCCTCCCCTTCCCTCCATTACAGGGAACTGGCTGGGATCGCTCTCTTCCCTCCATTACAGGGAACTGGCTGGGATCGCTCTCTTCCCTCCATTACAGGGAACTGGCTGGGATCGCTCTCCTCCCCTTCCCTCCATTACAGGGAACTGGCTGGGATCGCTCTCCTCTCCTTCCCTCCATTACAGGGAACTGGCTGGGATCGCTCTACTCTCCTTCCCTTCATTACAGGGAACTGGCTGGGATCGCTCTCCTCTCCTTCCCTCCATTACAGGCAACTGGCTGGGATCGCTCTCCTCTCCTTCCCTCCATTACAGGGAACTGGCTGGGATCGCTCTCCTCTCCTTACTTCCATTACAGGGAACTGGCTGGGATCGCTCGTGAACCCTTCCCTCCATTACAGGGAACTGGCTGGGATCGCTCTCCTCTCGTTCCCTCAATTACAGGGAACTGGCTGTGATCGCTCTCCTCCCCTTCATTCCATTACAGGGAACTGGCTGGGATCGCTCTCCTCTCCTTCCCTCCATTACAGGGAACTGGCTGGGATCGCACTCCTCTCCTTCCCTCCATTACAGGGAACTGGCTGTGATCGCTCTCCTCTCCTTCCCTCCATTACCGGGAATTGGCTGGGATCGCTCTCCTCTCCTTCCTTCCATTACAGGGAACTATCTGGGATTGCTCCTGAACCCTTCCCTCCATTACAGGGAACTGGCTGGGATCGCTCTACTCTCCTTCCTTCCATTACAGGGAACTGGCTGGGATCGCTCTCCTCTCCTTCCCTCCATTACAGGGAACTGGCTGGGATTGCTGTCCTCTCCTTCCCTCCATTACAGGGAACTAGCTGGGATCGCTCTCCTCTCCTTCCTTCCATTACAGGGAACTAGCTGGGAAGTCTCTTGAACCCTTCCCTCAATTACAGGGAACTGGCTGTGTTCGCTCTCCTCCACGTCCCTCCATTACAGGGAACTGGCTGGGATCGCTCTCCTCTCCTTCCCTCCATTTCAGGGAGCTGGCTGGGATCGCTCTCTTCCCCTTTCTGCCATTACAGGGAACTGGCTGGGTTCGCTCGTGAACCCTTCCCTCCATTACAGGGAACTAGCTGGGATCGCTCTTGAACCCTTCCCTCCATTAGAGGGAACTGGTTGGGATCGCTCTCCTCTCCTTCCCTCAATTACAGGGAACTGGCTGGGATCGCTCTCCTCTCCTTCCCTCCATTACAGGGAACTGGCTGGGATCGCTCTCCTCTCCTTCCCTCCATTACAGGCAACTGGCTGGGATCGCCCTCCTCTCCTTCCCTCAATTACAGTGAATTGGCTGGGATCGCTCTCCTCTCCTTCCCTCCATTACAGGGAACTGCCTGGGATCGCTCTCCTCTCCTTCCTTCCATTACAGGGAACTGGCTGGGATCGCTCTCCTCCCCCTTCCCTCCATTACAGGGAACTGGCTGGGATCGCTCTCTTCCCTCCATTACAGGGAACTGGCTGGGATCGCTCTCCTCCCCTTCCCTCCATTACAGGGAACTGGCTGGGATCGCTCTCCTCTCCTTCCCTCCATTACAGGGAACTGGCTGGGATCGCTCTACTCTCCTTCCCTTCATTACAGGCAACTGGCTGGGATCGCTCTCCTCTCCTTCCCTCCATTACAGGGAACTGGCTGGGATCGCTCTCCTCTCCTTCCCTCCATTACAGGCAACTGGCTGGGATTGCTCTCCCTCCTTCCCTCCATTACAGGCAACTGGCTGGGATCGCTCTCCTCTCCTTACTTCCATTACAGGGAACTGGCTGGGATCGCACTCCTCCCCTTTCCGCCATTACAGGGAACTGCCTGGGATCGCTCGTGAACCCTTCCCTCCATTACAGGGAACTGGCTGGGATCACTCTCCTCTCCTTCCCTCCATTACAGGGAGCTGGCTGGGATCGCTCTCTTCCCCTTTCTGCCATTACAGGGAACTGGCTGGGTTCGCTCGTGAACCCTTCCCTCCATTACAGGGAACTAGCTGGGATCGCTCTTGAACCCTTCCCTCCATTCGAGGGAACTGGCTGGGATCGCTCTCCTCTCCTTCCCTCAGTTACAGGGAACTGGCTGGGATCGCTTTCCTCTCCTTCCCGCAATTACAGGGAACTGGCTGGGATCGCTCTCCTCTCCTTCCCTCCATTACAGGGAACTGGCTGGGATCGCTCTCTTCCCTCCATTACAGGGAACTGGCTGGGATCGCACTCCTCCCCTTCCCTCCATTACAGGCAACTGGCTGGGATCGCTCTCCCTCCTTCCCTCCATTACAGGCAACTGGCTGGGATCGCTCTCCTCTCCTTACTTCCATTACAGGGAACTGGCAGGGATCGCACTCCTCCCCTTTCCGCCATTACAGGGAACTGCCTGGGATCGCTCGTGAACCCTTCCCTCCATTACAGGGAACTGGCTGGGATCGCTCTCCTCTCCTTCCCTCCATTACAGGGAGCTGGCTGGGATCGCTCTCTTCCCCTTTCTGCCATTACAGGGAACTGGCTGGGTTCGCTCGTTAACCCTTCCCTCCATTACAGGGAACTAGCTGGGATCGCTCTTGAACCCTTCCCTCCATTAGAGGGAACTGGCTGGGATCGCTCTCCTCTCCTTCCCTCAGTTACAGGGAACTGGCTGGGATCGCTTTCCTCTCCTTCCCTCCATTACAGGGAACTGGCTGGGATCGCTCTCCTCTCCTTCCCGCAATTACAGGGAACTGGCTGGGATCGCTCTCCTCTCCTTCCCTCCATTACAGGGAACTGGCTGGGATCGCTCTCTTCCCTCCATTACAGGGAACTGGCTGGGATCGCACTCCTCCCCTTCCCTCCATTACAGGGAACTGGCTGGGATCGCACTCCTCCCCTTCCCTCCATTACAGGGAACTGGCTGGGATCGCACTCCTCTCCTTCCCTCCATTACAGGGAACTGGCTGGGATCGCTCGTGAACCCTTCCCTCCATTACAGGGAACTGGCTGGGATCGCTCTTGAACCCTTCCCTCCATTACAGGGAACTGGCTGGGATCGCTCTCCTCTCCTTCCCTCAATTACAGGGAACTGGCTGGGATCGCTCTCCTCTCCTTCCCTCCATTCCAGGGAACTGGCTGGGATCGCTCTCCTCTCCTTCCCTCCATTACAGGCAACTGGCTGGGATCGCTCTCCTCTCCTTCCTTCCATTACAGGGAACTGGCTGGGATCACTCTCTTCTCCTTCCCTCCATTACAGCGAACTGGCTGGGATCGCTCTCCTCTCCTTCCTTCCATTACAGGGAACTGGCTGGGATCGCTCTCCTCTCCTTCCCTCCATTACAGGGAACTGGCTGGGATCGCTCTCTTCCCTCCATTACAGGGAACTGACTGGGATCGCTCTCCTCTCCTTCCCTCCATTACAGGGAACTGGCCTGGATCGCTCTCCTCTCCTTCCCTCCATTACAGGCAACTGGCTGGGATCGCTCTCCTCTCCTTCCCTCCATTACAGGGAACTGGCTGGGATCGCTCTCCTCTCCTTCCCTCCATTACAGGGAACTGGCTGGGATCGCTCTCCTCTCCTTCCCTCCATTACAGGGAACTGGCTGGGATCGCTCTCCTCTCCTTCCCTCCATTACAGGGTGTGGTAGTATGTATTAGGGGTCATGTGGGACTGTGAAGCCGTGATGCTATTGGCTGACTGATCCCGGGTCCTGGTTGGCTGTTGACTCCTGGCTCCGCCCTGAAGGCGGAGTATAAGAACCCGGGCTTCTCCCCGCCGCTCCATTCTGTTGCTGAACTGCTGGGGACATGTCTCGCTCAATGAAGCCTCATCGACTTCATCTCTACTCGTCTCTCTCGTAAGTCATTGTGCGCTACACAGGGAACTGGCTGGGATCACTCTCCTCTCCTTCCCTCGATTACAGGGAACTGGCTGGGATCGCACTCCTCCCCTTTCTGCAATTACAGGGAACTGGCTGGGATCGCTCGTGAACCCTTCCCTCCATTACAGGGAACTAGCTGGGATCGCTCTTGAACCCTTCCCTCCATTACAGGGAACTGGCTGGGATCGCTCTCCTCTCCTTCCCTCAATTACAGGGAACTGGTTGTGATCGCTCTCCTCCCCTTCCCTCCATTACAGGGAACTGGCTGGGATCGCTCTCCTCTCCTTCCCTCCATTACAGGGAACTAGCTGGGGTCGCTCTCCTCTCCTTCCCTCCATTACAGGGAACTGGCTGGGATCACTCTCCTCTCCTTCCCTCCATTACAGGCAACTGGCTGGGATCGCTCTCCTCTCCTTCCTTCCATTACAGGGAACTGGCTGGGATCGCTCTTGAACCGTTCCCTCCATTACAGGGAACTGGCTGGGATCGCCCTCCTCTCCTTCCCTCCATTACAGTGAATTGGCTGGGATCGCTCTCCTCTCCTTTCCTCCATTACAGGGAACTGGCTGGGATCGCTCTCCTCCCCTTCCTTCCATTACAGGGAACTGGCTGGGATCGCTCTCCTCCCCTTCCCTCCATTACAGGGAACTGGCTGGGATCGCTCTCTTCCCTCCATTACAGGGAACTGGCTGGGATCGCTCTCGTCCCCTTCCCTCCATTACAGGGAACTGGCTGGGATCGCTCTCCTCTCCTTCCCTCCATTACAGGGAACTGGCTGGGATCGCTCTACTCTCCTTCCCTTCATTACAGGGAACTGGCTGGGATCGCTCTCCTCTCCTTCCCTCCATTACAGGGAACTGGCTGGGATCGCTCTCCTCTCCTTACTTCCATTACAGGGTGTGGTAGTATGTATTAGGGGTCATGTGGGACTGTGAAGCCGTGATGCTATTGGCTGACTGATCCCGGGTCCTGGTTGGCTGTTGACTCCTGGCTCCGCCCTGAAGGCGGAGTATAAGAACCCTGGCTTCTCCCCGCCGCTCCATTCTGTTGCTGAACTGCTGGGGACATGTCTCGCTCAATGAAGCCTCATCGACTTCATCTCTACTCGTCTCTCTCGTAAGTCATTGTGCGCTACACAGGGAACTGGCTGGGATCACTCTCCTCTCCTTCCCTCGATTACAGGGAACTGGCTGGGATCGCACTCCTCCCCTTTCTGCAATTACAGGGAACTGGCTGGGATCGCTCGTGAACCCTTCCCTCCATTACAGGGAACTAGCTGGGATCGCTCTTGAACCCTTCCCTCCATTACAGGGAACTGGCTGGGATCGCTCTCCTCCCCTTCCCTCCATTACAAGGAACTGGCTGGGATCGCTCTCCTCCCCTTCCCTCCATTACAGGGAACTGGCTGTGATCGCTCTCCTCTCCTTCCCTCCATTACAGGGAACTGGCTGGGATCGCTCTCCTCTCCTTCCCTCCATTACAGGGAACTGGCTGGGATCGCTCTCCTCTCCTTCCCTCCATTACAGGGAACTGGCTGGGATCACTCTCCTCTCCTTCCCTCCATTCCAGGCAACTGGCTGGGATCGCTCTCCTCTCCTTCCTTCCATTACAGGGAACTGGCTGGGATCACTCTCCTCTCCTTCCCTCCATTACAGGGAACTGGCTGGGATCGCTCTCCTCTCCTTCCCTCCATTACAGGGAACTGGCTGGGATCACTCTCCTCTCCTTCCCTCCATTCCAGGCAACTGGCTGGGATCGCTCTCCTCTCCTTCCTTCCATTACAGGGAACTGGCTGGGATCACTCTCCTCTCCTTCCCTCCATTACAGGGAACTGGCTGGGATCACTATCGGCCCCTTCCCAACATTATAAAGAACTGGGTGGGGTCGTTCTCATTCCCTTGCCGTCATTACAGGGAACAGACTGGGTTCACACTCGCCCCTTTCCCTCCATCACAGGGACCTGGCTGGGATTACTCTGGTTCCCTTCCCGTCATTACAGGGAACTGGATGGGATTGCTCACACCCCCTTCCCCACATCACAGGGAATGGCTGGGTTCACTCTCGTCCTCTTCCCTCCATTACAGGGAACTGGCTGGGATCGCTTTCCTCCCCTTCCCTCCATTACAAGGAACTGGCTGGGATCGCTCTCCTCCCCTTCTCTCCATTACAACAAACTGGCTAGGATCGTTTTCATCCCCTACCCACCATTACAGGGAACTGGCTGTGATTGGTCTCGTCCCCTTCCCGTCATTCCAGGTAACTGGCTGGGATCGCTTTCCTCCCCTTCCCTCCATTACAAGGAACTGGCTGGGATCGCACTCCTCCCCTTCTCTCCATTACAGGGAACTGGCTGGGATCGCACTCCTCCCCTTCCCTCCATTACAGGGAACTGGCTGGGATCACTCTCCTCTCCTTCCCTCCATTACAGGGAACTGGCTGGGATCGCACTCCTCCCCTTCTCTCCATTACAGGGAACTGGCTGGGATCGCTCTCCTCTCCTTCCCTCCATTACAGGGAACTGGCTGGGATCGCTCTCCTCTCCTTCCCTCCATTACAGGGAACTGGCTGGGATCGCTCTCCTCTCCTTCCCTCCATTACAGGGAACTGGCTGGGATCGCTCTCCTCTCCTTCCCTCGATTACAGGGAACTGGCTGGGATCGCTCTCCACTCCTTCCCTTTAGTACAGTTTTGGTTACTTGATGAGACTAGCTTAATCCGAGAGTTGAATGTGCTGGCACGCCTCATTAGCACCCATTGATAGTGACAGCGGCGTAAGGACATTTCCTTAATTGTGGAAAACAATGTTGTATTTTTGCATTCACCCTTTATTGAATGTTTATGTTGGTATCCAATGTTGTGCTTACTACTCTGTGGTACATGGCTACAGAGATCGTTGGCCATCCTATCTATGTCAAAGAACAAAGAAAATTAGAGCACAGGAACAGGCCCTTCGGCCCTCCCAGCCTGCGCCGATCCAGATCCTTTATCTAAACCTGCCTTCTATTTTCCGAGGGTCTACTTCCCTCTGTTCCCCGCCCTGTCTAGATGCATCTTAAATGATGCTATCGTGCCCGCCGCTACCACCTTCGCTGGCAAAGAGGTCCAGGCACCCACCACCCTCTGCGTAAAAAACTTTCCACGCACATCTCCCTTAAACTTTCCCCCTCTCACCTTGAAATCGTGACCCCTTGTAATTGACACGCCCACTCTTTGAAAAAGCTTGTTGCTATCCACCCTGTCCATACCTCTCATAATTTTGTAGACCTCAATCAGGTCCCCCCTCAACCTCCGTCTTTCCAACGAAAACAATCCTAATCTACTCAACCTTTCCTCATAGCTAGTACCCTCCATACCAGGCAACATCCTGGTGAACCTCCTCTGCACCCTCTCTAAAGCATCCACATCCTTCTGGTAATGTGGCGACCAGAACTGCACGCAGTATTCCAAATGCGGCCTAACCAAAGTCCTATACAACTGTAACATGACCTGCCAACTCTTGTACTCAATACTCCTTCCGATGAAGGCAAGCATGCTGTATTGCAAAAGAGATTGTCCAAATTCACTCTTGGTAGCAACAATTGAAATGTTACAAGTGGGCTCAAAGCCTACGGAGAACTACAACACCCTGAGGTGGATCCATAAGACTGCGAGACATAGGAGCAGAAGTTGGCCATTCAGCCCCTCCAGTCTGCCCTACCATTCAATGACATTATGACCTATCTGATGTCGCAATCCTCAACTTCAGTGTCCTGCCTTATCCCTTGTGATGAACGGTTACTGCCTTATCATCATGTAAGGTGATGTCCCCTTTAAGACCGTGCTTGGAACCCTGGGGACTCCGCCTCTGGCTCTGCCCATCTGGGAGCCATACATAAAGGCCTGCCTCATGGTCTGTGTAACAGTCAGCTCTCGTCTCTAGCTGTAGTATAGTTCTTAGTCTAATAAAGCCTTCTTTACAGTTTAATCTCTAAGCGTCATTATTGAGGGTACCTCAATTTATTAGACTAAACTAGATTCAGGATGGACGCAGGCCTAAAACCAGAGAAGCTCAATCTGGAAGCATGAACGCCGGAGGCGAAGGAAATTTTAAAATACTGGCTGCGGTGCTTCAAGGCCTACCTGGACTCCGCAGAGACTCCCGTCCTAGGGCCACGCAAGCTGCGTCTACTCCATGCCCGGGTGAGTCACAGAATCTCCACCACGCTCGGAAAGGCGACGACTTATGAGGAAACTATTGAGTTGCTCCGCAAGCGGTTTGTCAAACCCGTCAATGAGGTGCACGCCCGGCATCTGCTCTCTACCTGCCGGCAGCGCTCGGGGGAATCGCTCGATGAGTTTGTTGAAAAACTCACCGCCCTTGCCAGGGACTGTGACCATCAGGATGTGACAGGGGAAGTCCATATGAACCTGCACATCAGGGATGCTTTCGTGTCCGGCATCCGCTCGACCTACATCCAGCAGCGGCTGCTTGAAAACGGGGCAAAAGACCTCCAGGAGAAGCTAACGCTCACCTCTGAGCTGGAGGTGGCCCGGCATAACTTGGGTACATACCCCGCGGACTCTGCCAGCCCCCCCCGGACTTCCCCAGACTCAACCGTATTACAGGCCTGCGCCACGCAGCGACCCTCTCACCATGGGGGCACACCATGCTACTTCTGCGGGCAGGGCCAGCACCCACGCCCACGCTGCCCATCCCGCTCCGCGATCTGCAGCGACTGCGGGAAGAAAGGACACTTTGCGAGGGTATGCCTGGCCCGACCCAGGGGCCAGAAAAACAAAGAACAGCCGGCCCGAAAATCAGGCTCTAAGGCCCGCAGGCCTCACAATGCTGCTGCGCACCGACCCGACACGCCCTCTTCTGATGCGTCATCAGCCTCGTGTGAATCATGGGAGCGGCCATCTGGTCGGCGGCCATCTTCTCGACCCGACACGTGCGACCAACGGCAGCAGCCATTTTACGAGTCCGACTCGGCTGACGACTCCGACTACCCGCGACTGGGTGTGATCACCCTCGATCAAACGCGGCCAAAACACCTGCAGACCTCCATGATGCAGGTCCAGGTCAACGGGCACGACACTGCATGCCTCTTCGACTCCGGGAACACGTAGAGCTTTATCCACCCTGAAACGGTAAGGCGCTGCTCCCTACGCACCCATCCCACATCCCAAACCATAGCCCTCGCATCTGGGTCCCACTCGGTACAAATCACGGGGTACTGTATTGCGGATCTCTCGATCCAGGGTGCCAAATACACCCGTTTCAAATTTTATATCCTCCCTCACCTCTGTGCCCCCCTGCTGCTCGGACTGGATTTCCAGTGCAGCCACCGAAGCCTGACACTGAAGTTCGGCGGACCCTTGCCCCCCCTCACGGTGTGCTGCCTTGCGACACTGAAAGTCGCACCCCCCTCGCTATTCGCTAACCTCACTCCTGACAGTAAGCCCGTCGCCACCAGGAGCCGGCGCTACAGTGCCCAAGATATGGCTTTTATCAAGTCAGAGGTCCAGCGTTTACTGAGAGAGGGGGTCATCAAGGCTAGCAACAGCCCTTGGAGAGCGCAAGTGGTGGTAGTCTGGTCCGGGGAGAAGAAACGGATGGTCGTGGATTATAGCCAGACCATAAACCGATTCACGCAGCTTGATGCGTACCCCCTTCCTCGCATCGCGGAAATGGTAAATCGGATCGCCCAATACTGAGTCTTTTCCACGGTCGACCTCAAATCTGCCTACCACCAGCTCCCCATCCGACCAAAAGACCGCCCCTATACTGCCTTCGAAGCAGCCGGCCGGCTCTTCCACTTCCTCAGGGTCCCCTTTGGTGTCACAAATGGGGTCTCCGTCTTTCAAAGGGCGATGGACCAAATGGTGGACCAGTACGGTTTGCGGGCTACATACCCGTACTTGGACAATGTCACCATCTGCGGCCATGATCAGCAGGACCATGACGCTAACCTCAAAGTTCCTCCAGACCGCCCGAGCCCTTAACCTGACCTCTTACGAGGGCAAATGCGTTTTCCACACCACCCGGCTGGCCATCCTCGGCTATGTCGTGGAAGACGGGGTCCTAGGTCCCGACCCCGACCGCATGCGCCCCCTTAAGGAACTCCCTCTCCCCCGCAGCCTCAAGGCCCTCAAACGGTGCTTGGGGCTTTTCTCCTATTACGCCCAGTGGGTCCCCAAGTATGCAGACAAAGCCCGCCCACTCCTAAAGACCACCACTTTTCCCTTCTTGGCTGAGGCTCAATTGGCCTTCAACCGCATCAAGGCTGACATCATCAAGGCCGCCATGCACGCGGTGGACGAAACCATCCCTTTCCAGGTAGAGAGCGATGCATCAGACATTGCCCTGGCTGCTACCCTCAATCAAGGAGGCAGACCAGTAGCGTTCTTCTCCCGAACCCTCACCGCCTCCGAGGTTCGACACTCTGCAGTCGAAAAGGAGGCACAAGCCATTGTGGAGGCTGTGCGGTGCTGGAGACACTACCTCGCCGGTAGGAGGTTTACCCTTGTCACCGACCAACGGTCGGTCGCCTATATGTTCGATAACACGCAATGGGGCAAAATAAAAAACGATAAAATTTTGAGGTGGAGGATCGAACTCTCCACCTACTCGTACGATATCAAGTATCGTCCAGGGGAGCTCAACGAGCCTCCAGATGCCCTGTCCCGCGGCTCATGCACCAATGCGCCGGAGGACCGCCTGCAAGCCATCCACAATGACCTCTGCCACCCGGGGGTTACCCGGCTTGTCCATTTCATCAAGTCCCGCAACCTACCTTACTGAACCAAGGAGGTCAAGGCCATGGTCAGGGCCTGCCAGGTCTGTGCGGAGTGCAAACCGCACTTCTATCGGCCAGACAAGGTTCGGCTCGTGAAGGCCTCGGGCCCCTTTGAGCGACTGAGCGTGGACTTCAAGGGGCCCCTCCCATCCACCAACCGTTATGCCTATTTCCTCACCGTGATCGATGAGTTCTCCCGTTTCCCATTCGCCATTCCCTGCACCGACATGACCTCAGCCACGGTGATTAAGGCACTGCACAGCATCTTCACCCTGTTCGGTTTCCCTGCTTATATCCACAGCGACCGGGGTACATCGTTCATGAACGATGAACTGCGTCAGTATCTGCTCAGCAAAGGCATCACCTCGAGCAGAACGACCAGGTATAACCCATGGGGAAACGGGCAGGTGGAGAGGGAGAACGCGACCGTGTGGAAGGCTGTCCTTCTGGCCCTGCGGTCGAGAAATCTCCCAACCACCCGCTGGCAGGATGTCCTACCCGATGCCCTACACTCCATTAGGTCACTCCTCTGCACGGCCACGAATGAGACCCCTCACGACCGATTGTTTCTCTTCCCCAGGAAGTCTACCTCCGGGGTCTCGCTTCCACCTTGGCTGATGGCTCCGGGACCTGTTCTTCTCCGGAGGCACGTGAGGAGCCATAAAACGGACCCCCTAGTTGAAAAGGTCCGACTGCTCCACGCCAACCCCAGTTACGCCTACGTGGAGTACTCCAACGGCAGGCAAGATACGGTTTCCCTCCGGGATGTGGCGCCCGCTGGATCCTCCACCACAGACGCCCCTTCCCGCACCGCTCCCCTGCAGGACCTGTCGCCCCCTACAACACACCCCCTTCCGGCCCTACCACCCGTTGGTGAGCTCCTACCGTGCGCCCCCCCTTTACACACCCCGCCGGCGCCGGCTCCGCTAGCCCCGGCCCTGCCTAGTTCCTTTGCCCCGACCCGGACCGAAGCTCCGACCGCTGTGCTCCCGGATGTGCCCTCAAACGGGACGTCCGTGCCCGCCGCACCACCGCCCGAATTGAGGAGGTCGAGGAGGACGATCCGGCCACCGAGACGGATGGACCTATGATGGCACTTCACCCCCGCCGGACTCCTTTTTAAACAGGGGGTGAATGTGATGAACGGTTACTGCCTTATCATCATGTAAGGTGATGTCCCCTTTAAGACCGGGCTTGGAACCCTGGGGACTCCGCCTCTGGCTCCGCCCATCTGGGAGCCATACATAAAGGCCTGCCTCATGGTCTGTGTAACAGTCAGCTCTCGTCTCTAGCTGTAGTATAGTTATTAGTCTAATAAAGCCTTCTTTACAGTTTAATCTCTCAGCGTCATTATTGAGGGTACCTCATCCCTATAACCGTTGTTCCCCTTATTGATGTAAAATCTGTCTATCTCAGCCTTGAACACAGAACAAAGAACAATACAGCACAGGAACAGGCCCTTTGGCCCTCCAAGCCTGCACCGGTCATGATACCAATGTGGTATTATCAGGTATTGCAGCATCTGAGAGGCTGAAGTCCATTGGTTAAACCTGGGGGTTTACCATTGGCTGTATAGTATGTAGCTCAGCCCTGATAGGCAGGGTATAAGAGCCGGTGCCATCCCAGCAGCCCTCATTCTGTACCTGAGCTGCTGGGGAACAGTTCTAGTCTACTAAAGACTTCAGTTATGCTTCAACCTCGTCTTTGCAGTAATTGATTGTGCATCAATTTAATAGACTACACTTAAGCAGAGAAGATGGATCTCTGAATCAAGCCGGCGTGTCTGCAACTCAGTTCCCACGCGGCGAACTCAGCGGCGATTTTCAAACACTGACTGGCGTGTTTCAAAGGCTACCTTGAGACGGCTGGAGGCACACCCACTGGGGAGCAGAAACTACATCTCCTGCGCTCAAGGGTACACCCTCTACACCCTCATCGAGGAGGCGGAAGACTTTGATGCAGCCATCAAACTTTTAAAAGAACATTATATCCGCCCAGTAAATCAGGTCTACGCATGTCACCTGCTTGCAACGAGACGACAAAGCCCCGGGGAATCGTTGGAGGAGTTCTACCGAGCGCTGCTGGTGCTGGGCAAAAGCTGTGGCTGCCCGCAGGTTTCGGCGAGCGACCACACGGAACTCCTAATCCGGGATGCCTTCGTAGCAGGTATCAGCTCCTCAGAGATCTGCCAGCATCTTTTAGAGGAAGACACCCTGGGACTTAGGGAGGCACGGGCCCTGGCAGAATCCATGGACGTTGCCTCCAGGAACGCACAATCCTACGTGCCCGATCGCGCGGCGGCCCCCTCGGCAGCGTGGAATCCCACAGCGGCAGCCCCACAGACCTTCCCCCTGTCCCCGCAGGCCTGTGCTGTAAGGCGACCCACCAACTCCAATGGGCCCCGCTGTTTCTTCTGCGGGCAAGAAAAGCACCCCCGCCAGCGCTGCCCGGCCTGCACATCCACCTGCAAAGGGTGCGGCAAGAAGGGCCATTTTGTTCGGGTCTGCCAGGCACAAGCGGTGGCCGTGGTCTCCAGCGGCGACTCTGGGCTGCCACAGCGAACCTCCCCTCGGGCCCCAGGCGGTCAGCAGTCACCGCCACCCCATATCCTAGGGCCATGTGCGGCCCACGGGCGCCGCCATCTTGTTCCCCGGACACCGCGCTAGACGGATGGGCGCCGCCATTTTGTCCATCTCCAACCACCATGTGCGACCCATGGGAGATGCCATCTTGGATGGGGCCCCAGGACCCCAGCCCGGCCGACTATGCACTGCCCGATCAAAATTCACAGCTACTGCGTCTGGCCTCGGTGACTCTGGATCAAACTCGACATCGAACACTCTCAACAGCAACGACGACAGTCTTCATCAACGGCCACGAGATGTCCTGCCTGATCAACTCTGGGAGCACGGAGAGCTTTATACACCCCGCCATGGTAAGGCACTGTTCACCTTTTACCCACCCTGTAAATCAAAGAATCTCCCTGGCCTCCGGTTCCCACTCAGTGGAGATAAAGGGGTTCTGCCTAGCAAACCTCACAGTCCAAGGAAGGAAATTCAACAATTTCCGCCTTTATGTCCTGCCGCACCTCTGCGCGGCTACACTCCTGGGGTTGGACTTCCAATGTAACCTGCAAAGCCTGACCTTCAAATTCGGCGGCCCTGTACCCCCCTTTACTGTCTGCGGCCTCGCGACCCTTAAGGTCGACCCGCCTTCCCTGTTTGCGAACCTCACCCCGGATTGCAAACCCGGCGCCACCAGGAGCAGACGGTACAGTGCCCAGGACCGGACCTTCATTAAGTTGGAGGTCCAAAGGCTACTAAGGGTCATTGAAACTAGCAACAGTCCCTGGAGAGCCCAAGTAGTGGTGGTAAAGACCAGAGAGAAACATAGGATGGTCATTGACTACAGCCAGACCATCAACAGGTTTACGCAGCTGGATGCGTACCCTCTCCCCCGCATATCCGACCTGGTAAACAGGATCGCGCTTTATAAGGTCTTCTCCACGGTGGATCTCAAGTCCGCCTACCACCAGCTACCCCTCCGCAAATACACTGCCTTCGAGGCAGATGGGCGGCTCTATCATTTTTTAAGGGTTCCCTTCGGTGTCACTAATGGGGTCTCGGTCTTCCAACGCGAGATGGACCAAATGGTTGACCGGTACGGCTTGCACGCAACGTTCCCGTATCTGGATAACGTCACCATCTGCGGCCATGACCAGCAGGACCACGACACCAACCTCCAAAAATTTCTCCAGACCGCTAAAATCCTTAACTTAACGTATAATAAGGATAAATGCGTATTTAGCACCGACCGTCTAGCCATTCTCGGCTACGTAGTGCGAAATGGAGTTATCGGCCCCAACCCTAAACGCATGCGCCCCCTCATGGAGTTCCCCCTCTCTCACTGCCCCAAGGCCCTGAAGCGCTGCCTCGGGTTTTTTAGTTACTACGCCCAGTGGGTCCCTAACTACGCAGACAAAGCCCGTCCCCTGATCCAGTCCACAACCTTCCCCCTGTCGATGGAGGCCCGCCAGGCCTTTGACGAGCCCTTCCCCTTCCAGGTCGAGAGCGATGCGTCCGACGTAGCTCTGGAGGCCACCCTCAACCAAGCGGGCAGGACCGTGGCCTTCTTCTCCCATACTCTCCATGCTTCCGAAATGAATGAAATGAAATCCGCCACTCCTCAGTCGAAAAGGAGGCCCAGGCCATAGTAGAATTCACTCTCCTCACTGACCAACGGTCGGTGGCCTTCATATTCGATAATGCACAGCGGGGCAAGATCAAGAACGACAGGATCTTGCGGTGGAGGATAGAACTCTCCACCTACAACTACGAGATCTTGTATCGCCCTGGGAAGCTAAACGAGCCTCCTGACGCCCTGTCCCGCGGCACATGTGCCACCGCACAAGTGGACCGCCTCCGAGCCCTCCACAAGGACATCTGCCACCCTGGGGTCACTCGCTTTTTCCATTACTTTGTTAAGACCCGCAACCTGCCCTACTCCATCGAGGAGGTCAGGACTGCCACCAGGGACTGCCAAATCTGCACTGAGTGCAAACCGCACTTCTACCGGCCAGAGAGAGCGCACCTGATAAAGGCTTCCCGTCCCTTTGAACGCCTCAGCATGGACTTCAAAGACCCCCTCCCCTCCACCGACCACAACACGTATTTCCTGAACGTGATTGATGAGTACTCCCGGTTCCCCTTCACCATCCCCTGCCCCGACATGACCGCCACCACCGTCATCAAGGCCCTCCAGGGTATCTTTACACTGTTCGGGTTCTCCGCTTACATACACAGTGATAGGGGGTCCTCCTTTATGAGCGACGAACTGCGTCAATTCCTGCTCAGCAAGCAAAATCCAAATTCTTCAATTCCTGTCTAATGTTTTTGTAATTTACCTTTCCCCAGTTTAGCACCTTAACGCGAGGGTTTAGAGTACTTTCCAAAAGTACTCTAAAACTTACGGAATTGTGGTCACTGCTCCCAAAATGTTCCCCTATTGAAACCTCAACCACCTGTCCAGGTTCATATGATAGTCAAGGGGCAGCATGGTAGCATTGTGGATAGCACAATTGCTGCACAGCTCCAGGATCCCAGGTTCGATTCCCGGCTTGGGTCACTGTCTGTGCGGAGTCTGCACATCCTCCCCGTGTGTGCATGGGTTTCCTCCGGGTGCTCGGGTTTCCTCCCACAGTCCAAAGATGTGCGGGTTAGGTGGATTGGCCATGCTAAATTGCCCATAGTGTCCAAAATTGCCCTTAGTGTTGGGTAGGGTTACTGGGTTATGGGATTAGGTGGGGTTACTGGGTTATGGGGATAGGGTGGAGGTGTGGACCTTGGGTAGGGTGCTCTTTCCAAGAGCCGGTGCAGACTCGATGTGCCGAATGGCCTCCTTCTGCACTGTAAATTCTATGTAAATTCATTCCCCAATACTAGATCCAGTACTGCCCCTTCCCTGGTTGGATTATCTATATATTACATCAAGAAGCCTTCTTGGATACACCTTACAAATTCTGCCCCATCGAAGCCCCTAGCACTAAGTGAGTCCCAGTCAATATACGGGAAGTTAAAATCCCCTACTACAAAAACCCTGTTACTTTTGCACCTATCCAATATCTCTCTACCTATCTGCACCTCCATCTCTGACTGGCAGTTGGGGGTTACTCAACGACTCAGCCTCTGCAACCCTCAGCGGTAGAGAATTCCACAGATTCTGAGAGAAGATATTTCTCCTCATCTCTGTCTTAAGTGGGCCACCCCTGACTCGGAATTATGCCCTCTGGTCCTGGACTCTCTCAAGTGAAATCTCTGCTCCCGCCTAATTAAGTCACCCCGCCCGCCATGTTTTCCACATTTGGAAAGCCCAATAAAGTTCCCCATTGTTTCCATCCTTGCAGACTATGTAAAGTGAAGCCGGATGATTTATTTGGTGTTGTGTTTGACCCCAAGATGAGCTTCTGACCACATATCCATCCATCAGTAAGATTGCCTGCTTTCACCTCTGAAACACCACTCAGCTCCATCCTGCCCCGCTCATCCACTGTTGAAGGTCTCTTCCATGCCTTTGTTCCCTCTAATCCTGACTATTCCAATTGTCCTGGTTGGCTCTCAACCTCAATCCTTTATAAACTTATACTCATTGAAAACTTTGCTGCCTGGATGTTAACTTACTCCAAACGTCATTCAACAATCGCCCCTGTGCTCACTGACCCATACTGGCCACTGATCTGAAAATATATCAGTTTCAAAGTTCTCAACCTTGTTTTCAAATCCCTTCATGGCTTCACTCCCACCCTTTTCATGGAGTCTCTTCAGCTCTAAGAAACTTTGAAATCCCTAAGTTCTGGTTCTGGTCTTGTGTGCAGCCTCAAATTGTGCATCTTTGGGAAGGTGTGGTGAACCATGGAGTAGAGACAACGCAAGGGGGAAAAGTACTAATATGGGAAATGATAAGCAGACCATGAAAGGAAGGGACAGAGTACAAATCGAAGAGTAAATCAGCAGATAAGGCTAGATGCTACAAAAATAATAAAAGGACAAATCTTAAGGCTCTGTATCTGAATGCATATAGCATTCAAAACAAAACAGATGAACTGACGGCGCAAATCAAAATGAATAATTATGATATGGCTACAGGATAACAAAGATTGGGACTGGAATATTGAAGGGTACATGATATTCAGGAAGGATAGAAAGTTAGGAGAAGGTGGAATCAAAGAGTTTTCCAGCAGAAAATGAAGTCCTTTGACCCATTGTGTCTGCGCCTGCCATTAGGCGTCTATCTATTATAATCCCATTTCCAGCACTTCATCCATAGCTTTGTATCCTCTGGCGTTTCAAGTGCTCTTAAATGTTGTGAGCATGCCCACCTCTAGCACTCTTTCAGGCAGTGTGTTCCAGATTCCAGAAAAAGATTTTCCTCAAATCCCCTCTAAACCTCCTGCCTGTATCTTAAATCTGTGCCCTCTGGTTACTGACCCCTCCATTAGGGGGAAAGGTTCTTTCCTATCTACCTTATCCATGTCCCTCATCATTTTGTGCACCTCAAACAGGTCTCCCCTCAGCTTTCTCTGCTCTAAGGAAAACAATCCCAGCCTATCCAACCTCTCTTCATAGGTGAAATGCTCCAGCCCAGGCAACATCCTGATCAATCTGCTCTGCACTCTTTCTAGTGCAATCACGTCCTTCTTCTTGTGTGGCGGCCAGAACTGCAGACAGTACTCTAGCTGTGGCCTAACCAGTGTTTTATACAGCTCCAGCATAATCTCTCTGCTTCTGTACTCTATGCCTTGGCTTCTAAAGACAAGTATCCAATTTGCCTTCGTAACCACCTTATTTGCGTGTCCTGTTGCCTTTAGGGATCTACAGACGTGCACCCCAATGGGTCCATCATACTTCCCAGTGTCATACCGTTCATTGTGTATTTTCTTGTCTTGTTAATCTTCCCAAAATGCGGCACTTCACACTTTTAAGGGTTAAATTCCATTTGCCACTGTTCTACCCATCTGGCCAGCTCGTCTATCTGGGCCTGTAATCCACGTCTTTTCTCCTCACTTTTACCATACCACTAACTTCCATGTCATCTGCAAACTTACTAATCATACCCCCCATATTCGACATTCATGTCTAGATCACCCTCCCATCCCCGCGATCAATGAAGTGTGCGGCTAACGATGCATCCTCAGTGTCCTCGCAGGAGAAGTTGGCCCATAATAGACGGGTGGCGGAGTGCCGGACATCAGAGTCCTCATCCCCTGTGAGAAACGGGCCTGGAGGTTGCGGGGGTGGCCGAGGGTAGATCTGTCACTGATGTAAAGGTTAGTGTACGATGGAGAGATGAGGAGCCACTGGTGCCCACCCAGATGACCTGTCACACGTGAGTTGTTAATGCCATCCCTGGACTGACCCATCCCTCCCGCTGACCACACATCCATTCTCTCCCAGGATCTCCATCCTGATGCCGGCCCATCCGAGTAGTTACCACCGCCCTCTGCCCCCCCCCCCCCCCCCCCCACCCCCCGCCCCACCACTATATTTACGACATAGAACATACAGCGCAGTACAGGCCCTTCGGCCCTCGATGTTGCGCCGACCTGTGAAACCACTCTAAAGCCCATCTACACTATTCTCTTATCGTCCATATGTCTATCCAATGACCATTTGAATGTCCTTAGTGTTGGCGAGTCCACGACTGTTGCAGGCAGGGCATTCCACGCCCTTACTACTCTCTGAGTAAAGAACCTACCTCTGACATCTGTCCTATATCTATCTCCCCTCAATTTAAAGCTATGTCCCCTCGTGCTAGACATCACCCTCCGAGGAAAAAGGCTCTCACTGTCCACCCTATCCAATCCTCTGATCATCTTGTATGCCTCAATTAAGTCACCTCTTAACCTTCTTCTCTCTAACGGAAACAGCCTCAAGTCCCTCAGCCTTCCCTCATAAGATCTTCCCTCCATACCAGGCAACATTCTGGTAAATCTCCTCTCACCCTTTCCAATGCTTCCACATCCTTCCTATAATGCGGCGACCAGAATTGCATGCAATACTCCAAATGCGGCCGCACCAGAGTTTTGTACAGCTGCAACATGACCTCATGGCTCTGAAACTCAATCCCTCTACCAATAAAAGCTTACCATGCGCCTTCTTAACAACCCTCCCAACCTGGGTGGCAACTTTCAGGGATCTATGTACATGGACACCGAGATCTCTCTGCTCATCCACACTGCCAAGAATCTTACTATTAGCCCAGTACTCTGTCTTCCTGTTATTCCTTCCAAAATGAATCACCTCACATTTTTCTACATTAAACTACATTTGCCACCTCTCAGCCCAGCTCTGCAGCTTATCTATGTCCCTCTGTAACTTGTAACATCCTTCCGCACTGTCCACAACTCCACCGACTTTAGTGTCATCTGCAAATTTATTCACCCATCCTCCAGGTCATTTATAAAAATGACAAACAGCAGTGGCCCCAAAACAGATCCTTGTGGTACACCCCTAGTAACTGGACTCCAGGCTGAACATTTCCCATCAACCACCACCCTTTATCTTCTTCCAGCTAGTCAATTTCTGATCCAAACTGCTAAATCACCCTGAATCCCATGCCTCCGTATTTTCTGCAATAGCCTACCGTGGGGAACCTTATCAAACGCTTTACTGAAATCCATATACACCACATCAACTGCTTTACCCTCATCCACCTGCTTGGTCACCTTCTCAAAGAACTCAATAAGGTTTGTGAGGCACGACCTACCCTTCACAAAACCGTGTTGACTATCGCTAATCAAATTATTCCTTTCCAGATGATTATACATCCTATCTCTTATAAACCTTTCCAAGACTTCATCCCCACCTCCCCACACACATCTCTTTGGAGAGGGTGAGAGACTTGCAACTAGCGGTGTCTTCCACCCAGCGACCCTCCATTCCGTCATTGGCCTCCCACCACCCCTACATCCCCTGCCATTCAACACGCCCAGCCAACGCACCCCCGGCTGCAGCAGGGCCCACATCCTGTACCCGACAGACACCCCCTGTGGTGAATGTATTATGGCAACCATTCACCACTGTATTACATTACATTGTACTATGCTGATGCGCTTGTGGGCTCCACCTATTACATTACATGGTATCATGTTGGTGCCCTAGTGGGCTCCGCCCCTGGCTCCGCCCCCTCAGGGGAGGTATATACATCTGCTGCCTGCAGGTGGCTCTCAGTGCAGAGCAGTCACAGGCAGGCACAGTTCTAGCTGATTAAAACCACTGTTCACTTCAACTCTCCGTCTCGTGTGAATTAATGGTCGCATCAATTTAATCAGCTACAACATTGTGATGGAAGCAGCCCTTAAACCTGATGGACTGGAACTCAACCCACAGGCCGCTGAAGCAAAAGGGATTTTTTCGCACTGGCTCCGCTGTTTTGAGGCCTACCTCGCCACCTCCTCCTCGCATTCCGTCACCGAGGAACAGAAACTGAGCCTCCTCCACGCCCGGGTGAGCCATTGAATCTCCATGCAGATCGAGGAAGGGATCACGTACGCAGATGCGGTCGCGATCCTGAAAAGGTAACACGTGAGGCCGGTGAACGAAGTGTTCGCGCGGCATCTCCTCACCACTCGCCATCAGCGCCCCGGGGAATCGCTGGAGGAATACCTACGCGACCAGAAAGTACTCGCGCGAAACTGCAACTACCAGGACGTCACGGCCTCACAGCACATGGAACTCGTCATCCGGGACGCCTATGTGGCTGCAGTCCAGTCCAACTACGTCAGACAGCGCCTGTTCGAAAAGGGCGCCCTCGACCTAGAAGAGACGGTAAAACTATCCACCTCCTTAGAAGTAGCTTTCCAGAGCCTCAACGCTTTCCCCTCCGACCACGCGACCCACTCGTGGACACCTGACCAGAGGGTGCGCCAGGCCTGTGCCGCGCGGCTGCCTGCCCAACCCGGGTGGCTGCCCTGCTATTTCTGCGTCCAGCACCAGTACCCCAGGCAGCGTTGTAGCGACTGCGGCAAGAAAGGACACTTTGCCAAAGTTTGCCTGGCCAGATCCAAAATCTCTAAATCACAGGCCCGACTTTCAGACTCACAGGCCCGCAGATCCCCCAGCGTGGTTGCGTGCCCGCCGGCACCGCCCCCTCTGGACACGTCATCTGCTTCATGCTGTCCATGGGGGCAGCCATCTTTGACTCTACCCAACACGTGCGACTCACGGGGGCCGCCATCTTGGCCGCCATCTGCATCGCCGCCCGACACGTGTGACCGACGGGGGCAGCCATCTTGGGACCATCCCACCACCTCCGACTACCCGCAACTCGGCACGGTCACCATCGACTAGTCTCGCCCCAAACACCTCAGGAACTTGATGATTACCATCCGGGTCAATGGGCATGAAACGCCCTGCCTGTTTGACTCTGGGAGCACGGAGCGCTTTGTACATCCAGACACAGTAAGGCGCTGTTCTCTCCAAATTTCACCCGCATCCCAAACAATCTCCCTCGCTTCCGGATTGCATTCAGTGCAGATCCGGGGGTACTGTGTCGCGAACCTCGCGATACAAGGCGCCGAGTGCACCACTTTTATACTATATGTCCTCCCCGATCTCTGCGCTCCTCTCCTGTTGGGACTGGTCTTCCAGTGCAACCTCAGGAGCCTGACCCTGAGGTTTGGCGGGCCCCTACCCCCTCTCACCGTATGTAGCCTCGCGACCCTAAATGCCAACCCGCCCCCACTCTTCGGAACCACACCGCCGACTGTAAACCCGTCGCCACCAGGAACAGGCGGTCCAGTATCCAGGACAGGACTTTTATCAAGTCCGGGGTCCAGTGGCTCTTGAAGGAGGGGATCATCGAGGCCAGTAATAGCTCCTGGAGAGCCCAGGTTGTGGTTGTCAGGACTGGGGAGAAGAACCGGATGGTTGTAGACTACAGCCAAACCATAAACCGGTACACGCATCTCGATGCGTACCCCCTTTCCTGGATAACGGACATTGTGAATCAGATTGCACACTTCCGGGTGTTCTCCACAGTAGATCTGAAGTCTGCATACCACCAGCTCCCAATCCGCCCGGAAGATCGCCACTACACGGCCTTTGAGGCAGACGGCCGTCTTTTCCACTTCCTCTGGGTCCCCTTTGGTGTCACCAATGGGGTCTCGGTCTTCCAAAGAACGATGGACCGAATGGTGGACCAGTACAGGCTGCGGGCCACATTTCCGTACTTGGACAACGTCATCATCTGCGGCCACGGTCAGCAGGACCACGACGCCAACCTTCAGAAGTTTCTCCAAACCGCCCAAGCCCTCAACCTCACCTACAACAAGGAGAAATGTGTTTTCCGCACAACCCGACTGGCCATCCTCGGCTATGTCGTGGAAAACGGAGTCCTAGGGCCCGACCCCGACCGTATGCGCCCCCTCCTGCAACACCCCCTCTTTCACTGTCCCAAGACCCTGAAAAGATGCCTCGGGTTCTTTTCGTATTATGCCCAATAATCCCCAACTATGCAGACAAAGCCCGCCCAGTGATCAAAGCCACCATCTTCCCACTGACGGCTGAGGCCCGCCAGGCCTTCAGCCGCATCAAGGCAGATATTGCCAAAGCCGCGATGCGCGCGGTGGACGAGTCCATCCCCTTCCAGGTGGAGAGCGACACGTCAGAGGTCGCCCTCGCCGCAGCCTTTAATCAGGCAGGCAGGCCCGTAGCCTTTTTCTCCCGTACCCTCAACGCCTCCGAGATTTGACACTCCTCAGTCGAAAAAGAAGCTCAAACCATCGTGAAAGCTGTGCGGCATTGGAGGCACTACCTGGCTGGTAGGAGGTTCACCCTCGTCACCGACCAATGGTCGGTAGCCTTCATGTCCGACAATACAAGATCAATGCAAGATCAAGAATGATAAAATCTTGAGGTGGAGGATCGAACTCTCCACCTATAATTACAATATAGTATATCGTCTCGGGAAGCTCAATGAGCCCCCAGATGCCCTGTCTCGCGGCACATGCGCCAGCGCGCAAGATGACCGACTCCGGGCTATCCACAAAGACCTCTGCCATCCGGGGGTCACCCGGCTTCTCCACTACATCAAGGCCCGTAACCTGCCCTACTCCGCCGAGGAGGTCAGGGCCATGACCAGGGACTGCCAAATCTGTGCGGAGTGTAAACCGCACTTCATTCGACCAGACAAGGCCCAACTGGTAAAGGCATCCCGGTCCTTTGAGCACCTCAGCATCGACTTCAAAGGGCCTCTCCCTCTACCAACTGCAACGCGTATTTTCTCAACGTCGTTGACGATTACTCCCCCTTCCGCTTTGCAATCCCTTGCCCCGACATGACCGCGGCCACCGCCATTAAGGCCCTGCAAGGTATCTTCACCTTGTTCGCTTTCCCCACTTACGTCCACAGTGACCGGTGCTCCTCGTTTATGAGCGATGAACTGAGTCAGTACCTGCTCGGTCAGGGCATCGCCACAAGCAGTACTACCAGTTACAACCCCCGGGGAAACGGGCAGGTGGAGAGGGAGAATGCGACGGTATGGAAGGCCATCCTCCTGGCCCTACGGTCTAGGAGTCTCCCAGTTTCCTGCTGGCAGGAGGTCCTCCCCGACGTGCTCCACTCCATTAGGTCACTCCTATGCACAGCCACGATCGAGACCCCTCGTGACCGTCTATTTGTTTTCCCCCGGAAATCCACTTCCGGGGCCTCGCTTCCGCCCTGGCTGACGACACCGGGGCCTGTACTCCTCCGAAAACACGTGAGGAGCCATAGGTCCGACCCCCTGGTCGAGAGGGTCCAGCTCCTTCACGCCAACCCCCAGTATGCCTACGTGGAGCACCACGACGGCCGACAAGATACAGTCTCCCTCCAGGACCTGGCATCCGCAGGTTCCCCTACGACCATCACCTACCTCCCCCCAACCAACACCGTATTGCACCCCCGCCCCTGCATGGCCTACACCCCCCTCCTGCACACCCTCCCCCCATCACCGACCTATAGGGGCGAAACTCCAGAAGACACGCTCCCGGAGTCAACACCCGTGCCCGCAGCGACGAGTTCAACACCCGTGCCCGCAGCGACGAGTTCAACAACGTGCCCGCGGCAACGAGTTCAACACCCGTGCCCGCAGCGAAACCAGAGCTCAGGCGATCACAGCGAACGATCAAGGCGCTGGACAGACTCGACCTGTGAGCCACTTCACCCCCGCAGGACTTCAATTTTTTAACCGGGGGTGAATGTATTACGGCAACCATTCACCACTGTATTACACTACATTAAATTGTACTATGCTGATGCCCTTTTGGGCTCCACCTATGGACCATTGTATTCCATTACATTACATTGTATCATGTTGATGCCCCTGTGGGCTCCGCCCCTTGGGGGAGGTATATAGATCTGCTGCCCTGCAGACGTCTCTCAGTACAGAGCAGTCGCAGGCAGGCACAGTTCTAGCTGATTAAAACCACTGTTCACTTCAACTCTCCGTCTCGTGTGAATTGATGGTCGCATCACCCCCACGTAACATTACCTGGACCAGGCACTGGTCCCCTCCCGGGCACTCACACACCTCTGGTCACGGTACTGCCCCGGTGCTGGGCACAGACCCTGGGCTTTTGGATGTTGTCCGCTGCGTCTGTGGTATTACCTCCAGCAGTGCTCAGGTACAGAGTGCAGGCATCACGGTCTGATTGGGATGCTAGGCAATAAGGCCCACATGCTACATGGTCCGCCCACCCACGAGAATTGATTGGGAGCTGTGAAGTGCTCACTTAACTACGATTGGCAATTCCCTATTAGCTGTAGACCTTCAGCCACACAGTCAGAGGCCTCCACGGTCAGTGGGAGTTATGCGGCAACTGTGTGACAGACAAGGGCTGGGTGTTGCCCCGTTACGGGTACACACAAGACACCTCCAGCCCAGGAGTATCCACTCCGACCAAGGCGCGCCCCCCGGTGGCTACCCCCCCCCACCCACCCACTTTGAGCACAGGGGCAGAAACCCCATTGCCGCCATGCTCATTGCCTGGAAGCAAAGCTGGCTCCTCACCACCTTGGGTCCCCACAGCGGCCATTCAGCCAGCATTACATTTTTAAAAGGGAGTACTAATCGGCACCCACAGGACCGCTGGCTGGGGAGGCAGTTACATAGGCGGTCTTTACCATTAATTGTGTGGAGATTGGCCTTAAGTGGTGATGATTGGTTTCTTTCGAAGCCACGGTAGGATCCTGATTTTTCTGGGCCGTTAGATCACAAGCCGATTGGGGCACGGCGCAGTTCTCGACTTTGGCCTCTCCCACAATCTAACGGCCGTATTGTGTTCTTGCGCAAGTGCATCGTGGCCATTAAACCTCACCGTATATCTCCACAGTGTGACCCATCTCAGTACCAAATTTGTTCTCATAGCCGCCCCGCCGCCTCTTTCTATGCTCTTAATTCTTGCCTTGAATTTATGCCAAGGAGAAATTATTTAGTTCTGGTGCCATCAGGATTCTGGAGACTGGCGGCTCCGCTTCTTACCCACTGGTCCCTCACAGCCCAGCTCCCGACTGTCTGGATTATTCTGCTCCTTCCCCACTGCTGCCACACAGCCCAGCTCCCGACTGTCTGGATTATTCTGCTCCTTCCCCACTGGTCCCACATAGCCCAGCTCCTGACTGTCTGGATTATTCTGCCCTTTCCCCACTGCTCGCTCAACAACCCAGCTCCTGACTGTCTGGATTATTCTGCCTCTTCCCCACTGGTCCCTCACAGCCCAGCTCCCGAGTGTCTGGATTATTCAGCCCCTTCCCCACTGCTCCCTCACAGCCCAGCTCCCGACTGTCCGGATTATTCTGCCCCTTCCCCACTGCTCCAACACAGCCCAGCTCCCGACTGTCTGGATTATTCTGCTCCTTCCCCACTGCTCCCACACAGCCCAGTTCCCGACTGTCTGGATTATTCTGCTCCTTCCCCACTGCTCGCACACAGCCCAGCTCCCGACTGTCTGGATTATTCTGCTCCTTCCCCACTGGTCCCACACAGCCCAGCTCCCGACTGTCTGGATTATTCTGCCCCTTCCCCACTGCTCCCTCACAGCCCAGCTCCCGACTGTCTGGATTATTCTGCCCCTTCCCCACTGCTCCATCACAACACTGCTCCCGACTGTCTGGATTATTCTGCCCCTTCCCCAATGGTCCCTCACAGCCCAGCTCCCGACTGTCTGGATTATTCTGTCCCTTCCCCACTGCTCCCTTACAACCCAGCTCCCGACTGTCTGGATTATTCAGCCTCTTCCCCACTGCTCCCTCACAGCCCAGCTCCCGACTGTCCGGATTATTCTGCATCCTTCCCCACAGCTCCCACACAGCCCAGCTCCCGACTGTCTGGATTATTCTGCTCCTTCCCCACTGCTCCCACACTGCCCAGCTCCCGACTGTCTGGATTATTCTGCTCCTTCCCCACTGCTCCCACACAGCCCAGCTCCCGACTGTCTGGATTATTCTGCCCCTTCCCCACTGGTCCCTCACAGCCCAGCTCCCGACTGTCTGGATTATTCTGCCCCTTCCCCACTGCACCCTCACAGCCAAGCTCCTGACTGACTGGATCATTCTGTTCCTCGACACTGCTCCCTCACATCCCAGCTCCCGACTGTCTGGATTATTCTGCCCCTTCCCCACTGCTCCCTCACAGCCAAGCTCCTGACTGACTGGATCATTCTGTTCCTCCCTACTGCTCCCACACAGCCCAGCTCCCGACTGTCTGGATTATTCTGCCACTTCCCCACTGTTCCCTCACAGCCCAGCTCCCGACTGTCTGGATTATTCTGCCCCTTCCCCACTGCAGCCTCACAGCCAAGCTCCTGACTGACTGGATCATTCTGTTCCTCGCCACTGCTCCCTCACATCACAGCTCCCGACTGTCTGGATTATTCTGCCCCTTCCCCACTGCACCCACACAGCCCAGCTCCCGACAGTCCGGATTATTCAGCCCCTTCCCCACTGCTCCCACACAGCCCAGCTCCCGACAGTCCGGATTATTCTGCCCCTTCCCCACTGCTCCCACACAGCCCAGCTCCCGACTGTCTGGATTATTCTGCCCCTTCCCCACTGCTCCCTCACAGCCAAGCTCCTGACTGACTGGATCATTCTGTTACCCCCCCCCCCCCACTGCTCCCACACAGCCCAGCTCCCGACTGTCTGGATTATTCAGCCCCTTCCCCACTGCTCCCACACAGCCCAGCTCCCGACTGGATACTGGATAATTCTGTTCCTCTCCCACTGGTCCCACACACCCCAGCTCCCGATTGTCTGGATCATTCTGCTCCTCACCACTGGTCCCTCACAGCCCAGCTCCCGACTGTCTGGATTATTCTGCACCTCCGCACTGCTCCCACACAGCCCAGCTCCCGATTGTCAGGATCATTCTGCTCCTTCCCCACCGTCTTTCACAGCCCAGCTCCCGACTGTCTGGATCATTCTGCTCCTCCCCCACTGCTCACACACAGCCCAGCACCCGACTGTCTGGATCATTCTGCTCCTCCCCACCGCTCCCTCAAGACCCAGCTCCCGACTGTCTGGATCATTCTGCACCTCCCCACTGCTCCCACACAGCCCAGCTCCCGACTGCCTGGATCATTCTGCTCCTCCCCACTGCTCCCTTACAGCCCAGCTCCCGACTGGATACTGGATCATTCTGTTCCTCCCCCACTGCTCCCCCACAGACAAGCTGCCGACTGTCTGGATCATTCTGCTGCTCCCTACTGCTCCCTCACAGCCCAGCCCCCGGCTGTCTGGATCATTTTGCTCCTCCCCCTCTGCTCCCTCACAGCCCAGCTGCCGGCTGTCTGGATCATTATGCTCCTCCCCACCGCTCCCTCACAGCCCAGCTCCCGACTGCCTGGATCAATCTGTTCCTTCCCCACTGCTCCCTCACTGCCCAGCTCCCGACTGTCTGGATCATTCCACTCCTCCCCACTGCTCCCTCGCAGCCCAGCTCCCGACTGTCTGGATCATTCTGCACCTCCCCACTGCTCCCACACTGCCCAGCTCCCGATTGTCAGGATCATTCTGCTCCTTCCCCACCGCTCCCTCACAGCCCAGCTCCCGACTGTCTGGATCATTCTGCTCCTCCCCCACTGCTCCCACACAGCCTAGCTCCCGACCGTCTGGATCATTCTGCTCCTCCCCACCGCTCTCTCACAGCCCAGCTCCCGACTGTCTGGATCATTCTGCACCTCCCCACTGCTCCCACACAGCCCAGCTCTCGACTGCCTGGATCATTCTGCTCCTCCCCCACTGCTCCCTCACAGCCCAGCTCCCGACTGGATACTGGATCATTGTGCTCCTCTCCCACTGGTCCCTCACAGCGCAGCTCCCGATTGTCTGGATCATTCTGCTCCTCCCCACTGCTCCCACACAGCCTAGCTCCCGGCTGTCTGGATCATTCTGCTCCTCCCCCACTGCTCCCTCACAGCGCAGCTCCCGACTGTCTGGATCATTCTGCTCCTCCCCCACTGCTCCCACACAGCCCAGCTCCCGACTGTCTGGATCATTCTGCTCCTTCACCACTGCTCCCTCATGGCCCAGCTCCCGACTGGATACTGGACCATTCTGCTCCTCTCCCACTGCTCCCTCAGAGCCCAGCTCCCGGCTGTCTGGATCATTCTGCTCCTCCCCCACTGCTCCCTCACAGCGCAGCTCCCGACTGTCTGGATCATTCTGCTCCTCCCCCACTGCTCCCACACAGCCCAGCTCCCGACTGTCTGGATCATTCTGCTCATTCCCACTGTCCCCTGACAGCCCAGCTCTGGACTGTCTGGATAATTCTGCTCCTTCCCCACTGCTCCCTCACAGCCCAGATCCCGACTGTCTGTAACATTCTGCTCCTCCCCACTGCTCCCACACAGCCCAGCTCTCGATTGTCAGGATCATTCTTCTCCTTCCCCACCGCTCCCTCACAGCCCAGCTCCCGACTGTCTGGATCATTCTGCTCCTCCCAAACGCTCCCTCACAGCCCAGCTCCCGACTGTCTGGATCATTCTGCTCCTACCCCACTGCTCCCACACAGCCCAGCACCCGACTGTCTGGAACAATCTGACCCTCCCCACTGCTCGTTCACAGCCCAGCTCCCGACTGGATACTGGATCATTCTGTTCCTCCCCCACTGCTCCCCCACAGACAAGCTGCCGACTGTCTCGATAATTGTGCTGCTCCCCACCGCTCCCTCAAAGCCCAGCTCCCGACTGTCTGGACCAATCTGCTCCTTCCCCACTGCTCCCTCACTGCCCGGCTCCCGACTGCCTGGATCATTCTGCTCCTCCCCACTGCTCCCTCACAGCCCAGCTCCCGACTGTCTGGATCACTATGCTCCTCCCCACTGCGCCCTCTGAGCCCAGCTTCCGAATGTCTGGATCATTCTGTTTCTCCCCACTGCTCCCTCACAGCCCAGCTCCCGACTGTCTGGATCATTCTGCTCCTCCCCACCGCTCCCTCAAAGCCCAGCTCCCGACTGTCTGGATCAATCTGCTCCTCCCCACTGCACCCACACAGCCCGGATCCCGTCTGTTTGGAGCATTCTGCACTTCCCCACTGCTCCCTCACAGCCCAGTTGCCGACTGGATGCTGGATCATTCTGCTCCTCCCCCACTGGTCCCTCACAGCCCAGCTCCCGATTGTCTGCATCATTCTGCACCACCCCACTGCTCGAACTCAGCCCAGCTCTGGACTGTCTGGATCATTCTGCACCTCCCCACTGCTCCCTCACAGCGCAGCTCCCAACTGTCTGGATCATTCTGCTCATTCCCACCGCTCCCTCACAGCCCAGCTCCCGACTGTCTGGATCAAACTGCTCCTTCCCCACTGCTCCCTCTGAGCCCAGCTTCCGAATGTCTGGATCATTCTGCTCCTTCACCACTGCTCCCTCACAGCCCAGCTCCCGACTGGATACTGGATCATTCTGCTCCTCTCCCACTGCTCCCTCAGAGCCCAGCTCCCGATTGTCTGGATCATTCTGCTTCTCCCCACTGCTCCCACACAGCCCAGCTCCCGGCTGTCTGGATCATTCTGCTCCTCCCCCACTTCTCCCTCACAGCCCAGCTCTGGACTGTCTGGATCATTCTGCACCTCCCCACTGCTCGCTCACAGCCCAGCTCCCGACTGTCTGGATCATTCTGCTCCTTCCCCACTGTCCCCTCACAGCCCACCTCTGGACTGTCTGGAACATTCTGCTCCTCCCCACTGCTCCCACACAGCCCAGCTCCCGATTGTCTGGATCATTCAGCTCCTCCCCACCGCTCCCTCACAGCCCAGCTCCCGACTGTCTGGATCATTCTGCTCCTCCCCCACTGCTCCCTCAAGGCCCAGCTCCCGACTGTCTGGATTATGCTGCACCTCCCCACTGCTCCCACACAGCCCAGCTCCCGACTGGATACTGGATCATTCTGTTCCTCCCCCACTGCTCCCCCGCAGACAAGCTGCCGACTGTCTGGATCATGCTGCTGCTCCCTACTGCTCCCTCACAGCCCAGCTCCCGGCTGTCTGGATCATTTTGCTCCTCCCCCTCTGCTCCCTCACAGCCCAGCTCCCGACTGTCTGGATCATTATGCTCCTCCCCACCGCTCCCTCACAGCCCAGCTCCCGACTGCCTGGACCAATCTGCTCCTTCCCCACTGCTCCCTCACTGCCCAGCTCCCGACTGTCTGGATAATTCCACTCCTCCCCACTGCTCCCTCACAGCCCAGCTCCCGAATGTCTGGATCATTCTGCTCCTCCCCACTGCACCCTCAGAGCCCAGCTTCCGAATGTCTGGATCATTCTGCTGCTCCCCACTGCTCCCTCTGAGCCCAGCTCCCGACTGTCTGGATCATTCTGCTCCTCCCCACTGCTCCCTCGCAGCCCAGCTCCCGACTGTCTGGATCATTCCGCACCTCCCCACTGCTCCCACACAGCCCAGCTCCCGATTGTCAGGATCATTCTGCTCCTTCCCCACCGCTCCCTCACAGCCCAGCTCCCGACTGTCTGGATCATTCTGCTCCTCCCCCACTGCTCCCACACAGCCTAGCTCCCGACTGTCTGGATCATTATGCTCCTCCCCACCGCTCTCTCACAGCCCAGCTCCCGACTGTCAGGATCATTCTGCTCCTTCCCCACCGCTCCCTCACAGCCCAGCTCCCGACTGTCTGGATCATTCTGCTCCTCCCCCACTGCTCCCACACAGCCTAGCTCCCGACTGTCTGGATCATTCTGCTCCTCCCCACCGCTCTCTCACAGCCCAGCTCCCGACTGTCTGGATCATTCTGCACCTCCCCACTGCTCCCACACAGCCCAGCTCTCGACTGCCTGGATCATTCTGCTCCTCCCCCACTGCTCCCTCACAGCCCAGCTCCCGACTGGATACTGGATCATTCTGCTTCTCTCCCACTGGTCCCTCACAGCGCAGCTCCCGATTGTCTGGATCATTCTGCTCCTCCCCACCGCTCCCTCACAGCCCAGCTCCCGACTATATGGATCATTCTGCTCCTCCCCACTGCACCCTCACAGCCCAGCTCCCGACGGTCTGGATCATTCTGCTCCTCCCCACTGCAACCTCACAGCCCAGCTTCCGAATGTCTGGATCATTCAGCTCCTCCCCACTGCACCCTCACAGCCCAGCTCCCGACTGTCTGGATCATTCTGCTCCTCCCCACCGCTCCCTCACATCCCAGCTCCCGACTGTCTGGATCAATCTGCTCCTTCCCCACTGCTCCCTCTGAGCCCAGCTTCCGAATGTCTGGATCATTCTGCTCCTTCACCAGTGCTCCCTCATAGCCCAGCTCCCGACTGGATACTGGATCATTCTGCTCCTCTCCCACTGCTCCCTCAGAGCCCAGCTCCCGATTGTCTGGATCATTCTGCTCCTCCCCACTGCTCCCACACAGCCTAGCTCCCGGCTGTCTGGATCATTCTGCTCCTCCCCCACTGCTCCCTCACAGTGCAGCTCCCGACTGTCTGGATGATTCTGCTCCTCCCCCACTGCTCCCACACAGCCCAGCTCCCGACTGTATGGATCATTCTGCTCATTCCCACTGTCCCCTCACAGCCCAGCTCTGGACTGTCTGGATCATTCTGCACCACCCCACTGCTCCCTCACAGCCCAGCTCCCGACTGTCTGGATCATTCTGCTCATTCCCACTGTCCCCTGACAGCCCAGCTCTGGACTGTCTGGATCATTCTGCTCCTTCCCCACTGCTCCCTCACATCCCAGATCCCGACTGTCTGTAATATTCTGCTCCTCCCCACTGCTCCCACACAGCCCAGCTCCCGATTGTCTGGATCATTCAGCTCCTCACCACTGCTCCCTCGCAGCCCAGCTCCCGACTGTCTGGATCATTCTGCACCTCCCCACTGCTCCCACACAGCCCAGCTCTCGATTGTCAGGATCATTCTGCTCCTTCCCCACCGCTCCCTCACAGCCCAGCTCCCGACTGTCTGGATCATTCTGTTCCTCCCCCACTGCTCCCACACAGCCCAGCACCCGACTGCCTGGATCATTCTGCTCCTCCCCACTGCTCCCTCACAGCCCAGCTCCCGACTGTCTGGATCATTCTGCACCTCCCCACTGCTCCCACACAGCCCAGCTCCCGACCGCTTGGATCATTCTGCTCCTCCCCCACTGCACCCTCACAGCCCACCTCCCGACTGGATACTGGATCATTCTGCTCCTCTCCCACTGGTCCCTCACAGCGCAGCTCCCGATTGTCTGGATTGTTCTGCTCCTCCCCACCGCTCCCTCACAGCCCAGCTCCCGACTGTCTCGATCATTCTGCTCCTCCCCACTGCACCCTCACAGCCCAGGTGCCGACTGTCTGAATCATTCTGCTCCTACCCACAGCTCGCTCATAGCCCAGCTCCCGACTGTCAGGATTATTCTGCTCCTTCCCACTGTTCCCTCACAGCCCAGGTCCCGACAGTCTGGATCATTCTGCTCCTCACCACTGCTTCCTCACAGCCCAGTATCCCGACTGGATACTGGATCATTCTGCTCCTTTCCCACTGCACCCTCACAGCCCAGCTTCCGAATGACTGGATCATTCTGCTCCTCCCTACCGCTCCCACACAGCACAGCTCCCGACTGTCTGGATCATTCTGCTCCTCCCCTCTGCACCCTCACAGCCCAGCTTCCGAATGTCTGGATCATTCTGCTCCTCCCCACTGCTCCCTCAGAGCCCAGCTCCCGATTGTCTGGATCATTCTGCTCCTCCCCACTGCTCCCACACAGCCTAGCTCCCGGCTGTCTGGATCATTCTGCTCCTCCCCCACTGCTCCCTCACAGTGCAGCTCCCGACTGTCTGGATCATTCTGCTCCTCCCCACCGCTCCCTCACAGCCCAGCTCCCGACTGTCTGGATCAATCTGCTCCTTCCCCACTGCTCCCTCTCAGCCCAGCTTCCGAATGTCTGGATCATTCTGCTCCTTCACCACTGCTCCCTCACAGCCCAGCTCCCGACTGGATACTGGATCATTCTGCTCCTCTCCCACTGCTCCCTCACAGCCCAGCTCCCGATTGTCTGGATCATTCTGCTCCTCCCCACTGCTCCCACACAGCCCAGCTCCAGACTGTCTGGATAATTCTGCTCCTCCCCCACTGCTCCCTCACTGCGCAGCTCCCGACTGTCTGGATTATTCTGCTCCTCCACCACTGCTCCCTCACAGTCCAGCTCCCGACTGTCTGGATCATTCTGCTCCTTCCCCACTGCTCCCTCACAGCCCAGCTCCCGACTGTCTGGAACAATCTGACCCTCCCCACTGCTCCCTCACAGCCCAGCTCCCGACTGGATACTGGATCATTCTGTTCCTCCCCCACTGCTCCCCCACAGACAAGCTGCCGACTGTCTGGATAATTCTGCTGCTCCCCACCGCTCCCTCACAACCCAGCTCCCGACTGCCTGGACCAATCTGCTCCTTCCCCACTGCTCCCTCACTGCCCGACTCCCGACTGCCTGGATCATTCCCCTCCTCCCCACTTCTCCCTTCCAGCCCAACTCCCGACTGTCTGGTTCATTCTGCTCCTCCCCACCGCTCCCTCACAGCCCAGCTCCCGACTGTCTGGATCATTCTGCACCTCCCCACTGCTCCCACACAGCCCAGCACCCGACTGCCTGGATCATTCTGCTCCTCCCCCACTGCTCCCTCACAGCCCACCTCCCGACTGGATACTGGATCATTCTGCTCCTCTCCCACTGGTCCCTCACAGCGCAGCTCCCGATTGTCTGGATTGTTCTGCTCCTCCCCACCGCTCCCTCACAGCCCAGCTCCCGACTGTCTGGATCATTCTGCTCCTCCCCAATGCACCCTCACAGCCCAGCTCCCGACAATCTGGATCATTCTGCTCCTCCCCACCGCTCCCTCACAGCCCAGCTCCCGACTGTCTGGATCAATCTGCTCCTTCCCCACTGCTCCCTTTCAGCCCAGCTTCCGAATGTCTGGATCATTCTGCTCCTTCACCACTGCTCCGTCGCAGCCCAGCTCCCGACTGGATACTGGATCATTCTGCTCCTCTCCCACTGCTCCCTCACAGTCCAGATCCCGATTGTCTGGATCATTCTGCTGCTCCCCACTGCTCCCACACAGCCCAGCTCCCGACTGTCTGGATAAGTCTGGTCCTCCCCCACTGCTCCCTCACTGCGCAGCTCCCGACTGTCTGGATTATTCTGCTCCTCCACCACTGCTCCCTCACAGCCCAGCTCCCGACTGTCTGGATCATTCTGCTCCTTCCCCACTGCTCCCTCACAGCCCAGCTCCCGACTGTCTGGAACAATCTGACCCTCCCCACTGCTCCTTCACAGCCCAGCTCCCGACTGGATACTGGATCATTCTGTTCCTCCCCCACTGCTCCCCCACAGACAAGCTGCCGACTGTCTCGATAATTCTGCTGCTCCCCACCGCTCCCTCACAGCCCAGCTCCCGACTGCCTCGACCAATCTGCTCCTTTCACACTGCTCCCTCACTGCCCGGCTCCCGACTGCCTGGATCATTCCACTCCTCCCCACTGCTCCCTTACAGCCCAGCTCACGACTGTCTGGATCAATCTGCACCTCCCACCGCTCCCTCACAGCCCAGGTCCCGACTGTCTGGATCATTCTGCTCCTCCCCACTGCACCCTCACAGCCCAGCTTCCGAATGTCTGGATCATTCTGCTCCTCCCACCGCTCCCACACAGCACAGCTCCCGACTGCCTCGACCAATCTGCTCCTTTCACACTGCTCCCTCACTGCCCGGCTCCCGACTGCCTGGATCATTCCACTCCTCCCCACTGCTCCCTTACAGCCCAGCTCACGACTGTCTGGATCAATCTGCACCTCCCCACCGCTCCCTCACAGCCCAGGTCCCGACTGTCTGGATCATTCTGCTCCTCCCCACTGCACCCTCACAGCCCAGCTTCCGAATGTCTGGATCATTCTGCTCCTCCCCACCGCTCCCACACAGCACAGCTCCCGACTGTCTGGATCATTCTGCTCCTCCCCACTGCACCCTCACAGCCCAGCTTCCGAATGTCTGGATCATTCTGCTCCTCCCCACTGCACCCACACAGCCCAGCACCCGACAGTCTGGATCATTCTGCTCCTCCCCACCGCTCCCTCACAGCCCAGCTCCCGACTGTCTGGATCAATCTGCTCCTTCCCCACTGCTCCCTCTCAGCCCAGCTTCCGAATGTCTGGATCATTCTGCTCCTTCACTGCTCCCTCACAGCCCAGCTCCCGACTGGATACTGGATCATTCTGCTCCTCTCCCACTGCTCCCTCACAGCCCAGCTCCCGATTGTCTGGATCATTCTGCTCCTCCCCACTGCTCCCACACAGCCCAGCTCCCGACTGTCTGGATAATTCTGCTCCTCCCCCACAGCTCCCTCACTGCGCAGCTCCCGACTGTCTGGATTATTCTGCTCCTCCACCACTGCTCCCTCACAGTCCAGCTCCCGACTGTCTGGATCAGTCTGCTCCTTCCCCACTGCTCCCTCACAGCCCAGCTCCCGACTGTCTGGAACAATCTGACCCTCCCCACTGCTCCCTCACAGCCCAGCTCCCGACTGGATACTGGATCATTCTGTTCCTCCCCCACTGCTCCCCCACAGACAAGCTGCCGACTGTCTGGATAATTCTGCTGCTCCCCACCGCTCCCTCACAACCCAGCTCCCGACTGCCTGGACCAATCTGCTCCTTCCCCACTGCTCCCTCACTGCCCGACTCCCGACTGCCTGGATCATTCCCCTCCTCCCCACTTCTCCCTTACAGCCCAACTCCCGACTGTCTGGATCATTCTGCTCCTCCCCACCGCTCCCTCACAGCCCAGCTCCCGACTGTCTGGATCATTCTGCACCTCCCCACTGCTCCCACACAGCCCAGCTCCCGACTGCCTGGATCATTCTGCTCCTCCCCCACTGCTCCCTCACAGCCCACCTCCCGACTGGATACTGGATCATTCTGCTCCTCTCCCACTGGTCCCTCACAGCGCAGCTCCCGATTGTCTGGATTGTTCTGCTCCTCCCCACCGCTCCCTCACAGCCCAGCTCCCGACTGTCTGGATCATTCTGCTCCTCCCCAATGCACCCTCACAGCCCAGCTTCCGAATGTCTGGATCATTCTGCTCCTCCCCACTGCACCCTCACAGCCCAGCTCCCGACAATCTGGATCATTCTGCTCCTCCCCACCGCTCCCTCACAGCCCAGCTCCCGACTGTCTGGATCAATCTGCTCCTTCCCCACTGCTCCCTTTCAGCCCAGCTTCCGAATGTCTGGATCATTCTGCTCCTTCACCACTGCTCCGTCGCAGCCCAGCTCCCGACTGGATACTGGATCATTCTGCTCCTCTCCCACTGCTCCCTCACAGTCCAGATCCCGATTGTCTGGATCATTCTGCTGCTCCCCACTGCTCCCACACAGCCCAGCTCCCGACTGTCTGGATAATTCTGGTCCTCCCCCACTGCTCCCTCACTGCGCAGCTCCCGACTGTCTGGATTATTCTGCTCCTCCACCACTGCTCCCTCACAGCCCAGCTCCCGACATGTCTGGATCATTCTGCTCCTTCCCCACTGCTCCCTCACAGCCCAGCTCCCGACTGTCTGGAACAATCTGACCCTCCCCACTGCTCCTTCACAGCCCAGCTCCCGACTGGATACTGGATCATTCTGTTCCTCCCCCACTGCTCCCCCACAGACAAGCTGCCGACTGTCTCGATAATTCTGCTGCTCCCCACCGCTCCCTCACAGCCCAGCTCCCGACTGCCGCGACCAATCTGCTCCTTTCACACTGCTCCCTCACTGCCCGGCTCCCGACTGCCTGGATCATTCCACTCCTCCCCACTGCTCCCTTACAGCCCAGCTCACGACTGTCTGGATCAATCTGCACCTCCCCACCGCTCCCTCACAGCCCAGGTCCCGACTGTCTGGATCATTCTGCTCCTCCCCACTGCACCCTCACAGCCCAGCTCCCGATTGTCTGGATCATTCTGCTCCTCCCCACTGTTCCCACACAGCCCCGCTCCCGACTGTCTGGATCATTCTGCTCCTTCCCCACTGCTCCCTCACAGCCCAGCTCCCGACTGTCTGGAACAATCAGACCCTCACCACTGCTCCCTCACAGCCCAGCTCCCGACTGGATACTGCATCATTCTGTTCCTCCCCCACTGCTTCCCCACAAACAAGCGGCCGACTGTCTGGATAATTCTGCTGCTCCCCACCGCTCCCTCACAGCCCAGCTCCCGACTGCCTGAACCAATCTGCTCCTTCCCCAGTGCTCCCTCACTGCCCGGCTCCCGACTGCCTGGATCATTCCACTCCTCCCCACTGCTCCCTTACAGCCCAGCTCCCGACTGTCTGGATCATTCTGCTCCTCCCCACCGCTCCCTCACAGCCCAGCTCCCGACTGTCTGGATCATTTTGCACCTCCCCACTGCTCCCACAGAGCCCAGCTCCCGACTGCCTGGATCATTCTGCTCCTCCCCCACTGCTCCCTCACAGCCCACCTCCCGACTGGATACTGGATCATTCTGCTCCTCTCCCATTGGTCCCTCACAGCGCAGCTCCCGATTGTCTGGATTGTTCTGCTCCTCCCCACCGCTCCCTCACAGCGCAGCTCCCGATTGTCTGGATTGTTCTGCTCCTCCCCACCGCTCCCTCACAGCCCAGCTCCCGAATGTCTGGATCATTCTGCTCCTCCCCACCGCTCCCACACAGCACAGCTCCCGACTGTCTGGATCATTCTGCTCCTCCCCAATGCACCCTCACAGCCCAGCTTCCGAATGTCTGGATCATTTTGCTCCTCCCCACTGCACCCTCACAGCCCAGCTCCCGATAGTCTGGATCATTCTGCTCCTCCCCACCGCTCCCTCACAGCCCAGCTCCCGACTGTCTGGATCAATCTGCTCCTTCCCCACTGCTCCCTCTCAGCCCAGCTTCCGAATGTCTGGATCATTCTGCTCCTTCACCACTGCTCCGTCGCAGCCCAGCTCCCGACTGGATACTGGATCATTCTGCTCCTCTCCCACTGCTCCCTCACAGCCCAGCTCCCGATTGTCTGGATCATTCTGCTGCTCCCACACAGCCCAGCTCCCGCCTGTCTGGATAATTCTGGTCCTCCCCCACTGCTCCCTCACTGCGCAGCTCCCGACTGTCTGGATTATTCTGCTCCTCCACCACTGCTCCCTCACAGCCCAGCTCCCGACTGTCTGGATCATTCTGCTCCTTCCCCACTGCTCCCTCACAGCCCAGCTCCCGACTGTCTGGAACAATCTGACCCTCCCCACTGCTCCTTCACAGCCCAGCTACCGACTGGATACTGGATCATTCTGTTCCTCCCCCACTGCTCCCCCACAGACAAGCTGCCGACTGCCTCGATAATTCTGCTGCTCCCCACCGCTCCCTCACTGCCCGGCTCCCGACTGCCTGGATCATTCCACTCCTCCCCACTGCTCCCTTACAGCCCAGCTCCCGACTGTCTGGATCATTCTGCTCCTCCCCACTGCTCCCTCACAGCCCAGCTCCCGACTGTCTGGATCACTATACTCCTCCCCACTGCGCCCTCTGAGCCCAGCTTCCGAATGTCTGGATCATTCTGTTCCTCCCCAACTGCTCCCTCACAGCCCAGCTCCCGACTGTCTGGGTCATTCTGCTCCTCCCCACCGCTCCCTCACAGCCCAGCTCTCGACTGCCTGGATCAATCTGCTCCTCCCCACTGCACCCACACAGCCCGGATCCCGTCTGTTTGGAGCATTCTGCACTTCCCCACTGCTCCCTCACAGCCCAGTTCCCGACTGGATGCTGGATCATTCTGCTCCTCCCCCACTGGTCCCTCACAGCCCAGCTCCCGATTGTCTGTATCATTCTGCACCACCCCACTGCTCGAACTCAGCCCAGCTCTGGACTGTCTGGATCATTCTGCACCTCCCCACTGCTCCCTCACAGCGCAGCTCCCAACTGTCTGGATCATTCTGCTCATTCCCAACGCTCCCTCACAGCCCAGCTCCCGACTGTCTGGATCAAACTGCTCCTTCCCCACTGCTCCCTCTGAGCCCAGCTTCCGAATGTCTGGATCATTCTGCTCCTTCACCACTGCTCCCTCACAGCCCAGCTCCCGACTGGATACTGGATCATTCTGCTCCTCTCCCACTGCTCCCTCAGAGCCCAGCTCCCGATTGTCTGGATCATTCTGCTTCTCCCCACTTCTCCCACACAGCCCAGCTCCCGGCTGTCTGGATCATTCTGCTCCTCCCCCACTGCCCCCTCACAGCGCAGCTCCCGACTGTCTGGATCATTCTGCTCCTCCCCCACTGCTCCCACACAGCCCAGCTCCCGACTGTCTGGATCATTCTGCTCATTCCCACTGTCCCCTCACAGCCCAGCTCTGGACTGTCTGGATCATTCTGCTCCTCCCCACTGCTCCCTCACTGCCCAGCTCCCGACTGTCTGGATCGTTCTGCTCCTCCCCCACTGCTCCCTCACAGCCCAGCTCCCGACTGTCTGGATCATTCTGCACCTCCCCACTGCTCCCTCACCGCGCAGCTCCCGATTGTCAGGATCATTCTGCTCCTTCCCCACTGCTCCCTCACAACCCAGCTCCCGACTGTCTGGATCATTCTGCTCCTCCCGACCGCTCCCTCACAGCACAACTCCCGACTGTCTGGATGAATCGGCTCCTTCCCCACTGCTCCCTCACTGCCCAGCTCCCGACTGCCTGGATCAGTCCACTCTTCCCCACTGCTCCCTCACTGCCCAGCTCCCGACTGTCTGGATCATTTCACTCCTCCCCACTGCTCCCTCACAGCCCAGCTCCCGACGGTCTGGATCATTCTGCTCCTCCCCACTGCACCCTCTGAGCCCAGCTTCCGAATGTCTGGATCATCCTGCTCCTCCCCACTGCTCCCTCACAGCCCAGCTCCCGACTGGACACTGGATCATTCTGCTCCCCCACACTGCTCCCACACAGCTCTGCTCCCGACTGTCTGGATCATTCTGCTCCACCCCACCGCTCCCACACAGCCCAGCTCCCGACTGGACACTGGATCATTCTGCTCCCCCACACTGCTCCCTCACAGCCCAGGTCCCGACTGTCTGGATCACTCTGCTCTTTCCCCACTGCTACCTCACAGCCCATTCCAGACTGGATAATGGAACATTCTGCACCTCCGCCACTGGTCCCTCTCAGCTCAGCTCCCGACTGTCTGGATCATTCTCCTCCTACCCACAGCTCGCTCATAGCCCAGCTCCCGACTGTCAGGAGTATTCTGCTCCTTCCCACTGTTCCCTCACCGCACAGGTCCCGACAGTCTGGATCATTCTGCTCCTCACCACTGCTACCTCACAGCCCAGTATCCCGACTGGATACTGGATCATTCTGCTCCTTCCCCACTACTCCCTCACAGCCCAGCTCCCGACTGTTTGGATCATACTGCTCCTCCCCACTGCTCCCTCACAGCCCAGCTCCCGACTGTCTGGATCGTTCTGCTCCTCCCCCACTGCTCCCTCACAGCCCAGCTCCCGACTGCCTGGATCATTCTGCTCCTCCCCCACTGCTCCCTCACAGCCCAGCTCCCGACTGTCTGGATCATTCTGCACCTCCCCACTGCTCCCTCCCAGCGCAGCTCCCGACTGTCTGGATCATTCTGCTCATTCCCTCTGTCCCCTCACAGCCCAGCTCTGGACTGTCTGGATCATTCTGCTCCTTCCCCACTGCTCCCTCACAGCCCAGCTCCCGACTGTCTGGAACATTCTGCTCCTCCCCACTGCTCCCACACAGCCCAGCTACCGACTGCCTGGATCATTCTGCTCCTATCCACTGCTCCCACACAGCCCAGCTCCCGATTGTCTGGATCATTCTGAACCTATCCACTGCTCCCTCGCAGCCCAGGAGCCGACAGTCTGGATCATCCTGCTCCTCACCTCTGCTTCCTCACAGCCCAGCTCCCGACTGTCTGGATCATTCTGCACCTCCCTACTGCTCCCACACAGCCCAGCTCCCGATTGTCAGGATCATTCTGCTCCTTCCCCACTGCTCCCTCACAGCCCAGCTCCCGTCTGTCTGGATCATTCTGCTCCTCCCGACCGCTCCCTCACAGCCAGCTCCCGACTGTCTGGATCAATCTGCTCCTTCCCTACTGCTCCCTCACTGCCCAGCTCCCGACTGCCTGGATCATTCCACTCCTCCCCAATGCTCCCTCACTGCCCAGCTCCCGACTGCCTGGATCATTCCACTCCTCCCCACTGCTCCCTCACAGCCCAGCTCCCGACTGTCTGGATCATTCTGCTCCTCCCCACTGCAGCCTCTGAGCCCAGCTTCCGAATGTCTGGATCATTCTGCTCCTTCACCACTGCTCCCTCATAGCCCAGCTCCCGACTGGATACTGGATCATTCTGCTCCTCTCCCACTGCTCCCTCAGAGCCCAGCTCCCGATTGTCTGGATCATTCTGCTCCTCCCCACTGCTCCCACACAGCCTAGCTCCCGGCTGTCTGGATCATTCTGCTCCTCCCCCACTGCTCCCTCACAGTGCAGCTCCCGACTGTCTGGATGATTCTGCTCCTCCCCCACTGCTCCCACACAGCCCAGCTCCCGACTGTATGGATCATTCTGCTCATTCCCACTGTCCCCTCACAGCCCAGCTCTGGACTGTCTGGATCATTCTGCACCACCCCACTGCTCCCTCACAGCCCAGCTCCCGACTGTCTGGATCATTCTGCTCATTCCCACTGTCCCCTGACAGCCCAGCTCTGGACTGTCTGGATCATTCTGCTCCTTCCCCACTGCTCCCTCACATCCCAGATCCCGACTGTCTGTAATATTCTGCTCCTCCCCACTGCTCCCACACAGCCCAGCTCCCGATTGTCTGGATCATTCAGCTCCTCACCACTGCTCCCTCGCAGCCCAGCTCCCGACTGTCTGGATCATTCTGCACCTCCCCACTGCTCCCACACAGCCCAGCTCTCGATTGTCAGGATCATTCTGCTCCTTCCCCACCGCTCCCTCACAGCCCAGCTCCCGACTGTCTGGATCATTCTGTTCCTCCCCCACTGCTCCCACACAGCCCAGCACCCGACTGCCTGGATCATTCTGCTCCTCCCCACTGCTCCCTCACAGCCCAGCTCCCGACTGTCTGGATCATTCTGCACCTCCCCACTGCTCCCACACAGCCCAGCTCCCGACCGCTTGGATCATTCTGCTCCTCCCCCACTGCACCCTCACAGCCCACCTCCCGACTGGATACTGGATCATTCTGCTCCTCTCCCACTGGTCCCTCACAGCGCAGCTCCCGATTGTCTGGATTGTTCTGCTCCTCCCCACCGCTCCCTCACAGCCCAGCTCCCGACTGTCTCGATCATTCTGCTCCTCCCCACTGCACCCTCACAGCCCAGGTGCCGACTGTCTGAATCATTCTGCTCCTACCCACAGCTCGCTCATAGCCCAGCTCCCGACTGTCAGGATTATTCTGCTCCTTCCCACTGTTCCCTCACAGCCCAGGTCCCGACAGTCTGGATCATTCTGCTCCTCACCACTGCTTCCTCACAGCCCAGTATCCCGACTGGATACTGGATCATTCTGCTCCTTTCCCACTGCACCCTCACAGCCCAGCTTCCGAATGACTGGATCATTCTGCTCCTCCCTACCGCTCCCACACAGCACAGCTCCCGACTGTCTGGATCATTCTGCTCCTCCCCTCTGCACCCTCACAGCCCAGCTTCCGAATGTCTGGATCATTCTGCTCCTCCCCACTGCTCCCTCAGAGCCCAGCTCCCGATTGTCTGGATCATTCTGCTCCTCCCCACTGCTCCCACACAGCCTAGCTCCCGGCTGTCTGGATCATTCTGCTCCTCCCCCACTGCTCCCTCACAGTGCAGCTCCCGACTGTCTGGATGTTTCTGCTCCTCCCCCACTGCTCCCACACAGCCCAGCTCCCGACTGTATGGATCATTCTGCTCATTCCCACTGTCCCCTCACAGCCCAGCTCTGGACTGTCTGGATCATTCTGCACCACCCCACTGCTCCCTCACAGCCCAGCTCCCGACTGTCTGGATCATTCTGCTCATTCCCACTGTCCCCTGACAGCCCAGCTCTGGACTGTCTGGATCATTCTGCTCCTTCCCCACTGCTCCCTCACATCCCAGATCCCGACTGTCTGTAATATTCTGCTCCTCCCCACTGCTCCCACACAGCCCAGCTCCCGATTGTCTGGTTCATTCAGCTCCTCACCACTGCTCCCTCGCAGCCCAGCTCCCGACTGTCTGGATCATTCTGCACCTCCCCACTGCTCCCACACAGCCCAGCTCTCGATTGTCAGGATCATTCTGCTCCTTCCCCACCGCTCCCTCACAGCCCAGCTCCCGACTGTCTGGATTATTCTGCTCCTCCACCACTGCTCCCTCACAGTCCAGCTCCCGACTGTCTGGATCAGTCTGCTCCTTCCCCACTGCTCCCTCACAGCCCAGCTCCCGACTGTCTGGAACAATCTGACCCTCCCCACTGCTCCCTCACAGCCCAGCTCCCGACTGGATACTGGATCATTCTGTTCCTCCCCCACTGCTCCCCCACAGACAAGCTGCCGACTGTCTGGATAATTCTGATGCTCCCCACCGCTCCCTCACAACCCAGCTCCCGACTGCCTGGACCAATCTGCTCCTTCCCCACTGCTCCCTCACTGCCCGACTCCCGACTGCCTGGATCATTCCCCTCCTCCCCACTTCTCCCTTACAGCCCAACTCCCGACTGTCTGGATCATTCTGCTCCTCCCCACCGCTCCCTCACAGCCCAGCTCCCGACTGTCTGGATCATTCTGCACCTCCCCACTGCTCCCACACAGCCCAGCTCCCGACTGCCTGGATCATTCTGCTCCTCCCCCACTGCTCCCTCACAGCCCACCTCCCGACTGGATACTGGATCATTCTGCTCCTCTCCCACTGGTCCCTCACAGCGCAGCTCCCGATTGTCTGGATTGTTCTGCTCCTCCCCACCGCTCCCTCACAGCCCAGCTCCCGACTGTCTGGATCATTCTGCTCCTCCCCAATGCACCCTCACAGCCCAGCTTCCGAATGTCTGGATCATTCTGCTCCTCCCCACTGCACCCTCACAGCCCAGCTCCCGACAATCTGGATCATTCTGCTCCTCCCCACCGCTCCCTCACAGCCCAGCTCCCGACTGTCTGGATCAATCTGCTCCTTCCCCACTGCTCCCTTTCAGCCCAGCTTCCGAATGTCTGGATCATTCTGCTCCTTCACCACTGCTCCGTCGCAGCCCAGCTCCCGACTGGATACTGGATCATTCTGCTCCTCTCCCACTGCTCCCTCACAGTCCAGATCCCGATTGTCTGGATCATTCTGCTGCTCCCCACTGCTCCCACACAGCCCAGCTCCCGACTGTCTGGATAATTCTGGTCCTCCCCCACTGCTCCCTCACTGCGCAGCTCCCGACTGTCTGGATTATTCTGCTCCTCCACCACTGCTCCCTCACAGCCCAGCTCCCGACTGTCTGGATCATTCTGCTCCTTCCCCACTGCTCCCTCACAGCCCAGCTCCCGACTGTCTGGAACAATCTGACCCTCCCCACTGCTCCTTCACAGCCCAGCTCCCGACTGGATACTGGATCATTCTGTTCCTCCCCCACTGCTCCCCCACAGACAAGCTGCCGACTGTCTCGATAATTCTGCTGCTCCCCACCGCTCCCTCACAGCCCAGCTCCCGACTGCCGCGACCAATCTGCTCCTTTCACACTGCTCCCTCACTGCCCGGCTCCCGACTGCCTGGATCATTCCACTCCTCCCCACTGCTCCCTTACAGCCCAGCTCACGACTGTCTGGATCAATCTGCACCTCCCCACCGCTCCCTCACAGCCCAGGTCCCTACTGTCTGGATCATTCTGCTCCTCCCCACTGCACCCTCACAGCCCAGCTCCCGATTGTCTGGATCATTCTGCTCCTCCCCACTGTTCCCACACAGCCCCGCTCCCGACTGTCTGGATCATTCTGCTCCTTCCCCACTGCTCCCTCACAGCCCAGCTCCCGACTGTCTGGAACAATCAGACCCTCACCACTGCTCCCTCACAGCCCAGCTCCCGACTGGATACTGCATCATTCTGTTCCTCCCCCACTGCTCCCCCACAAACAAGCGGCCGACTGTCTGGATAATTCTGCTGCTCCCCACCGCTCCCTCACAGCCCAGCTCCCGACTGCCTGAACCAATCTGCTCCTTCCCCAGTGCTCCCTCACTGCCCGGCTCCCGACTGCCTGGATCATTCCACTCCTCCCCACTGCTCCCTTACAGCCCAGCTCCCGACTGTCTGGATCATTCTGCTCCTCCCCACCGCTCCCTCACAGCCCAGCTCCCGACTGTCTGGATCATTTTGCACCTCCCCACTGCTCCCACAGAGCCCAGCTCCCGACTGCCTGGATCATTCTGCTCCTCCCCCACTGCTCCCTCACAGCCCACCTCCCGACTGGATACTGGATCATTCTGCTCCTCTCCCATTGGTCCCTCACAGCGCAGCTCCCGATTGTCTGGATTGTTCTGCTCCTCCCCACCGCTCCCTCACAGCGCAGCTCCCGATTGTCTGGATTGTTCTGCTCCTCCCCACCGCTCCCTCACAGCCCAGCTCCCGAATGTCTGGATCATTCTGCTCCTCCCCACCGCTCCCACACAGCACAGCTCCCGACTGTCTGGATCATTCTGCTCCTCCCCAATGCACCCTCACAGCCCAGCTTCCGAATGTCTGGATCATTTTGCTCCTCCCCACTGCACCCTCACAGCCCAGCTCCCGATAGTCTGGATCATTCTGCTCCTCCCCACCGCTCCCTCACAGCCCAGCTCCCGACTGTCTGGATCAATCTGCTCCTTCCCCACTGCTCCCTCTCAGCCCAGCTTCCGAATGTCTGGATCATTCTGCTCCTTCACCACTGCTCCGTCGCAGCCCAGCTCCCGACTGGATACTGGATCATTCTGCTCCTCTCCCACTGCTCCCTCACAGCCCAGCTCCCGATTGTCTGGATCATTCTGCTGCTCCCACACAGCCCAGCTCCCGCCTGTCTGGATAATTCTGGTCCTCCCCCACTGCTCCCTCACTGCGCAGCTCCCGACTGTCTGGATTATTCTGCTCCTCCACCACTGCTCCCTCACAGCCCAGCTCCCGACTGTCTGGATCATTCTGCTCCTTCCCCACTGCTCCCTCACAGCCCAGCTCCCGACTGTCTGGAACAATCTGACCCTCCCCACTGCTCCTTCACAGCCCAGCTACCGACTGGATACTGGATCATTCTGTTCCTCCCCCACTGCTCCCCCACAGACAAGCTGCCGACTGTCTCGATAATTCTGCTGCTCCCCACCGCTCCCTCACTGCCCGGCTCCCGACTGCCTGGATCATTCCACTCCTCCCCACTGCTCCCTTACAGCCCAGCTCCCGACTGTCTGGATCATTCTGCTCCTCCCCACTGCTCCCTCACAGCCCAGCTCCCGACTGTCTGGATCACTATACTCCTCCCCACTGCGCCCTCTGAGCCCAGCTTCCGAATGTCTGGATCATTCTGTTCCTCCCCAACTGCTCCCTCACAGCCCAGCTCCCGACTGTCTGGGTCATTCTGCTCCTCCCCACCGCTCCCTCACAGCCCAGCTCTCGACTGCCTGGATCAATCTGCTCCTCCCCACTGCACCCACACAGCCCGGATCCCGTCTGTTTGGAGCATTCTGCACTTCCCCACTGCTCCCTCACAGCCCAGTTCCCGACTGGATGCTGGATCATTCTGCTCCTCCCCCACTGGTCCCTCACAGCCCAGCTCCCGATTGTCTGTATCATTCTGCACCACCCCACTGCTCGAACTCAGCCCAGCTCTGGACTGTCTGGATCATTCTGCACCTCCCCACTGCTCCCTCACAGCGCAGCTCCCAACTGTCTGGATCATTCTGCTCATTCCCAACGCTCCCTCACAGCCCAGCTCCCGACTGTCTGGATCAAACTGCTCCTTCCCCACTGCTCCCTCTGAGCCCAGCTTCCGAATGTCTGGATCATTCTGCTCCTTCACCACTGCTCCCTCACAGCCCAGCTCCCGACTGGATACTGGATCATTCTGCTCCTCTCCCACTGCTCCCTCAGAGCCCAGCTCCCGATTGTCTGGATCATTCTGCTTCTCCCCACTTCTCCCACACAGCCCAGCTCCCGGCTGTCTGGATCATTCTGCTCCTCCCCCACTGCCCCCTCACAGCGCAGCTCCCGACTGTCTGGATCATTCTGCTCCTCCCCCACTGCTCCCACACAGCCCAGCTCCCGACTGTCTGGATCATTCTGCTCATTCCCACTGTCCCCTCACAGCCCAGCTCTGGACTGTCTGGATCATTCTGCTCCTCCCCACTGCTCCCTCACTGCCCAGCTCCCGACTGTCTGGATCGTTCTGCTCCTCCCCCACTGCTCCCTCACAGCCCAGCTCCCGACTGTCTGGATCATTCTGCACCTCCCCACTGCTCCCTCACCGCGCAGCTCCCGATTGTCAGGATCATTCTGCTCCTTCCCCACTGCTCCCTCACAACCCAGCTCCCGACTGTCTGGATCATTCTGCTCCTCCCGACCGCTCCCTCACAGCACAACTCCCGACTGTCTGGATGAATCGGCTCCTTCCCCACTGCTCCCTCACTGCCCAGCTCCCGACTGCCTGGATCAGTCCACTCTTCCCCACTGCTCCCTCACTGCCCAGCTCCCGACTGTCTGGATCATTTCACTCCTCCCCACTGCTCCCTCACAGCCCAGCTCCCGACGGTCTGGATCATTCTGCTCCTCCCCACTGCACCCTCTGAGCCCAGCTTCCGAATGTCTGGATCATCCTGCTCCTCCCCACTGCTCCCTCACAGCCCAGCTCCCGACTGGACACTGGATCATTCTGCTCCCCCACACTGCTCCCACACAGCTCTGCTCCCGACTGTCTGGATCATTCTGCTCCACCCCACCGCTCCCACACAGCCCAGCTCCCGACTGGACACTGGATCATTCTGCTCCCCCACACTGCTCCCTCACAGCCCAGGTCCCGACTGTCTGGATCACTCTGCTCTTTCCCCACTGCTACCTCACAGCCCATTCCAGACTGGATAATGGAACATTCTGCACCTCCGCCACTGGTCCCTCTCAGCTCAGCTCCCGACTGTCTGGATCATTCTCCTCCTACCCACAGCTCGCTCATAGCCCAGCTCCCGACTGTCAGGAGTATTCTGCTCCTTCCCACTGTTCCCTCACCGCACAGGTCCCGACAGTCTGGATCATTCTGCTCCTCACCACTGCTACCTCACAGCCCAGTATCCCGACTGGATACTGGATCATTCTGCTCCTTCCCCACTACTCCCTCACAGCCCAGCTCCCGACTGTTTGGATCATACTGCTCCTCCCCACTGCTCCCTCACAGCCCAGCTCCCGACTGTCTGGATCGTTCTGCTCCTCCCCCACTGCTCCCTCACAGCCCAGCTCCCGACTGCCTGGATCATTCTGCTCCTCCCCCACTGCTCCCTCACAGCCCAGCTCCCGACTGTCTGGATCATTCTGCACCTCCCCACTGCTCCCTCCCAGCGCAGCTCCCGACTGTCTGGATCATTCTGCTCATTCCCTCTGTCCCCTCACAGCCCAGCTCTGGACTGTCTGGATCATTCTGCTCCTTCCCCACTGCTCCCTCACAGCCCAGCTCCCGACTGTCTGGAACATTCTGCTCCTCCCCACTGCTCCCACACAGCCCAGCTCCCGATTGTCTGGATCATTCTGAACCTATCCACTGCTCCCTCGCAGCCCAGGAGCCGACAGTCTGGATCATCCTGCTCCTCACCTCTGCTTCCTCACAGCCCAGCTCCCGACTGTCTGGATCATTCTGCACCTCCCTACTGCTCCCACACAGCCCAGCTCCCGATTGTCAGGATCATTCTGCTCCTTCCCCACTGCTCCCTCACAGCCCAGCTCCCGTCTGTCTGGATCATTCTGCTCCTCCCGACCGCTCCCTCACAGCCAGCTCCCGACTGTCTGGATCAATCTGCTCCTTCCCTACTGCTCCCTCACTGCCCAGCTCCCGACTGCCTGGATCATTCCACTCCTCCCCAATGCTCCCTCACTGCCCAGCTCCCGACTGCCTGGATCATTCCACTCCTCCCCACTGCTCCCTCACAGCCCAGCTCCCGACTGTCTGGATCATTCTGCTCCTCCCCACTGCAGCCTCTGAGCCCAGCTTCCGAATGTCTGGATCATTCTGCTCCTTCACCACTGCTCCCTCATAGCCCAGCTCCCGACTGGATACTGGATCATTCTGCTCCTCTCCCACTGCTCCCTCAGAGCCCAGCTCCCGATTGTCTGGATCATTCTGCTCCTCCCCACTGCTCCCACACAGCCTAGCTCCCGGCTGTCTGGATCATTCTGCTCCTCCCCCACTGCTCCCTCACAGTGCAGCTCCCGACTGTCTGGATGATTCTGCTCCTCCCCCACTGCTCCCACACAGCCCAGCTCCCGACTGTATGGATCATTCTGCTCATTCCCACTGTCCCCTCACAGCCCAGCTCTGGACTGTCTGGATCATTCTGCACCACCCCACTGCTCCCTCACAGCCCAGCTCCCGACTGTCTGGATCATTCTGCTCATTCCCACTGTCCCCTGACAGCCCAGCTCTGGACTGTCTGGATCATTCTGCTCCTTCCCCACTGCTCCCTCACATCCCAGATCCCGACTGTCTGTAATATTGTGCTCCTCCCCACTGCTCCCACACAGCCCAGCTCCCGATTGTCTGGATCATTCAGCTCCTCACCACTGCTCCCTCGCAGCCCAGCTCCCGACTGTCTGGATCATTCTGCACCTCCCCACTGCTCCCACACAGCCCAGCTCTCGATTGTCAGGATCATTCTGCTCCTTCCCCACCGCTCCCTCACAGCCCAGCTCCCGACTGTCTGGATCATTCTGTTCCTCCCCCACTGCTCCCACACAGCCCAGCACCCGACTGCCTGGATCATTCTGCTCCTCCCCACTGCTCCCTCACAGCCCAGCTCCCGACTGTCTGGATCATTCTGCACCTCCCCACTGCTCCCACACAGCCCAGCTCCCGACCGCTTGGATCATTCTGCTCCTCCCCCACTGCACCCTCACAGCCCACCTCCCGACTGGATACTGGATCATTCTGCTCCTCTCCCACTGGTCCCTCACAGCGCAGCTCCCGATTGTCTGGATTGTTCTGCTCCTCCCCACCGCTCCCTCACTGCCCAGCTCCCGACTGTCTCGATCATTCTGCTCCTCCCCACTGCACCCTCACAGCCCAGGTGCCGACTGTCTGAATCATTCTGCTCCTACCCACAGCTCGCTCATAGCCCAGCTCCCGACTGTCAGGATTATTCTGCTCCTTCCCACTGTTCCCTCACAGCCCAGGTCCCGACAGTCTGGATCATTCTGCTCCTCACCACTGCTTCCTCACAGCCCAGTATCCCGACTGGATACTGGATCATTCTGCTCCTTTCCCACTGCACCCTCACAGCCCAGCTTCCGAATGACTGGATCATTCTGCTCCTCCCTACCGCTCCCACACAGCACAGCTCCCGACTGTCTGGATCATTCTGCTCCTCCCCTCTGCACCCTCACAGCCCAGCTTCCGAATGTCTGGATCATTCTGCTCCTCCCCACTGCTCCCTCAGAGCCCAGCTCCCGATTGTCTGGATCATTCTGCTCCTCCCCACTGCTCCCACACAGCCTAGCTCCCGGCTGTCTGGATCATTCTGCTCCTCCCCCACTGCTCCCTCACAGTGCAGCTCCCGACTGTCTGGATGTTTCTGCTCCTCCCCCACTGCTCCCACACAGCCCAGCTCCCGACTGTATGGATCATTCTGCTCATTCCCACTGTCCCCTCACAGCCCAGCTCTGGACTGTCTGGATCATTCTGCACCACCCCACTGCTCCCTCACAGCCCAGCTCCCGACTGTCTGGATCATTCTGCTCATTCCCACTGTTCCCTCACAGCCCAGGTCCCGACAGTCTGGATCATTCTGCTCCTCACCACTGCACCCTCACAGCCCAGCTTCCGAATGACTGGATCATTCTGCTCCTCCCTACCGCTCCCACACAGCACAGCTCCCGACTGTCTGGATCATTCTGCTCCTCCCCTCTGCACCCTCACAGCCCAGCTTCCGAATGTCTGGATCATTCTGCTCCTCCCCACTGCACCCACACAGCCCAGCTCCCGACAGTCTGGATCATTCTGCTCCTCCCCACCGCTCCCTCACAGCCCAGCTCCCGACTGTCTGGATCAATCTGCTCCTTCCCCACTGCTCCCTCTCAGCCCAGCTTCCGAATGTCTGGATCATTCTGCTCCTTCACCACTGCTCCCTCACAGCCCAGCTCCCGACTGGATACTGGATCATTCTGCTCCTCTCCCACTGCTCCCTCACAGCCCAGCTCCCGATTGTCTGGATCATTCTGCTCCTCCCCACTGCTCCCACACAGCCCAGCTCCCGACTGTCTGGATAATTCTGCTCCTCCCCCACTGCTCCCTCACTGCGCAGCTCCCGACTGTCTGGATTATTCTGCTCCTCCACCACTGCTCCCTCACAGTCCAGCTCCCGACTGTCTGGATCATTCTGCTCCTTCCCCACTGCTCCCTCACAGCCCAGCTCCCGACTGTCTGGAACAATCTGACCCTCCCCACTGCTCCCTCACAGCCCAGCTCCCGACTGGATACTGGATCATTCTGTTCCTCCCCCACTGCTCCCCCACAGACAAGCTGCCGACTGTCTGGATAATTCTGCTGCTCCCCACCGCTCCCTCACAACCCAGCTCCCGACTGCCTGGACCAATCTGCTCCTTCCCCACTGCTCCCTCACTGCCCGACTCCCGACTGCCTGGATCATTCCCCTCCTCCCCACTTCTCCCTTACAGCCCAACTCCCGACTGTCTGGATCATTCTGCTCCTCCCCACCGCTCCCTCACAGCCCAGCTCCCGACTGTCTGGATCATTCTGCACCTCCCCACTGCTCCCACACAGCCCAGCTCCCGACTGCCTGTATCATTCTGCTCCTCCCCCACTGCTCCCTCACAGCCCACCTCCCGACTGGATACTGGATCATTCTGCTCCTCTCCCACTGGTCCCTCACAGCGCAGCTCCCGATTGTCTGGATTGTTCTGCTCCTCCCCACCGCTCCCTCACAGCCCAGCTCCCGACTGTCTGGATCATTCTGCTCCTCCCCAATGCACCCTCACAGCCCAGCTTCCGAATGTCTGGATCATTCTGCTCCTCCCCACTGCACCCTCACAGCCCAGCTCCCGACAATCTGGATCATTCTGCTCCTCCCCACCGCTCCCTCACAGCCCAGCTCCCGACTGTCTGGATCAATCTGCTCCTTCCCCACTGCTCCCTTTCAGCCCAGCTTCCGAATGTCTGGATCATTCTGCTCCTTCACCACTGCTCCGTCGCAGCCCAGCTCCCGACTGGATACTGGATCATTCTGCTCCTCTCCCACTGCTCCCTCACAGTCCAGATCCCGATTGTCTGGATCATTCTGCTGCTCCCCACTGCTCCCACACAGCCCAGCTCCCGACTGTCTGGATAAGTCTGGTCCTCCCCCACTGCTCCCTCACTGCGCAGCTCCCGACTGTCTGGATTATTCTGCTCCTCCACCACTGCTCCCTCACAGCCCAGCTCCCGACTGTCTGGATCATTCTGCTCCTTCCCCACTGCTCCCTCACAGCCCAGCTCCCGACTGTCTGGAACAATCTGACCCTCCCCACTGCTCCTTCACAGCCCAGCTCCCGACTGGATACTGGATCATTCTGTTCCTCCCCCACTGCTCCCCCACAGACAAGCTGCCGACTGTCTCGATAATTCTGCTGCTCCCCACCGCTCCCTCACAGCCCAGCTCCCGACTGCCTCGACCAATCTGTTCCTTTCACACTGCTCCCTCACTGCCCGGCTCCCGACTGCCTGGATCATTCCACTCCTCCCCACTGCTCCCTTACAGCCCAGCTCACGACTGTCTGGATCAATCTGCACCTCCCACCGCTCCCTCACAGCCCAGGTCCCGACTGTCTGGATCATTCTGCTCCTCCCCACTGCACCCTCACAGCCCAGCTTCCGAATGTCTGGATCATTCTGCTCCTCCCACCGCTCCCACACAGCACAGCTCCCGACTGCCTCGACCAATCTGCTCCTTTCACACTGCTCCCTCACTGCCCGGCTCCCGACTGCCTGGATCATTCCACTCCTCCCCACTGCTCCCTTATAGCCCAGCTCACGACTGTCTGGATCATTCTGCTCCTCCCCACCGCTCCCTCACAGCCCAGCTCCCGACTGTCTGGATCATTCTGCACCTCCCCACTGCTCCCACACAGCCCAGCTCCCGACTGCCTGGATCATTCTGCTCCTCCCCCACTGCTCCCTCACAGCCCACCTCCCGACTGGATACTGGATCATTCTGCTCCTCTCCCACTGGTCCCTCACAGCGCAGCTCCCGATTGTCTGGATTGTTCTGCTCCTCCCCACCGCTCCCTCACAGCCCAGCTCCCGACTGTCTGGATCATTCTGCTCCTCCCCAATGCACCCTCACAGCCCAGCTTCCGAATGTCTGGATCATTCTGCTCCTCCCCACTGCACCCTCACAGCCCAGCTCCCGACAATCTGGATCATTCTGCTCCTCCCCACCGCTCCCTCACAGCCCAGCTCCCGACTGTCTGGATCAATCTGCTCCTTCCCCACTGCTCCCTTTCAGCCCAGCTTCCGAATGTCTGGATCATTCTGCTCCTTCACCACTGCTCCGTCGCAGCCCAGCTCCCGACTGGATACTGGATCATTCTGCTCCTCTCCCACTGCTCCCTCACAGTCCAGATCCCGATTGTCTGGATCATTCTGCTGCTCCCCACTGCTCCCACACAGCCCAGCTCCCGACTGTCTGGATAATTCTGGTCCTCCCCCACTGCTCCCTCACTGCGCAGCTCCCGACTGTCTGGATTATTCTGCTCCTCCACCACTGCTCCCTCACAGCCCAGCTCCCGACTGTCTGGATCATTCTGCTCCTTCCCCACTGCTCCCTCACAGCCCAGCTCCCGACTGTCTGGAACAATCTGACCCTCCCCACTGCTCCTTCACAGCCCAGCTCCCGACTGGATACTGGATCATTCTGTTCCTCCCCCACTGCTCCCCCACAGACAAGCTGCCGACTGTCTCGATAATTCTGCTGCTCCCCACCGCTCCCTCACAGCCCAGCTCCCGACTGCCGCGACCAATCTGCTCCTTTCACACTGCTCCCTCACTGCCCGGCTCCCGACTGCCTGGATCATTCCACTCCTCCCCACTGCTCCCTTACAGCCCAGCTCACGACTGTCTGGATCAATCTGCACCTCCCCACCGCTCCCTCACAGCCCAGCTTCCGAATGTCTGGATCATTCTGCTCCTCCCCACCGCTCCCACACAGCACAGCTCCCGACTGTCTGGATCATTCTGCTCCTCCCCACTGCACCCTCACAGCCCAGCTTCCGAATGTCTGGATCATTCTGCTCCTCCCCACTGCACCCACACAGCCCAGCACCCGACAGTCTGGATCATTCTGCTCCTCCCCACCGCTCCCTCACAGCCCAGCTCCCGACTGTCTGGATCAATCTGCTCCTTCCCCACTGCTCCCTTTCAGCCCAGCTTCCGAATGTCTGGATCATTCTGCTCCTTCACTGCTCCCTCACAGCCCAGCTCCCGACTGGATACTGGATCATTCTGTTCCTCTCCCACTGCTCCATCACAGCCCAGCTCCCGATTGTCTGGATCATTCTGCTCCTCCCCACTGTTCCCACACAGCCCCGCTCCCGACTGTCTGGATCATTCTGCTCCTTCCCCACTGCTCCCTCACAGCCCAGCTCCCGACTGTCTGGAACAATCAGACCCTCACCACTGCTCCCTCACTGCCCAGCTCCCGACTGGATACTGCATCATTATGTTCCTCCCCCACTGCTCCCCCACAAACAAGCGGCCGACTGTCTGGATAATTCTGCTGCTCCCCACCGCTCCCTCACAGCCCAGCTCCCGACTGCCTGAACCAATCTGCTCCTTCCCCAGTGCTCCCTCACTGCCCGGCTCCCGACTGCCTGGATCATTCCACTCCTCCCCACTGCTCCCTTACAGCCCAGCTCCCGACTGTCTGGATCATTCTGCTCCTCCCCGCCGCTCCCTCACAGCCCAGCTCCCGACTGTCTGGATCATTTTGCACCTCCCCACTGCTCCCACACAGCCCAGCTCCCGACTGCCTGGATCATTCTGCTCCTCCTCCACTGCTCCCTCACAGCCCACCTCCCGACTGGATACTGGATCATTCTGCTCCTCTCCCATTGGTCCCTCACAGCGCAGCTCCCGATTGTCTGGATTGTTCTGCTCCTCCCCACCGCTCCCTCACAGCGCAGCTCCCGATTGTCTGGATTGTTCTGCTCCTCCCCACCGCTCCCTCACAGCCCAGCTCCCGAATGTCTGGATCATTCTGCTCCTCCCCACCGCTCCCACACAGCACAGCTCCCGACTGTCTGGATCATTCTGCTCCTCCCCAATGCACCCTCACAGCCCAGCTTCCGAATGTCTGGATCATTTTGCTCCTCCCCACTGCACCCTCACAGCCCAGCTCCCGATAGTCTGGATCATTCTGCTCCTCCCCACCGCTCCCTCACAGCCCAGCTCCCGACTGTCTGGATCAATCTGCTCCTTCCCCACTGCTCCCTCTCAGCCCAGCTTCCGAATGTCTGGATCATTCTGCTCCTTCACCACTGCTCCGTCGCAGCCCAGCTCCCGACTGGATACTGGATCATTCTGCTCCTCTCCCACTGCTCCCTCACAGCCCAGCTCCCGATTGTCTGGATCATTCTGCTGCTCCCACACAGCCCAGCTCCCGCCTGTCTGGATAATTCTGGTCCTCCCCCACTGCTCCCTCACTGCGCAGCTCCCGACTGTCTGGATTATTCTGCTCCTCCACCACTGCTCCCTCATAGCCCAGCTCCCGACTGTCTGGATCATTCTGCTCCTTCCCCACTGCTCCCTCACAGCCCAGCTCCCGACTGTCTGGAACAATCTGACCCTCCCCACTGCTCCTTCACAGCCCAGCTACCGACTGGATACTGGATCATTCTGTTCCTCCCCCACTGCTCCCCCACAGACAAGCTGCCGACTGTCTCGATAATTCTGCTGCTCCCCACCGCTCCCTCACTGCCCGGCTCCCGACTGCCTGGATCATTCCACTCCTCCCCACTGCTCCCTTACAGCCCAGCTCCCGACTGTCTGGATCATTCTGCTCCTCCCCACTGCTCCCTCACAGCCCAGCTCCCGACTGTCTGGATCACTATACTCCTCCCCACTGCGCCCTCTGAGCCCAGCTTCCGAATGTCTGGATCATTCTGTTCCTCCCCCACTGCTCCCTCACAGCCCAGCTCCCGACTGTCTGGGTCATTCTGCTCCTCCCCACCGCTCCCTCACAGCCCAGCTCTCGACTGCCTGGATCAATCTGCTCCTCCCCACTGCACCCACACAGCCCGGATCCCGTCTGTTTGGAGCATTCTGCACTTCCCCACTGCTCCCTCACAGCCCAGTTCCCGACTGGATGCTGGATCATTCTGCTCCTCCCCCACTGGTCCCTCACAGCCCAGCTCCCGATTGTCTGTATCATTCTGCACCACCCCACTGCTCGAACTCAGCCCAGCTCTGGACTGTCTGGATCATTCTGCACCTCCCCACTGCTCCCTCACAGCGCAGCTCCCAACTGTCTGGATCAAACTGCTCCTTCCCCACTGCTCCCTCTGAGCCCAGCTTCCGAATGTCTGGATCATTCTGCTCCTTCACCACTGCTCCCTCACAGCCCAGCTCCCGACTGGATACTGGATCATTCTGCTCCTCTCCCACTGCTCCCTCAGAGCCCAGCTCCCGATTGTCTGGATCATTCTGCTTCTCCCCACTCCTCCCACACAGCCCAGCTCCCGGCTGTCTGGATCATTCTGCTCCTCCCCCACTGCCCCCTCACAGCGCAGCTCCCGACTGTCTGGATCATTCTGCTCCTCCCCCACTGCTCCCACACAGCCCAGCTCCCGACTGTCTGGATCATTCTGCTCATTCCCACTGTCCCCTCACAGCCCAGCTCTGGACTGTCTGGATCATTCTGCTCCTCCCCACTGCTCCCTCACTGCCCAGCTCCCGACTGTCTGGATCGTTCTGCTCCTCCCCCACTGCTCCCTCACAGCCCAGCTCCCGACTGTCTGGATCATTCTGCACCTCCCCACTGCTCCCTCACCGCGCAGCTCCCGATTGTCAGGATCATTCTGCTCCTTCCCCACTGCTCCCTCACAACCCAGCTCCCGACTGTCTGGATCATTCTGCTCCTCCCGACCGCTCCCTCACAGCACAATTCCCGACTGTCTGGATGAATCGGCTCCTTCCCCACTGCTCCCTCACTGCCCAGCTCCCGACTGCCTGGATCAGTCCACTCTTCCCCACTGCTCCCTCACTGCCCAGCTCCCGACTGTCTGGATCATTTCACTCCTCCCCACTGCTCCCTCACAGCCCAGCTCCCGAAGGTCTGGATCATTCTGCTCCTCCCCACTGCACCCTCTGAGCCCAGCTTCCGAATGTCTGGATCATCCTGCTCCTCCCCACTGCTCCCTCACAGCCCATCTCTCGACTGACTGGATCATCCTGCTCCTTACCACTGCTCCCTCACAGCCCAGCTCCCGACTGGACACTGGATCATTCTGCTCCCCCACACTGCTCCCACACAGCTCTGCTCCCGACTGTCTGGATCATTCTGCTCCACCCCACCGCTCCCACACAGCCCAGCTCCCGACTGGACACTAGATCATTCTGCTCCCCCACACTGCTCCCTCACAGCCCAGGTCCCGACTGTCTGGATCACTCTGCTCTTTCCCCACTGCTACCTCACAGCCCATTCCAGACTGGATAATGGAACATTCTGCACCTCCGCCACTGGTCCCTCTCAGCTCAGCTCCCGACTGTCTGGATCATTCTCCTCCTACCCACAGCTCGCTCATAGCCCAGCTCCCGACTGTCAGGAGTATTCTGCTCCTTCCCACTGTTCCCTCACCGCACAGGTCCCGACAGTCTGGATCATTCTGCTCCTCACCACTGCTACCTCACAGCCCAGTATCCCGACTGGATACTGGATCATTCTGCTCCTTCCCCACTACTCCCTCACAGCCCAGCTCCCGACTGTTTGGATCATTCTGCTCCTTCCCCACTGCTCCCTCACAGCCCAGCTCCCGACTATCTGGACCATTCTGCTCCTTCCCCACTGCTCCCTCACAGCCCAGCTCCCGACTGTCTGGATCATTCTGCTCCTCCCCACCGCTCCCACACAGCCCAGCTCCCGACTGGACACTGGATCATTCTGCTCCCCCACACTGCTCCCTCAGAGCCAAGTTCCCGACTGTCTGGATCATTCTGCTCTTTCCCCACTGCTCCCTCACAGCCCATTCCAGACTGGATAATGGAACATTCTGCACCTCCGCCACTGGTCCCTCTCAGCTCAGCTTCCGACTGTCTGGATCATACTGCTCCTCCCCACTGCTCCCTCACAGCCCAGCTCCCGACTGTCTGGATCGTTCTGCTCCTCCCCCACTGCTCCCTCACAGCCCAGCTCCCGACTGCCTGGATCATTCTGCTCCTCCCCCACTGCTCCCTCACAGCCCAGCTCCCGACTGTCTGGATCATTCTGCACCTCCCCACTGCTCCCTCCCAGCGCAGCTCCCGACTGTCTGGATCATTCTGCTCATTCCCTCTGTCCCCTCACAGCCCAGCTCTGGACTGTCTGGATCATTCTGCTCCTTCCCCACTGCTCCCTCACAGCCCAGCTCCCGACTGTCTGGAACATTCTGCTCCTCCCCACTGCTCCCACACAGCCCAGCTACCGACTGCCTGGATCATTCTGCTCCTATCCACTGCTCCCACACAGCCCAGCTCCCGATTGTCTGGATCATTCTGAACCTATCCACTGCTCCCTCGCAGCCCAGGAGCCGACAGTCTGGATCATCCTGCTCCTCACCTCTGCTTCCTCACAGCCCAGCTCCCGACTGTCTGGATCATTCTGCACCTCCCTACTGCTCCCACACAGCCCAGCTCCCGATTGTCAGGATCATTCTGCTCCTTCCCCACTGCTCCCTCACAGCCCAGCTCCCGTCTGTCTGGATCATTCTGCTCCTCCCGACCGCTCCCTCACAGCCAGCTCCCGACTGTCTGGATCAATCTGCTCCTTCCCTACTGCTCCCTCACTGCCCAGCTCCCGACTGCCTGGATCATTCCACTCCTCCCCAATGCTCCCTCACTGCCCAGCTCCCGACTGCCTGGATCATTCCACTCCTCCCCACTGCTCCCTCACAGCCCAGCTCCCGACTGTCTGGATCATTCTGCTCCTCCCCACTGCAGCCTCTGAGCCCAGCTTCCGAATGTCTGGATCATCCTGCTCCTCCCCACTGCTCCCTCACAGCCCAGCTCTCGACTGACTGGATCATCCTGCTCCTCCCCACTGCTCCCTCACAGCCCAGCTCCCAACTGTCTGGATCATTCTGCTCCTCCCCACTGCTCCCTCACACCCCAGCTCCCGTCTGTCTGGATCATCGTGCTCCTCCCCACTGCTCCCTCACAGCCCAGCTACCGACTGTCTGGATCATCCTTCTCCTCCGCACTGCTCCCTCATCACCCAGCTCCCGACTGTCTGGATTATCCTGCTCCTCCGCACTGCTCCCTCACAGCCCATCTCCCGACTGTCTGGATCATTCTGCTCCTCCCCCACTGCAACCTCACAGCTCAGCTCCCGACTGTCTGAATCATTCTGCTCCTCTCCACTGCTTCCTCACAGCCCAGCTCCCGACTGTCTGGAGCATTCTTCTCCTTCCCCACAGCTCCCTCACAGCCCAGCTCCCGTCTGTCTGGATCATCCTGCTCCTCCCCACTGCACCCTCACAGCTCAGCTCCCCACTGTCTGGATCATGCTGCTCCTCCCCACTGCACCCTCACAACGCAGCTCCCGACTGTCTGGATCATTCTGCTCCTCTCCACTGCTTCCTCACAGCCCAGCTCCCGATTGTCTGGATCATTATTCTCCTTCCCCACAGCTCCCTCACAGCCCAGCTCCCGTCTGTCTCGATCATCCTGCTCCTCCCCATGCACCCTCACAGCTCAGCTCCCGACTGTCTGGATCATTCTGCTCCTCCCCACTGCTCCCTCACAACCCAGCTCCCGACTGTCTGGATCATTCTGCTCCTCACCACTGCTCCCTCACAGCCCAGCTGCCGACTATCTGGATCATTCCACTCCTCCCCACTGCTCCCTCACAGCCCCGCTCTCGACTATCTGGTTCATTCTGCTCCTCCCCACTGCACCCTCACAACTCAGCTCCCGACTGTCTGGATCATTATGCTCCTCCCCACTGCACCCTCACAACCCAGCTCCCGACTCTCTGGATCATTCTGCTCCACCCCACTGTCCCTCACAGCTCAGCTACCGACAGTCTGGATCATTCTGCTCCTCCCCACTGCTCCCTCCCAACCCAGCTCCCGACTGTCTGGATCATTCTGCTCCTCCCCACTGCTCCCTCACAGCCCAGCTCCCGACTGTCTGGATGATTCCACTCCTCCCCACTGCTCCCTCACAGCACAGCTCCCGACAGTCTGGATCATTCTGCTCCTCCCCACTGCTCTCTCACAGCCCAGCTCCCGAGAGTCTGGATCATTCTGCTCCTCCCCACTGCTCCCTCACAGCCCAGCTCCCGACAGTCTGGATCATTCTGCTCCTCCCCACCGCTCCCTCACAGCCCAGCTTCCGACAGTCTGGATCAATCTGCTCCTTCCCCACTGCTTCCCTCTGAGCCCAGCTCCCGATTGTCTGGATCATTCTGCTCCTCCCCCACTGCTCCCACACATCCCAGCTCCCGACTGTCTGGACCATTCAGCTCCTTCCCCACTGCTCCCTCACAGCGCAGCTCCCGACTGTCTGGATCATTCTGCTCATTCCCACTGTCCCCTCACAGCCCAGCTCTGGACTGTCTGGATCATTCTGCTCCTCCCCACTGCTCCCTCACATCCCAGCACCCGATTTTCTGGATCATTCTGCTCCTCCCCCACTGCTCCCTCAGAGCCCAGCTCCCGACAGTCTGGATCATTCTGCTCCTCCCCCACTGCTCCCTCACTGCCCAGCTCCCGACTGTCTGGATCATTCTGCTCCTCCCCACCGCTCACTCACAGCCCAGCTCCCGAAAGTCTGGATCATTCTGCTCCTCCCCCACTGCTCCCTCACAGCCCAGCTCCCGGCTGTCTGGATCATTCTGCTCCTCCCCAACGCTCCCACACAGCCCAGCTCCCGACTGGTCACTGGATTATTCTGCTCCTCCCCACTGCTCCCTCACAGCCCAGCTCCCGACTGGACACTGGATCATTCTGCTCCCCCACACTTATCCCACACAGCTAAGCTCCCGACTGTCTGGATCATTCTGCTCCTCCCCACCGCTCCCACACAGCCCAGCTCCCGACTGGACACTGGATCATTCTGCTCCCCCACACTGCTCCCTCACAGCCCAGGTACCGACTGTCTGGAGCACTCTGCTCTTTCCCCACTGCTCCCTCACAGCCCATTCCAGACTGGATAAAAAAACATTCTGCACCTCCGCCCCTGGTCCCTCTCAGCTCAGCTCCCGACTGTCTGGATCATTATGCTCCTACCCACAGCTCGCTCATAGCCCAGCTCCCGACTGTCAGGATTATTCTGCTCCTTACCACTGTTCCCTCACAGCCCAGATCCCGACAGTCTGGATCATTCTGCTCCTCACCACTGCTTCCTCACAGCCCGTATCCCGACGTATTACTGGATCATTCTGCTCCTCCCCCACTGCAACCTCACAGCTCAGCTCCCGACTGTCTGGATCATTCTGCTCCTCTCCACTGCTTCCTCACAGCCCAGCTCCCGACTGTCTGGAGCATTCTTCTCCTTCCCCACTGCTCACTCACAGCCCAGCTCCCGTCTGTCTGGATTATCCTGCTCCTCCGCACTGCTCCCTCACAGCCCATCTCCCGACTGTCTGGAGCATTCTTCTCCTTCCCCACAGCTCCCTCACAGCCCAGCTCCCGTCTGTCTGGATCATCCTGCTCCTCCCCACTGCACCCTCACAGCTCAGCTCCCCACTGTCTGGATCATTCTGCTCCTCCCCACTGCACCCTCACAACGCAGCTCCCGACTGTCTGGATCATTCTGCTCCTCTCCACTGCTTCCTCACAGCCCAGCTCCCGATTGTCTGGATCATTATTCTCCTTCCCCACAGCTCCCTCACAGCCCAGCTCCCGTCTGTCTCGATCATCCTGCTCCTCCCCATGCACCCTCACAGCTCAGCTCCCGACTGTCTGGATCATTCTGCTCCTCCCCACTGCTCCCTCACAACCCAGCTCCCGACTGTCTGGATCATTCTGCTCCTCCCCACTGCTCCCTCACAGCCCAGCTGCCGACTGTCTGGATCATTCCACTCCTCCCCACTGCTCCCTCAGAGCCCCGCTCTCGACTATCTGGTTAATTCTGCTCCTCCCCACTGCACCCTCACAACTCAGCTCCCGACTGTCTGGATCATTATGCTCCTCCCCACTGCACCCTCACAACCCAGCTCCCGACTCTCTGGATCATTCTGCTCCACCCCACTGTCCCTCACAGCCCAGCTACCGACAGTCTGGATCATTCTGCTCCTCCCCACTGCTCTCTCCCAACCCAGCTCCCGACTGCCTGGATCATTCCACTCCTCCCCACTGCTCCCTCACAGCACAGCTCCCGACAGTCTGGATCATTGTGCTCCTCCCCACTGCACCCTCACAGCCCAGCTCCCGACTGTCTGGATCATTCCCCTCCTCCCCACTGCTCCCTCACAGCCCAGCTCCCGACAATCTGGATCATTGTGCTCCTCCCCACTGCACCCTCACAGCCCAGCTCCCGACTGTCTGGATCATTCTGCTCCTCTCCACTGCTCCCTCGCAGCCCAGCTCCCGACAGTCTGGATCATTCTGCTCCTCCCCACTGCTCTCTCACAGCCCAGCTCCCGAGAGTCTGGATCATTCTGCTCCTCCCCACTGCTCCCTCACAGCCCAGCTCCCGACAGTCTGGATCATTCTGCTCCTCCCCACCGCTCCCTCACAGCCCAGCTTCCGACAGTCTGGATCAATCTGCTCCTTCCCCACTGCTTCCCTCTGAGCCCAGCTCCCGATTGTCTGGATCATTCTGCTCCTCCCCCACTGCTCCCACACATCCCAGCTCCCAACTGTCTGGACCATTCAGCTCCTTCCCCACTGCTCCCTCACAGCGCAGCTCCCGACTGTCTGGATCATTCAGCTCATTCCCACTGTCCCCTCACAGCCCAGCTCTGGACTGTCTGGATCATTCTGCTCCTCCCCACTGCTCCCTCACATCCCAGCACCCGATTTTCTGGATCATTCTGCTCCTCCCCCACTGCTCCCTCAGAGCCCAGCTCCCGACAGTCTGGATCATTCTGCTCCTCCCCCACTGCTCCCTCACTGCCCAGCTCCCGACTGTCTGGATCATTCTGCTCCTCCCCACCGCTCACTCACAGCCCAGCTCCCGAAAGTCTGGATCATTCTGCTCCTCCCCCACTGCTCCCTCACAGCCCAGCTCCCGGCTGTCTGGATCATTCTGCTCCTCCCCAACGCTCCCACACAGCCCAGCTCCAGACTGGTCACTGGATTATTCTGCTCCTCCCCACTGCTCCCTCACAGCCCAGCTCCCGACTGGACACTGGATCATTCTGCTCCCCCACACTGCTCCCTCACAGCCCAGGTCCCGACTGTCTGGAGCACTCTGCTCTTTCCCCACTGCTCCCTCACAGCCCATTCCAGACTGGATAAAAAAACATTCTGCACCTCCGCGACTGGTCCCTCTCAGCTCAGCTCCCGACAGTCTGGATCTTTCTGCTCCTACCCACAGCTCGCTCATAGCCCAGCTCCCGACTGTCAGGATTATTCTGCTCCTTCCCACTGTTCCCTCACAGCCCAGATCCCGACAGTCTGGATCATTCTGCTCCTCACCACTGCTTCCTCACAGCCCGTATCCCGACGTAATACTGGATCATTCTGCTCCTTCCCCACTGCTCCCTCACAGCCCAGCTACCGACTGTCTGGATCATCCTTCTCCTCCCCACTGCTCCCTCATCACCCAGCTCCCGACTGTCTGGATTATCCTGCTCCTCCGCACTGCTCCCTCACAGCCCATCTCCCGACTGTCTGGATCATTCTGCTCCTCCCCCACTGCAACCTCACAGCTCAGCTCCCGACTGTCTGGATCATTCTGCTCCTCTCCACTGCTTCCTCACAGCCCAGCTCCCGACTGTCTGGAGCATTCTTCTCCTTCCCCACAGCTCACTCACAGCCCAGCTCCCGTCTGTCTGGATCAACCTGCTCCTCCCCACTGCACCCTCACAGCTCAGCTCCCCACTGTCTGGATCATTCTGCTCCTCCCCACTGCACCCTCACAACGCAGCTCCCGACTGTCTGGCTCATTCTGCTCCTCTCCACTGCTTCCTCACAGCCCAGCTCCCGACTGTCTGGATCATTATGCTCCTTCCCCACAGCTCCCTCACAGCCCAGCTCCCGTCTGTCTCGATCATCCTGCTCCTCCCCATGCACCCTCAGAGCTCAGCTCCCGACTGTCTGGATCATTCTGCTCCTCCCCACTGCTCCCTCACAACCCAGCTCCCGACTGTCTGGATCATTCTGCTCCTCCCCACTGCTCCCTCACAGCCCAGCTGCCGACTGTCTGGATCATTCCACTCCTCCCCGCTGCTCCCTCACAGCCCCGCTCTCGACTATCTGGTTCATTCTGCTCCTCCCCACTGCACCCTCACAACTCAGCTCCCGACTGTCTGGATCATTATGCTCCTCCCCACTGCACCCTCACAACCCAGCTCCCGACTCTCTGGATCATTCTGCTCCAACCCACTGTCCCTCACAGCCCAGCTACCGACAGTCTGGATCATTCTGCTCCTCCCCACTGCTCTCTCCGAACCCAGCTCCCGACTGTCTGGATCATCCTGCTCCTCCCCACTGCTCCCTCACAGCCAGCTCCCGACTGTCTGGATCAATCTGCTCCTTCCCTACTGCTCCCTCACTGCCCAGCTCCCGACTGCCTGGATCATTCCACTCCTCCCCAATGCTCCCTCACTGCCCAGCTCCCGACTGCCTGGATCATTCCACTCCTCCCCACTGCTCCCTCACATCCCAGCTCCCGACTGTCTGGATCATTCTGCTCCTCCCCACTGCAGCCTCTGAGCCCAGCTTCCGAATGTCTGGATCATCCTGCTCCTCCCCACTGCTCCCTCACAGCCCAGCTCTCGACTGACTGGATCATCCTGCTCCTCCCCACTGCTCCCTCACAGCCCAGCTCCCAACTGTCTGGATCATTCTGCTCCTCCCCACTGCTCCCTCACACCCCAGCTCCCGTCTGTCTGGATCATCGTGCTCCTCCCCACTGCTCCCTCACAGCCCAGCTACCGACTGTCTGGATCATCCTTCTCCTCCGCACTGCTCCCTCATCACCCAGCTCCCGACTGTCTGGATTATCCTGCTCCTCCGCACTGCTCCCTCACAGCCCATCTCCCGACTGTCTGGATCATTCTGCTCCTCCCCCACTGCAACCTCACAGCTCAGCTCCCGACTGTCTGAATCATTCTGCTCCTCTCCACTGCTTCCTCACAGCCCAGCTCCCGACTGTCTGGAGCATTCTTCTCCTTCCCCACAGCTCCCTCACAGCCCAGCTCCCGTCTGTCTGGATCATCCTGCTCCTCCCCACTGCACCCTCACAGCTCAGCTCCCCACTGTCTGGATCATGCTGCTCCTCCCCACTGCACCCTCACAACGCAGCTCCCGACTGTCTGGATCATTCTGCTCCTCTCCACTGCTTCCTCACAGCCCAGCTCCCGATTGTCTGGATCATTATTCTCCTTCCCCACAGCTCCCTCACAGCCCAGCTCCCGTCTGTCTCGATCATTCCACTCCTCCCCACTGCTCCCTCACAGCCCCGCTCTCGACTATCTGGTTCATTCTGCTCCTCCCCACTGCACCCTCACAACTCAGCTCCCGACTGTCTGGATCATTATGCTCCTCCCCACTGCACCCTCACAACCCAGCTCCCGACTCTCTGGATCATTCTGCTCCACCCCACTGTCCCTCACAGCTCAGCTACCGACAGTCTGGATCATTCTGCTCCTCCCCACTGCTCTCTCCCAACCCAGCTCCCGACTGTCTGGATCATTCTGCTCCTCCCCACTGCTCCCTCACAGCCCAGCTCCCGACTGTCTGGATGATTCCACTCCTCCCCACTGCTCCCTCACAGCACAGCTCCCGACAGTCTGGATCATTGTGCTCCTCCCCACTGCACCCTCACAGCCCAGCTCCCGACTGTCTGGATCATTCCCCTCCTCCCCACTTCTCCCTCACAGCCCAGCTCCCGACAATCTGGATCATTGTGCTCCTCCCCACTGCACCCTCACAGCCCAGCTCCCGACTTTCTGGATCATTCTGCTCCTCCCCACTGCTCTCTCACAGCCCAGCTCCCGAGAGTCTGGATCATTCTGCTCCTCCCCACTGCTCCCTCACAGCCCAGCTCCCGACAGTCTGGATCATTCTGCTCCTCCCCACCGCTCCCTCACAGCCCAGCTTCCGACAGTCTGGATCAATCTGCTCCTTCCCCACTGCTTCCCTCTGAGCCCAGCTCCCGATTGTCTGGATCATTCTGCTCCTCCCCCACTGCTCCCACACATCCCAGCTCCCGACTGTCTGGACCATTCAGCTCCTTCCCCACTGCTCCCTCACAGCGCAGCTCCTGACTGTCTGGATCATTCTGCTCATTCCCACTGTCCCCTCACAGCCCACCTCTGGACTGTCTGGATCATTCTGCTCCTCCCCACTGCTCCCTCACATCCCAGCACCCGATTTTCTGGATCATTCTGCTCCTCCCCCACTGGTCCCTCAGAGCCCAGCTCCCGACAGTCTGGATCATTCTGCTCCTCCCCCACTGCTCCCTCACTGCCCAGCTCCCGACTGTCTGGATCATTCTGCTCCTCCCCACCGCTCACTCACAGCCCAGCTCCCGAAAGTCTGGATCATTCTGCTCCTCCCCCACTGCTCCCTCACAGCCCAGCTCCCGGCTGTCTGGATCATTCTGCTCCTCCCCAACGCTGTCACACAGCCCAGCTCCAGACTGGTCACTGGATTATTCTGCTCCTCCCCACTGCTCCCTCACAGCCCAGCTCCCGACTGGACACTGGATCATTCTGCTCCCCCACACTTATCCCACACAGCTAAGCTCCCGACTGTCTGGATCATTCTGCTCCTCCCCACCGCTCCCACACAGCCCAGCTCCCGACTGGACACTGGATCATTCTGCTCCCCCACACTGCTCCCTCACAGCCCATTCCAGACTGGATAAAAAAACATTCTGCACCTCCGCCACTGGTCCCTCTCAGCTCAGCTCCCGACTGTCTGGATCATTCTGCTCCTACCCACAGCTCGCTCATAGCCCAGCTCCCGACTGTCAGGATTATTCTGCTCCTTCCCACTGTTCCCTCACAGCCCAGATCCCGACAGTCTGGATCATTCTGCTCCTCACCACTGCTTCCTCACAGCCCGTATCCCGACGTAATACTGGATCATTCTGCTCCTTCCCCACTGCTCCCTCACAGCCCAGCTACCGACTGTCTGGATCATCCTTCTCCTCCCCACTGCTCCCTCATCACCCAGCTCCCGACTGTCTGGATTATCCTGCTCCTCCGCACTGCTCCCTCACAGCCCATCTCCCGACTGTCTGGATCATTCTGCTCCTCCCCCACTGCAACCTCACAGCTCAGCTCCCGACTGTCTGGATCATTCTGCTCCTCTCCACTGCTTCCTCACAGCCCAGCTCCCGACTGTCTGGAGCATTCTTCTCCTTCCCCACTGCTCACTCACAGCCCAGCTCCCGTCTGTCTGGATTATCCTGCTCCTCCGCACTGCTCCCTCACAGCCCATCTCCCGACTGTCTGGATCATTCTGCTCCTCCCCCACTGCAACCTCACAGCTCAGCTCCCGACTGTCTGAATCATTCTGCTCCTCTCCACTGCTTCCTCACAGCCCAGCTCCCGACTGTCTGGAGCATTCTTCTCCTTCCCCACAGCTCCCTCACAGCCCAGCTCCCGTCTGTCTGGATCATCCTGCTCCTCCCCACTGCACCCTCAGAGCTCAGCTCCCGACTGTCTGGATCATTCTGCTCCTCCCCACTGCTCCCTCACAACCCAGCTCCCGACTGTCTGGATCATTCTTCTCCTCCCCACTGCTCCCTCACAGCCCAGCTGCCGACTGTCTGGATCATTCCACTCCTCCCCACTGCTCCCTCACAGCCCCGCTCTCGACTATCTGGTTCATTCTGCTCCTCCCCACTGCACCCTCACAACTCAGCTCCCGACTGTCTGGATCATTATGCTCCTCCCCACTGCACCCTCACAACCCAGCTCCCGACTCTCTGGATCATTCTGCTCCACCCCACTGTCCCTCACAGCCCAGCTACCGACAGTCTGGATCATTCTGCTCCTCCCCACTGCTCTCTCCCAACCCAGCTCCCGACTGCCTGGATCATTCTGCTCCTCCCCACTGCTCCCTCACAGCCCAGCTCCCGACTGTCTGGATCATTCCACTCCTCCCCACTGCTCCCTCACAGCACAGCTCCCGACAGTCTGGATCATTGTGCTCTTCGCCACTGCACCCTCACAGCCCAGCTCCCGACTGTCTGGATCATTCCCCTCCTCCCCACTGCTCCCTCACAGCCCAGCTCCCGACAATCTGGATCATTGTGCTCCTCCCCACTGCACCCTCACAGCCCAGCTCCCGACTGTCTGGATCATTCTGCTCCTCTCCACTGCTCCCTCGCAGCCCAGCTCCCGACAGTCTGGATCATTCTGCTCCTCCCCACTGCTCTCTCACAGCCCAGCTCCCGAGAGTCTGGATCATTCTGCTCCTCCCCACTGCTCCCTCACAGCCCAGCTCCCGACAGTCTGGATCATTCTGATCCTCCCCACCGCTCCCTCACAGCCCAGCTTCCGACAGTCTGGATCAATCTGCTCCTTCCCCACTGCTTCCCTCTGAGCCCAGCTCCCGATTGTCTGGATCATTCTGCTCCTCCCCCACTGCTCCCACACATCCCAGCTCCCAACTGTCTGGACCATTCAGCTCCTTCCCCACTGCTCCCTCACAGCGCAGCTCCCGACTGTCTGGATCATTCAGTTCATTCCCACTGTCCCCTCACAGCCCAGCTCTGGACTGTCTGGATCATTCTGCTCCTCCCCACTGCTCCCTCACATCCCAGCACCCGATTTTCTGGATCATTCTGCTCCTCCCCCACTGCTCACTCACAGCCCAGCTCCCGAAAGTCTGGATCATTCTGCTCCTCCCCCACTGCTCCCTCACAGCCCAGCTCCCGGCTGTCTGGATCATTCTGCTCCTCCCCAACGCTCCCACACAGCCCAGCTCCAGACTGGTCACTGGATTATTCTGCTCCTCCCCACTGCTCCCTCACAGCCCAGCTCCCGACTGGACACTGGATCATTCTGCTCCCCCACACTTATCCCACACAGCTAAGCTCCCGACTGTCTGGATCATTCTGCTCCTCCCCCCCGCTCCCACACAGCCCAGCTCCCGACTGGACACTGGATCATTCTGCTCCCCCACACTGCCCCCTCACAGCCCAGGTCCCGACTGTCTGGAGCACTCTGCTCTTTCCCCACTGCTCCCTCACAGCCCATTCCAGACTGGATAAAAAAACATTCTGCACCTCCGCCACTGGTCCCTCTCAGCTCAGCTCCCGACTGTCTGGATCATTCTGCTCCTACCCACAGCTCGCTCATAGCCCAACTCCCGACTGTCAGGGTTATTCTGCTCCTTCCCACTGTTCCCTCACAGCCCAGATCCCGACAGTCTGGATCATTCTGCTCCTCACCACTGCTTCCTCACAGCCCGTATCCCGACGTAATACTGGATCATTCTGCTCCTTCCCCACTGCTCCCTCACAGCCCAGCTACCGACTGTCTGGATCATCCTTCTCCTCCCCACTGCTCCCTCATCACCCAGCTCCCGACTGTCTGGATTATCCTGCTCCTCCGCACTGCTCCCTCACAGCCCATCTCCCGACTGTCTGGATCATTCTGCTCCTCCCCCACTGCAACCTCACAGCTCAGCTCCCGACTGTCTGGATCATACTGCTCCTCTCCACTGCTTCCTCACAGCCCAGCTCCCGACTGTCTGGAGCATTCTTCTCCTTCCCCACAGCTCACTCACAGCCCAGCTCCCGTCTGTCTGGATCAACCTGCTCCTCCCCACTGCACCCTCACTGCTCAGCTCCCCACTGTCTGGATCATTCTGCTCCTCCCCACTGCACCCTCACAACGCAGCTCCCGACTGTCTGGATCATTCTGCTCCTCTCCACTGCTTCCTCACAGCCCAGCTCCCGACTGTCTGGATCATTATGCTCCTTCCCCACAGCTCCCTCACAGCCCATCTCCCGTCTGTCTCGATCATCCTGCTCCTCCCCATGCACCCTCACAGCTCAGCTCCCGACTGTCTGGATCATTCTGCTCCTCCCCACTGCTCCCTCACAACCCAGCTCCCGACAGTCTGGATCATTCTGCTCCTCCCCACTGCTCCCTCACAGCCCAGCTGCCGACTGTCTGGATCATTCCACTCCTCCCCACTGCTCCCTCACAGCCCCGCTCTCGACTATCTGGTTCATTCTGCTCCTCCCCACTGCACCCTCACAACTCAGCTCCCGACTGTCTGGATCATTATGCTCCTCCCCACTGCACCCTCACAACCCAGCTCCCGACTCTCTGGATCATTCTGCTCCAACCCACTGTCCCTCACAGCCCAGCTACCGACAGTCTGGATCATTCTGCTCCTCCCCACTGCTCTCTCCCAACCCAGCTCCCGACTGTCCGGATCATCCTGCTCCTCCCCACTGCTCCCTCACAGCCCAGCTCCCGACTTTTTTGGATCATTCTGCTCCTTCCCCACTGCACCATCACAGCTCAGCTCCCGACTGTCTGGATCATTCTACTCCTCTCCACTGCTCCCTCGCAACCCAGCTCCCAAGTGTCTGGATCATTCTGCTCCTCCCCACTGCTCCCTCACAGCCCAGCACCCGTCTGTCTGGATCATCCTGCTCCTCCCCACTGCTCCCTCACAGCCCAGCTCCCGACTGTCTGGATCATCCTGCTCCTCCCCACTGCTCCCTCCAACCCAGCTCCCGACTGTCTGGATCATCCGGCTCCTTCCCCACTGCTTCCTCACAGCCCAGCTCCCGACTGTCTGGATCATTCTGCTCCTCCACACTGCTCCCTCACAGCCCAGCTCCCGACAGGATACTGGATCATTCTGTTCCTCCCTCACTGCTCCCCACAGACAAGCTACCGACTGTCTGGATCATTCTGCTGCTCCCCACTGCTCCCGCAAAGCCCAGCTCCCGACTGTCTGGATCATTCTGCTGCTCCCTCACAGCCCAGCTCCCGACTGCCTGGACCAATCTGCTCCTTCCCCACTGCTCCCTCACTGCCCAGCTCCCGACTGCCTGGATCATTCCACTCCTCCCCACTGCTCCCTCACAGCCCAGCTGCCGACTGTCTGGATCATTCTGCTCCTCCCCACCGCACCCTCTGAGCCCAGCTTCCGAATGTCTGGATCATTCTGCTGCTCCCCACTGCTCCCTCTGAGCCCAGCTCCCGACTGTCTGGATCATTCCACTCCTCCCCACTGCTCCCTCACAGCCCATCTCCCGACTGTCTGGATCATTCTGCTCCTCCCCACTGTCCCCTCACAGCGCAGCTCCCGATTGGCTGGATCATTCTGCTCCTTCCCACTGTTCCCTCACAGCCCAGCTCCAGACTGTCTGGATCGTTCTGCTCCTCCCCCACTGCTCCCTGACAGCCCAGCTCCCGACTGCCTGGATCATTCTGCTCATCCCGCACTGCTCCCTCACAGCCCAGCTCCCGACTGTATGGATCATTCTGCACCTCCCCACTGCTCCCTCACAGCGCAGCTCCCGACTGTCTGGATCATTCTGCTCATTCCCTCTGTTCCCTCACAGCCCAGCTCTGGACTGTCTGGATCATTCTGCTCCTTCCCCACTGCTCCCTCACAGCCCAGCTCCCGACTGTCTGGAACATTCTGCTCCTCCCCACTGCTCCCACACAGCCCAGCTCCCGATTGTCTGGATCATTCTGCACCTACCCACTGCTCCCTCGCAGCCCAGGTGCCGACAGTCTGGATCATCCTGTTCCTCAAAACTGCTTCCTCACAGCCCAGCTCCCGACTGTCTGGATCATTCTGCACCACCCCACTGCTCCCACACAGCACAGCTCCCGATTGTGAGGATCATTCTGCTCCTTCCCCACTGCTCCTCACAACCCAGCTCCCGACTGTCTGGATCATTCTGCTCCTCCCGACCGCACCCTCACAGCCCAGATCCCGACTGTCTGGATCAATCTGCTCCTTCCCCACTGCTCCCTCACTGCCCAGCACCTGACTGTCTGGATCATTCCACTCCTCCCCACTGCTACATCACTGCCCAGCTCCCGTCTGTCTGGATCATCCTGCTCCTCCCCACTGCACCCTCACATCTCAGCTCCCGACTGTCTGGATCATTCTGCTCCTACCCACAGCTCGCTCATAGCCCAGCTCCCGACTGTCAGGATTATTCTGCTCCTTCCCACTGTTCCCTCACAGCCCAGGTCCCGACAGTCTGGATCATTCTGCTCCTCACCACTGCTTCCTCGCAGCCCAGAATCCCGACTGGATACTGGATCATTCTGCTCCTTCCCCACTACTCCCTCACAGCCCAGCTCTGGACTGTCTGGATCATTCTGCTCCTTCCCCACTGCTCCCTCACAGCCCAGCTCCCGACTGTCTGGAACATTCTGCTCCTCCCCACTGCTCCCACACAGCCCAGCTACCGACTGCCAGGATCATTCTGCTCCTATCCATTTCTCCCACACAGCCCAGCTCCCGATTGTCTGGATCATTCTGCACCTACCCACTGCTCCCTCGCAGCCCAGGTGCCGACGGCCTGGATCATCCTGCTCCTCACCACTGCTTCCTCGCAGCCCAGAATCCCGACTGGATACTGGATCATTCTGCTCCTTCCCCACTACTCCCTCACAGCCCAGCTCTGGACTGTCTGGATCATTCTGCTCCTTCCCCACTGCTCCCTCACAGCCCAGCTCCCGACTGTCTGGAACATTCTGCTCCTCCCCACTGCTCCCACACAGCCAAGCTACCGACTGCCAGGATCTTTCTGCTCCTATCCATTTCTCCCACACAGCCCAGCTCCCGATTGTCTGGATCATTCTGCACCTACCCACTGCTCCCTCGCAGCCCAGCTCCTGACTGTCTGGATCATTCTGCTCCTCCCGAACGCTCCCTCACAGCCCAGCTCCCGACTGTCTGGATCAATCTGCTCCTTCCCCACTGCTCTCTCACTGCCCAGCTCCCGACTGCCTGGATCATTCCACTCCTCCGCACTGCTCACTCACTGCCCAGCTCCCGACTGCCTGGATCATTCCACTCCTCCCCACTGCTCTCTCACAGCCCAGCTCCCGACTGTCTGGATCATTCTGCTCCTCCCCACTGCACCCTCTGAGCCAAGCTTCCGAATGTCTGGATCATCCTGCTCCTCCCCACTGCTCCCTCACAGCCCAGCTCCCGACTGTCTGGATCATCGTGCTCCTCCCCACTGCTCCCTCCCAGCCCAGCTCCCGACTGTCTGGATCATCCTGCTCCTTCCCCACTGCACCCTCACAGCTCAGCTCCCGACTGTCCGGATCATTCTGCTCCTCTCCACTGCTTCCTCACAGCCCAGCTCCCGACTGTCTGGATCATTCTGCTCCTTCCCCACAGTTCCCTCACAGCCCAGCTCCCGTCTGTCTGCATCATCCTGCTCCTCCCCACTGCACCCTCACAGCTCAGCTCCCGACTGTCTGGATCATTCTGCTCCTACCCACTGCACCTTCACAACCCAGCTCCCGACTGTCTGGATCATTATGCTCCTCCCCACTGCTCCCTCACAGCCCAGCTGCCGACTGGCTGGATCATTCCACTCCTCCCCACTGCTCCCTCACAGCCCAGCTCCCGACTGTCTGGGTCGTTTTGCTCCTCCCCACTGCACCCTCACAACCCAGCTCCCGACTGTCTGGATCACACTGCTCCTCCCCACTGCACCCTCACAACCCAGCTCCCGACTGTCTGTATCATTCTGCTTCACCCCACTGCCCCTCACAGCCCAGCTGCCGACAGTCTGGATCATTCTGCTCCTCCCCACTGCTCCCTCACAGCCCAGCTCCCGACTGTCTGGATCATTCCACTCCTCCCCACTGCTCCCTCAGAGCCCAGCTCCCGACAGTCTGGATCATTGTTCTCCTCCCCACTGCACCCTCACAGCCCAGCTCCCGACTGTCTGGACCATGCTGCTCCTCCACACTGCTCCCTCACAGCCCAGCTCCCGACAGTCTGGATCATTCTGCTCCTCCCCACTGCTCTCTCACAGCCTAGCTCGCGACAGTCTGGATCATTCTGCTCCTCCCCACTGCTGCCTCACAGCCCAGCTCCCGACAGTCTGGATCATTCTGCTCCTCCCCCACTGGTTCCTCACAGCTCAGCTCCCGACTGGTACTGGATCATTCTGCTCCTCCCCACTGCTCCCTCACAGCCCAGCTCCCGACTGGACAGTGGATCATTCTGCTCCCCCACACTACTCCCTCTCTGCCCAGGTCCCGACTCTCTGGATCATTCTGCTCCTTCCCCACAGCTCCCTCACAGCCCAGCTCCCGTCTGTCTGGATCATCCTGCTCCTCCCCACTGGACCCTCACAGCTCAGCTCCCGACTGTCTGGATCATTCTGCTCCTCCCCACTGCACCCGCACAACCCAGCTCCCGACTGTCTGGATCATTCTGCTCCTCTCCACTGCTTCCTCACAGCCCAGCTCCCGACTGTCTGGATCATTCTGCTCCTTCCCCAAAGTTCCCTCACAGCCTAGCTCCCGTCTGTCTCGATCATCCTGCTCCGTCCCCAAAGTTCCCTCACAGCCTAGCTCCCGTCTGTCTCGATCATCCTGCTCCTCCCCACTGCACCCTCACAGCTCCGCTCCCGACTGTCTGGATCATCCTGCTCCTCCCCACTGCACCCTCACAGCTCAGCTCCCGACTCACTGGATCATTCTGCTCCTCCCCACTGCTCACTCACACCCCAGCTCCCGACTGTCTGGATCATTATGCTCCTCCCCACGGCTCCCTCACAGCCCAGCTGCCGACTGTCTGGATCATTCCACTCCTCCCCACTGCTCCGTCACAGCCCAGCTCCCGACTGGACACTGGGTCATTCTGCTCCACCCCACTGTCACTCACAGTCCAGCTGCCGACAGTCTGGATCATTCTGCTCCTCCCCACTGCTCTGTCACAGCCCAGCTCCCGACAGTCTGGATCATTCTGTTCCTCTCCACTGCTCCCTCACAGCCCAGCTCCCGACAGTCTGGATCATTCTGCTCCTTCGCCACTGCTCCCTCACTGCCCAGCTCCCGACAGTCTGGATAATCCTGCTCCTTCCCCACTGCTCCCTCACAACCCAGCTCCCGACTGTCTGGATCATTCTGCTCCTCCCCACTGCTCCCTCACTGCCCAGCTCCCGACAGTCTGGATCATTCTGCTCCTTCCCCACTGCTCCCTCACAACCCAGCTCCCGATAGTCTGGATCATTCTGCTCCTCCCGACCGCTCCCTCACAGCCCAGCTCCCGACTGTCTGGATCAATCTGCTCCTTCCGCACTGCTCCCTCACTGCCCAGCTCCCGACTGCCTGGATCATTCCACTCCTCCCCACTGCTCCCTCACTGCCCAGCTCCCGACTGACTGGATCATTCCACTCCTCCCCATTGCTCCCTCACAGCCCAGCTCCCGACTGTCTGGATCATTCTGCTCCTCCCCACTGCACCCTCTGAGCCCAGCTTCCGAATGTCTGGATCATCCTGCTCCTCCCCACTGCTCCCTCACAGCCCACTCTCGACTGACTGGATCATCCTGCTCCTCCCCACTGCTCCCTCACAGCCCAGCTCCCAACTGTCTGTATCATTCTGCTCCTCCCCACTGCTCCCTCACAGCCCAGCTCCCGTCTGTCTGGATCATTCCACTCCTCCCCACTGCTCCCTCAGAGCCCAGCTCCCGACAGTCTGGATCATTGTTCTCCTCCCCACTGCACCCTCACAGCCCAGCTCCCGACTGTCTGGATCATGCTGCTCCTCCACACTGCTCCCTCACAGCCCAGCTCCCGACAGTCTGGATCATTCTGCTGCTCCCCACTGCTCCCGCAAAGCCCAGCTCCCGACTGTCTGGATCATTCTGCTGCTCCCTCACAGCCCAGCTCCCGACTGCCTGGACCAATCTGCTCCTTCCCCACTGCTCCCTCACTGCCCAGCTCCCGACTGCCTGGATCATTCCACTCCTCCCCACTGCTCCCTCACAGCCCAGCTGCCGACTGTCTGGATCATTCTGCTCCTCCCCACCGCACCCTCTGAGCCCAGCTTCCGAATGTCTGGATCATTCTGCTGCTCCCCACTGCTCCCTCTGAGCCCAGCTCCCGACTGTCTGGATCATTCCACTCCTCCCCACTGCTCCCTCACAGCCCATCTCCCGACTGTCTGGATCATTCTGCTCCTCCCCACTGTCCCCTCACAGCGCAGCTCCCGATTGGCTGGATCATTCTGCTCCTTCCCACTGTTCCCTCACAGCCCAGCTCCAGACTGTCTGGATCGTTCTGCTCCTCCCCCACTGCTCCCTGACAGCCCAGCTCCCGACTGCCTGGATCATTCTGCTCATCCCGCACTGCTCCCTCACAGCCCAGCTCCCGACTGTATGGATCATTCTGCACCTCCCCACTGCTCCCTCACAGCGCAGCTCCCGACTGTCTGGATCATTCTGCTCATTCCCTCTGTTCCCTCACAGCCCAGCTCTGGACTGTCTGGATCATTCTGCTCCTTCCCCACTGCTCCCTCACAGCCCAGCTCCCGACTGTCTGGAACATTCTGCTCCTCCCCACTGCTCCCACACAGCCCAGCTCCCGATTGTCTGGATCATTCTGCACCTACCCACTGCTCCCTCGCAGCCCAGGTGCCGACAGTCTGGATCATCCTGTTCCTCAAAACTGCTTCCTCACAGCCCAGCTCCCGACTGTCTGGATCATTCTGCACCACCCCACTGCTCCCACACAGCACAGCTCCCGATTGTGAGGATCATTCTGCTCCTTCCCCACTGCTCCTCACAACCCAGCTCCCGACTGTCTGGATCATTCTGCTCCTCCCGACCGCACCCTCACAGCCCAGATCCCGACTGTCTGGATCAATCTGCTCCTTCCCCACTGCTCCCTCACTGCCCAGCACCTGACTGTCTGGATCATTCCACTCCTCCCCACTGCTACATCACTGCCCAGCTCCCGTCTGTCTGGATCATCCTGCTCCTCCCCACTGCACCCTCACATCTCAGCTCCCGACTGTCTGGATCATTCTGCTCCTACCCACAGCTCGCTCATAGCCCAGCTCCCGACTGTCAGGATTATTCTGCTCCTTCCCACTGTTCCCTCACAGCCCAGGTCCCGACAGTCTGGATCATTCTGCTCCTCACCACTGCTTCCTCGCAGCCCAGAATCCCGACTGGATACTGGATCATTCTGCTCCTTCCCCACTGCTCCCTCACAGCCCAGCTCCCGACTGTCTGGAACATTCTGCTCCTCCCCACTGCTCCCACACAGCCCAGCTACCGACTGCCAGGATCATTCTGCTCCTATCCATTTCTCCCACACAGCCCAGCTCCCGATTGTCTGGATCATTCTGCACCTACCCACTGCTCCCTCGCAGCCCAGGTGCCGACGGCCTGGATCATCCTGCTCCTCACCACTGCTTCCTCGCAGCCCAGAATCCCGACTGGATACTGGATCATTCTGCTCCTTCCCCACTGCACCCTCACAGCTCAGCTCCCGACTGTCCGGATCATTCTGCTCCTCTCCACTGCTTCCTCACAGCCCAGCTCCCGACTGTCTGGATCATTCTGCTCCTTCCCCACAGTTCCCTCACAGCCCAGCTCCCGTCTGTCTGCATCATCCTGCTCCTCCCCACTGCACCCTCACAGCTCAGCTCCCGACTGTCTGGATCATTCTGCTCCTACCCACTGCACCTTCACAACCCAGCTCCCGACTGTCTGGATCATTATGCTCCTCCCCACTGCTCCCTCACAGCCCAGCTGCCGACTGGCTGGATCATTCCACTCCTCCCCACTGCTCCCTCACAGCCCAGCTCCCGACTGTCTGGGTCGTTTTGCTCCTCCCCACTGCACCCTCACAACCCAGCTCCCGACTGTCTGGATCACACTGCTCCTCCCCACTGCACCCTCACAACCCAGCTCCCGACTGTCTGTATCATTCTGCTTCACCCCACTGCCCCTCACAGCCCAGCTGCCGACAGTCTGGATCATTCTGCTCCTCCCCACTGCTCCCTCACAACCCAGCTCCCGACTGTCTGGATCATTCTGCTCCTCCCCACTGCTCCCTCACAGCCCAGCTCCCGACTGTCTGGATCATTCCACTCCTCCCCACTGCTCCCTCAGAGCCCAGCTCCCGACAGTCTGGATCATTGTTCTCCTCCCCACTGCACCCTCACAGCCCAGCTCCCGACTGTCTGGACCATGCTGCTCCTCCACACTGCTCCCTCACAGCCCAGCTCCCGACAGTCTGGATCATTCTGCTCCTCCCCACTGCTCTCTCACAGCCTAGCTCGCGACAGTCTGGATCATTCTGCTCCTCCCCACTGCTGCCTCACAGCCCAGCTCCCGACAGTCTGGATCATTCTGCTCCTCCCCCACTGGTTCCTCACAGCTCAGCTCCCGACTGGTACTGGATCATTCTGCTCCTCCCCACTGCTCCCTCACAGCCCAGCTCCCGACTGGACAGTGGATCATTCTGCTCCCCCACACTACTCCCTCTCTGCCCAGGTCCCGACTCTCTGGATCATTCTGCTCCTTCCCCACAGCTCCCTCACAGCCCAGCTCCCGTCTGTCTGGATCATCCTGCTCCTCCCCACTGGACCCTCACAGCTCAGCTCCCGACTGTCTGGATCATTCTGCTCCTCCCCACTGCACCCGCACAACCCAGCTCCCGACTGTCTGGATCATTCTGCTCCTCTCCACTGCTTCCTCACAGCCCAGCTCCCGACTGTCTGGATCATTCTGCTCCTTCCCCAAAGTTCCCTCACAGCCTAGCTCCCGTCTGTCTCGATCATCCTGCTCCGTCCCCAAAGTTCCCTCACAGCCTAGCTCCCGTCTGTCTCGATCATCCTGCTCCTCCCCACTGCACCCTCACAGCTCCGCTCCCGACTGTCTGGATCATCCTGCTCCTCCCCACTGCACCCTCACAGCTCAGCTCCCGACTCACTGGATCATTCTGCTCCTCCCCACTGCTCACTCACACCCCAGCTCCCGACTGTCTGGATCATTATGCTCCTCCCCACGGCTCCCTCACAGCCCAGCTGCCGACTGTCTGGATCATTCCACTCCTCCCCACTGCTCCGTCACAGCCCAGCTCCCGACTGGACACTGGGTCATTCTGCTCCACCCCACTGTCACTCACAGTCCAGCTGCCGACAGTCTGGATCATTCTGCTCCTCCCCACTGCTCTGTCACAGCCCAGCTCCCGACAGTCTGGATCATTCTGTTCCTCTCCACTGCTCCCTCACAGCCCAGCTCCCGACAGTCTGGATCATTCTGCTCCTTCGCCACTGCTCCCTCACTGCCCAGCTCCCGACAGTCTGGATAATCCTGCTCCTTCCCCACTGCTCCCTCACAACCCAGCTCCCGACTGTCTGGATCATTCTGCTCCTCCCCACTGCTCCCTCACTGCCCAGCTCCCGACAGTCTGGATCATTCTGCTCCTTCCCCACTGCTCCCTCACAACCCAGCTCCCGATAGTCTGGATCATTCTGCTCCTCCCGACCGCTCCCTCACAGCCCAGCTCCCGACTGTCTGGATCAATCTGCTCCTTCCGCACTGCTCCCTCACTGCCCAGCTCCCGACTGCCTGGATCATTCCACTCCTCCCCACTGCTCCCTCACTGCCCAGCTCCCGACTGACTGGATCATTCCACTCCTCCCCATTGCTCCCTCACAGCCCAGCTCCCGACTGTCTGGATCATTCTGCTCCTCCCCACTGCACCCTCTGAGCCCAGCTTCCGAATGTCTGGATCATCCTGCTCCTCCCCACTGCTCCCTCACAGCCCACTCTCGACTGACTGGATCATCCTGCTCCTCCCCACTGCTCCCTCACAGCCCAGCTCCCAACTGTCTGTATCATTCTGCTCCTCCCCACTGCTCCCTCACAGCCCAGCTCCCGTCTGTCTGGATCATTCCACTCCTCCCCACTGCTCCCTCAGAGCCCAGCTCCCGACAGTCTGGATCATTGTTCTCCTCCCCACTGCACCCTCACAGCCCAGCTCCCGACTGTCTGGATCATGCTGCTCCTCCACACTGCTCCCTCACAGCCCAGCTCCCGACAGTCTGGATCATTCTGCTGCTCCCCACTGCTCCCGCAAAGCCCAGCTCCCGACTGTCTGGATCATTCTGCTGCTCCCTCACAGCCCAGCTCCCGACTGCCTGGACCAATCTGCTCCTTCCCCACTGCTCCCTCACTGCCCAGCTCCCGACTGCCTGGATCATTCCACTCCTCCCCACTGCTCCCTCACAGCCCAGCTGCCGACTGTCTGGATCATTCTGCTCCTCCCCACCGCACCCTCTGAGCCCAGCTTCCGAATGTCTGGATCATTCTGCTGCTCCCCACTGCTCCCTCTGAGCCCAGCTCCCGACTGTCTGGATCATTCCACTCCTCCCCACTGCTCCCTCACAGCCCATCTCCCGACTGTCTGGATCATTCTGCTCCTCCCCACTGTCCCCTCACAGCGCAGCTCCCGATTGGCTGGATCATTCTGCTCCTTCCCACTGTTCCCTCACAGCCCAGCTCCAGACTGTCTGGATCGTTCTGCTCCTCCCCCACTGCTCCCTGACAGCCCAGCTCCCGACTGCCTGGATCATTCTGCTCATCCCGCACTGCTCCCTCACAGCCCAGCTCCCGACTGTATGGATCATTCTGCACCTCCCCACTGCTCCCTCACAGCGCAGCTCCCGACTGTCTGGATCATTCTGCTCATTCCCTCTGTTCCCTCACAGCCCAGCTCTGGACTGTCTGGATCATTCTGCTCCTTCCCCACTGCTCCCTCACAGCCCAGCTCCCGACTGTCTGGAACATTCTGCTCCTCCCCACTGCTCCCACACAGCCCAGCTCCCGATTGTCTGGATCATTCTGCACCTACCCACTGCTCCCTCGCAGCCCAGGTGCCGACAGTCTGGATCATCCTGTTCCTCAAAACTGCTTCCTCACAGCCCAGCTCCCGACTGTCTGGATCATTCTGCACCACCCCACTGCTCCCACACAGCACAGCTCCCGATTGTGAGGATCATTCTGCTCCTTCCCCACTGCTCCTCACAACCCAGCTCCCGACTGTCTGGATCATTCTGCTCCTCCCGACCGCACCCTCACAGCCCAGATCCCGACTGTCTGGATCAATCTGCTCCTTCCCCACTGCTCCCTCACTGCCCAGCACCTGACTGTCTGGATCATTCCACTCCTCCCCACTGCTACATCACTGCCCAGCTCCCGTCTGTCTGGATCATCCTGCTCCTCCCCACTGCACCCTCACATCTCAGCTCCCGACTGTCTGGATCATTCTGCTCCTACCCACAGCTCGCTCATAGCCCAGCTCCCGACTGTCAGGATTATTCTGCTCCTTCCCACTGTTCCCTCACAGCCCAGGTCCCGACAGTCTGGATCATTCTGCTCCTCACCACTGCTTCCTCGCAGCCCAGAATCCCGACTGGATACTGGATCATTCTGCTCCTTCCCCACTACTCCCTCACAGCCCAGCTCTGGACTGTCTGGATCATTCTGCTCCTTCCCCACTGCTCCCTCACAGCCCAGCTCCCGAATGTCTGGAACATTCTGCTCCTCCCCACTGCTCCCACACAGCCCAGCTACCGACTGCCAGGATCATTCTGCTCCTATCCATTTCTCCCACACAGCCCAGCTCCCGATTGTCTGGATCATTCTGCACCTACCCACTGCTCCCTCGCAGCCCAGGTGCCGACGGCCTGGATCATCCTGCTCCTCACCACTGCTTCCTCGCAGCCCAGAATCCCGACTGGATACTGGATCATTCTGCTCCTTCCCCACTACTCCCTCACAGCCCAGCTCTGGACTGTCTGGATCATTCTGCTCCTTCCCCACTGCTCCCTCACAGCCCAGCTCCCGACTGTCTGGAACATTCTGCTCCTCCCCACTGCTCCCACACAGCCAAGCTACCGACTGCCAGGATCTTTCTGCTCCTATCCATTTCTCCCACACAGCCCAGCTCCCGATTGTCTGGATCATTCTGCACCTACCCACTGCTCCCTCGCAGCCCAGCTCCTGACTGTCTGGATCATTCTGCTCCTCCCGAACGCTCCCTCACAGCCCAGCTCCCGACTGTCTGGATCAATCTGCTCCTTCCCCACTGCTCTCTCACTGCCCAGCTCCCGACTGCCTGGATCATTCCACTCCTCCGCACTGCTCACTCACTGCCCAGCTCCCGACTGCCTGGATCATTCCACTCCTCCCCACTGCTCTCTCACAGCCCAGCTCCCGACTGTCTGGATCATTCTGCTCCTCCCCACTGCACCCTCTGAGCCAAGCTTCCGAATGTCTGGATCATCCTGCTCCTCCCCACTGCTCCCTCACAGCCCAGCTCCCGACTGTCTGGATCATCGTGCTCCTCCCCACTGCTCCCTCCCAGCCCAGCTCCCGACTGTCTGGATCATCCTGCTCCTTCCCCACTGCACCCTCACAGCTCAGCTCCCGACTGTCCGGATCATTCTGCTCCTCTCCACTGCTTCCTCACAGCCCAGCTCCCGACTGTCTGGATCATTCTGCTCCTTCCCCACAGTTCCCTCACAGCCCAGCTCCCGTCTGTCTGCATCATCCTGCTCCTCCCCACTGCACCCTCACAGCTCAGCTCCCGACTGTCTGGATCATTCTGCTCCTACCCACTGCACCTTCACAACCCAGCTCCCGACTGTCTGGATCATTATGCTCCTCCCCACTGCTCCCTCACAGCCCAGCTGCCGACTGGCTGGATCATTCCACTCCTCCCCACTGCTCCCTCACAGCCCAGCTCCCGACTGTCTGGGTCGTTTTGCTCCTCCCCACTGCACCCTCACAACCCAGCTCCCGACTGTCTGGATCACACTGCTCCTCCCCACTGCACCCTCACAACCCAGCTCCCGACTGTCTGTATCATTCTGCTTCACCCCACTGCCCCTCACAGCCCAGCTGCCGACAGTCTGGATCATTCTGCTCCTCCCCACTGCTCCCTCACAACCCAGCTCCCGACTGTCTGGATCATTCTGCTCCTCCCCACTGCTCCCTCACAGCCCAGCTCCCGACTGTCTGGATCATTCCACTCCTCCCCACTGCTCCCTCAGAGCCCAGCTCCCGACAGTCTGGATCATTGTTCTCCTCCCCACTGCACCCTCACAGCCCAGCTCCCGACTGTCTGGACCATGCTGCTCCTCCACACTGCTCCCTCACAGCCCAGCTCCCGACAGTCTGGATCATTCTGCTCCTCCCCACTGCTCTCTCACAGCCTAGCTCGCGACAGTCTGGATCATTCTGCTCCTCCCCACTGCTGCCTCACAGCCCAGCTCCCGACAGTCTGGATCATTCTGCTCCTCCCCCACTGGTTCCTCACAGCTCAGCTCCCGACTGGTACTGGATCATTCTGCTCCTCCCCACTGCTCCCTCACAGCCCAGCTCCCGACTGTCTGGATCATTCTGCTCCTTCCCCAAAGTTCCCTCACAGCCTAGCTCCCGTCTGTCTCGATCATCCTGCTCCGTCCCCAAAGTTCCCTCACAGCCTAGCTCCCGTCTGTCTCGATCATCCTGCTCCTCCCCACTGCACCCTCACAGCTCCGCTCCCGACTGTCTGGATCATCCTGCTCCTCCCCACTGCACCCTCACAGCTCAGCTCCCGACTCACTGGATCATTCTGCTCCTCCCCACTGCTCACTCACACCCCAGCTCCCGACTGTCTGGATCATTATGCTCCTCCCCACGGCTCCCTCACAGCCCAGCTGCCGACTGTCTGGATCATTCCACTCCTCCCCACTGCTCCGTCACAGCCCAGCTCCCGACTGGACACTGGGTCATTCTGCTCCACCCCACTGTCACTCACAGTCCAGCTGCCGACAGTCTGGATCATTCTGCTCCTCCCCACTGCTCTGTCACAGCCCAGCTCCCGACAGTCTGGATCATTCTGTTCCTCTCCACTGCTCCCTCACAGCCCAGCTCCCGACAGTCTGGATCATTCTGCTCCTTCGCCACTGCTCCCTCACTGCCCAGCTCCCGACAGTCTGGATAATCCTGCTCCTTCCCCACTGCTCCCTCACAACCCAGCTCCCGACTGTCTGGATCATTCTGCTCCTCCCCACTGCTCCCTCACTGCCCAGCTCCCGACAGTCTGGATCATTCTGCTCCTTCCCCACTGCTCCCTCACAACCCAGCTCCCGATAGTCTGGATCATTCTGCTCCTCCCGACCGCTCCCTCACAGCCCAGCTCCCGACTGTCTGGATCAATCTGCTCCTTCCGCACTGCTCCCTCACTGCCCAGCTCCCGACTGCCTGGATCATTCCACTCCTCCCCACTGCTCCCTCACTGCCCAGCTCCCGACTGACTGGATCATTCCACTCCTCCCCATTGCTCCCTCACAGCCCAGCTCCCGACTGTCTGGATCATTCTGCTCCTCCCCACTGCACCCTCTGAGCCCAGCTTCCGAATGTCTGGATCATCCTGCTCCTCCCCACTGCTCCCTCACAGCCCACTCTCGACTGACTGGATCATCCTGCTCCTCCCCACTGCTCCCTCACAGCCCAGCTCCCAACTGTCTGTATCATTCTGCTCCTCCCCACTGCTCCCTCACAGCCCAGCTCCCGTCTGTCTGGATCATTCCACTCCTCCCCACTGCTCCCTCAGAGCCCAGCTCCCGACAGTCTGGATCATTGTTCTCCTCCCCACTGCACCCTCACAGCCCAGCTCCCGACTGTCTGGATCATGCTGCTCCTCCACACTGCTCCCTCACAGCCCAGCTCCCGACAGTCTGGATCATTCTGCTCCTCCCCACTGCTCTCTCACAGCCTAGCTCCCGACAGTCTGGATCATTCTGCACCTCCCCACTGCTGCCTCACAGCCCAGCTCCCGACAGTCTGGATCATTCTGCTCCTCCCCCACTGGTTCCTCACAGCTCAGCTCCCGACTGGTACTGGATCATTCTGCTCCTCCCCACTGCTCCCTCACAGCCCAGCTCCCGACTGGACACTGGATCATTCTGCTCCCCCACACTACTCCCTCTCTGCCCAGGTCCCGACTCTCTGGATCATTCTGCTCCTCCCCACTGCTCCCTCACAGCCCAGCTCCCGTCTGTCTGGATCATCCTGCTCCTCCCCACTGCTCCCTCACAGCCCAGCTCACGACTGTCTGGATCATCCTGCTCCTCCCCACTGCTCCCTCACAAACCAGCTCCCGACTGTCTGGATCATCCTGCTCCTCCCCACTGCTGCCTCACAGCCCAGCTCCCGACTGTCTGGATCATTCTGCTCCTTCCCCACTGCACCCTCACAGCTCAGCTCCCGACTGTCCGGATCATTCTGCTCCTCTCCACTGCTTCCTCGCAGCCCAGCTCCCGACTGTCTGGATCATTCTGCTCCTTCCCCACAGCTCCCTCACAGCCCAGCTCCCGTCTGTCTGGATCACCCTGCTCCTCCCCACTGGACCCTCACAGCTCAGCTCCCGACTGTCTGGATCATTCTGCTCCTCCCCACTGCACCCGCACAACCCAGCTCCCGACTGTCTGGATCATTCTGCTCCTCTCCACTGCTTCCTCACAGCCCAGCTCCCGACTGTCTGGATCATTCTGCTCCTTCCCCAAAGTTCCCTCACAGCCTAGCTCCCGTCTGTCTCGATCATCCTGCTCCTCCCCACTGCACCCTCACAGCTCCGCTCCCGACTGTCTGGATCATCCTGCTCCTCCCCACTGCACCCTCACAGCTCAGCTCCCGACTCTCTGGATCATTCTGCTCCTCCCCACTGCTCCCTCACACCCCAGCTCCCGACTGTCGGGATCATTATGCTCCTCCCCACGGCTCCCTCACAGCCCAGCTGCCAACTGTCTGGATCATTCCACTCCTCCCCACTGCTCCCTCACAGCCCAGCTCCCGACTGGACACTGGGTCATTCTGCTCCACCCCACTGTCACTCACAGCCCAGCTGCCGACAGTCTGGATCATTCTGCTCCTCCCCACTGCTCCCTCACAACCCAGCTCCCGACTGTCTGGATGATTCTGCTCCTCCCCACTGCACCCTCACAACCCAGCTCCCGACTGTCGGGATCATTATGCTCCTCCCCACGGCTCCCTCACAGCCCAGCTCCCGACTGTCTGGATCATTACACTCTTCCCCACTGCTCCCTCACAGCCCAGCTCCCGACTGTCTGGATCATGCTGCTCCTCCCCACTGCTCCCTCACAGCCCAGCTCCCGACAGCCTGGATCATTCTGCTCCTCCCCACTGCTCTGTCACAGCCCAGCTCCCGACAGTCTGGATCATTCTGTTCCTCTCCACTGCTCCCTCACAGCCCAGCTCCCGACAGTCTGGATCATTCTGCTCCTTCGCCACTGCTCCCTCACAACCCAGCTCCCGACTGTCTGGATCATTCTGCTCCTCCCCACTGCTCCCTCACTGCCCAGCTCCCGACAGTCTGGATCATTCTGCTCCTTCCACACTGCTCCCTCACAACCCAGCTCCCGACAGTCTGGATCATTCTGCTCCTCTCGACCGCTCCCTCACAGCCCAGCTCCCGACTGTCTGGATCAATCTGCTCCTTCCGCACTGCTCCCTCACTGCCCAGCTCCCGACTGCCTGGATCATTCCACTCCTCCCCACTGCTCCCTCACTGCCCAGCTCCCGACTGACTGGATCATTCCACTCCTCCCCACTGCTCCCTCACAGCCCAGCTCCCGTCTGTCTGGATCATTCCACTCCTCCCCACTGCTCCCTCAGAGACCAGCTCCCGACAGTCTGGATCATTGTTCTCCTCCCCACTGCACCCTCACAGCCCAGCTCCCGACTTTCTGGATCATGCTGCTCCTCCACACTGCTCCCTCACAGCCCAGCTCCCGACAGTCTGGATCATTCTGCTCCTCCCCACTGCTCTCTCACAGCCTAGCTCCCGACAGTCTGGATCATTCTGCTCCTCCCCACTGCTGCCTCACAGCCCAGCTCCCGACAGTCTGCATCATTCTGCTCCTCCCCCACTGGTTCCTCACAGCTCAGCTCCCGACTGGTACTGGATCATTCTGCTCCTCCCCACTGCTCCCTCACAGCCCAGCTCCCGACTGGACACTGGATCATTCTGCTCCCCCACACTACTCCTTCTCTGCCCAGGTCCCGACTCTCTGGATCATTCTGCTCCTCCCCACTGCTCCCTCACAGCCCAGCTCCCGTCTGTCTGGATCATCCTGCTCCTCCCCACTGCTCCCTCACAGCCCAGCTCACGACTGTCTGGATCATCCTGCTCCTCCCCACTGCTCCCTCACAAACCAGCTCCCGACTGTCTGGATCATCCTGCTCCTCCCCACTGCTGCCTCACAGCCCAGCTCCCGACTGTCTGGATCATTCTGCTCCGTCCCCACTGCACCCTCACAGCTCAGCTCCCGACTGTCCGGATCATTCTGCTCCTCTCCACTGCTTCCTCGCAGCCCAGCTCCCGACTGTCTGGATCATTCTGCTCCTTCCCCACAGCTCCCTCACAGCCCAGCTCCCGTCTGTCTGGATCACCCTGCTCCTCCCCACTGGACCCTCACAGCTCAGCTCCCGACTGTCTGGATCATTCTGCTCCTCCCCACTGCACCCGCACAACCCAGCTCCCGACTGTCTGGATCATTCTGCTCCTCTCCACTGCTTCCTCACAGCCCAGCTCCCGACTGTCTGGATCATTCTGCTCCTTCCCCAAAGTTCCCTCACAGCCTAGCTCCCGTCTGTCTCGATCATCCTGCTCCTCCCCACTGCACCCTCACAGCTCCGCTCCCGACTGTCTGGATCATCCTGCTCCTCCCCACTGCACCCTCACAGCTCAGCTCCCGACTCTCTGGATCATTCTGCTCCTCCCCACTGCTCCCTCACACCCCAGCTCCCGACTGTCGGGATCATTATGCTCCTCCCCACGGCTCCCTCACAGCCCAGCTGCCGACAGTCTGGATCATTCTGCTCCTCCCCACTGCTCCCTCACAACCCAGCTCCCGACTGTCTGGATTATTCTGCTCCTCCCCACTGCACCCTCACAACCCAGCTCCCGACTGTCGGGATCATTACGCTCCTCCCCACGGCTCCCTCACAGCCCAGCTCCCGACTGTCTGGATCATGCTGCTCCTCCCCACTGCTCCCTCACAGCCCAGCTCCCGACAGCCTGGATCATTCTGCTCCTCCCCACTGCTCTGTCACAGCCCAGCTCCCGACAGTCTGGATCATTCTGTTCCTCTCCACTGCTCCCTCACAGCCCAGCTTCCGACAGTCTGGATCATTCTGCTCCTTCGTCACTGCTCCCTCACAACCCAGCTCCCGACTGTCTGGATCATTCTGCTCCTCCCCACTGCTCCCTCACTGCCCAGCTCCCGACAGTCTGGATCATTCTGCTCCTTCCCCACTGCTCCCTCACAACCCAGCTCCCGACAGTCTGGATCATTCTGCTCCTCTCGACCGCTCCCTCACAGCCCAGCTCCCGACTGTCTGGATCAATCTGCTCCTTCCGCACTGCTCCCTCACTGCCCAGCTCCCGACTGCCTGGATCATTCCACTCCTCCCCACTGCTCCCTCACTGCCCAGCTCCCGACTGACTGGATCATTCCACTCCTCCCCACTGCTCCCTCACAGCCCAGCTCCCGACTGTCTGGATCATTCTGCTCCTCCGCACTGCACCCTCTGAGCCCAGCTTCCGAATGTCTGGATCATCCTGCTCCTCCCCACTGCTCCCTCACAACCCACTCTCGACTGACTGGATCATCCTGCTCCTCCCCACTGCTCCCTCACAGCCCAGCTCCCAACTGTCTGGATCATTCTGCTCCTCCCCACTGCTCCCTCACAGCCCAACTCCCGTCTGTCTGGATCATCCTGCTCCTCCCCACTGCTCCCTCACAGCCCAGCTCCCGACTGTCTGCATCATCCTGCTCCTCCACACTGCTCCCTCACAACCCAGCTGCCGACTGTCTGGATCATCCTGCTCCTCCCCACTGCTCCCTCACTGCCCAGCTCCCGACAGTCTGGATCATTCTGCTCCTTCCCCACTGCACCCTCACAGCTCAGCTCCCGACAGTCTGGATCATTCTGCTCCTCTCCACTGCTTCCCCACAGCCCAGCTCCCGACTGTCTGGATCATTCTGCTCCTTCCCCACAGCTCCCTCACAGCCCAGCTCCCGTCTGTCTGGATCATCCTGCTCCTCCCCACCACACCCTCACAACCCCGCTCCCGAATGTCTGGATCATTCTGCTCCTTCCCCACTGCTCCCTCACAGCCCAGCTCCCGACTGTCTGGATCATTCTGCTCCTTCCCCACAGCTCCCTCACAGCCCAGCTCCCGTCTGTCTGGATCATCCTGCTCCTCCCCACCACACCCTCACAACCCCGCTCCCGAATGTCTGGATCATTCTGCTCCTTCCCCACTGCTTCCTCACAGCCCAGCTCCCGACTGGCTGGATCATTCTGCTCCTTCCCCACTGCTCCCTCACAGCCCAGCTCCCGTCTGTCTCGATCAACCTGCTCCTCCCCATGCACCCTCACAGCTCAGCTCCCGAATGTCTGGATCATCCTCCTCCTCCCCACTGCACCCTCACAGCTCAGCTCCCGACTCTCTGGATAATCCTGCTCCTCCCAATTGCTCCCTGACAACCCAGCTCCCGACTGTCTGGATCATTCTGCTCCTCCCCACTGCTCCCTCACAGCTCAGCTGCCGACTGTCTGGATCATTCCACTCCTCCCCACTGCACCCTCTGAGCCCAGCTTCCGAGTGTCTGGATCATTCTGCTGCTCCTCACTGCTCCCTCTGAGCCCAGCTCCCGACTGACTGGATAATTCCACTCCTCCCCACTGCTCCCTCACAGCCCAGCTCCCGACTGCCTGGATTATTCGGCTCCTCCCCCACTGCTTCCTCACAGCCCAGCTCCCGACTGTCTGGATCATTCTGCTCCTCCCCACTGCTCCCTCACAGCCCAGCTCCCGACTGCCTGGATCATTCTGCTCCTCCCCCACTGCTTCCTCACAGCCCAGCTCCCGACTGTCTGGATCATTCTGCTCCTCCCCCACTGCTCCCTCACAGCCCAGCTCCCGACTGTCTGCATCATTCTGCACCTCCCCACTGCTCCCTCACAGCGCAGCTCCTGACTGTCAGGATCATTCTGCTCATTCCCTCTGTCCCCTCACAGCCCAGCTCTGGACTGTCTGAATCATTCTGCTCCTTCCCCACTGCTCCCTCACAGCCCAGCTCCCGATTGTCTGGATCATTCTGCACCTCCGCACTGCTCCTTCGCAGCCCAAGTTCCGACAGTCTGGATCATTCTGCTCCTCACCACTGCTTCCTCACAGCCCAGCTCCCGACTGTCTGGATCATTCTGCTCCTTCCCCACTCCTCCCTCACAACCCAGCTCCCGACTGTCTGGATCGTTCTACTCCTTCCCCACTGCTCCCTCACTGCCCAGCTCCCGACTCCCTGGATCATTCTGCTCCTCCCCACTGCTCCCTCACAGCCCAGCTCCCGACTGTCTGGGTCAATCTGCTCCTCCCCACTGCTCCCTCACAGCCCAGGTCCCGACTGTCTGTATCCCTCTGCTCCTACCCACAGCTCGCTCATAGCCCAGCTCCCGACTGTCAGGATTATTCTGCTCCTTCCCACTGTTCCCTCACAGCCCAGGTCCCGACAGTCTGGATCATTCTGCTCCTCACCATTGCTTCCTCACAGCCCAGTATCCCGACTGGATACTGGATCATTCTGCTCCTTCCCCACTACTCCCTCACAGCCCAGCTCCCGACTGTCTGGATCATTCTGCTCCTTCCCCACTGCTCCCTCATAGCCCAGCTCCCGACTGTCTGGATCATTCTGCTCCTTCCCCACTGCTCCCTCACAGCCCAGCTCCCGACTGTCTGGATCATTCTGCTCCTCCCCACCGCTCCCACACAGCCCAGCTCCCGACTGGACACTGGATCATTCTGCTCCCCCACACTGCTCCCTCACAGCCCAGTTCCCGACTGTCTGGATCATTCTGCTCTTTCCCCACTGCTCCCTCACAGCCCATTCCAGACTGGATAATGGAATATTCTGCACCTCCGCCACTGGTCCCTCTCAGCTCAGCTCCCGACTGTCTGGATCATTCTGCTCCTACCCCACTGCTCCCTCACTGCCCAGCTCACGACTGCCTGGATCATTCTGCTCCTCCCCACTGCTCCCACACTGTCCAGCTCCCGACTGTCAGGATTATTCTGCTCCTTCCCACTGTTCCCTCACAGCCCAGGTCCCGACAGTCTGGATCATTCTGCTCCTCACCATTGCTTCCTCACAGCCCAGTATCCCGACTGGATACTGGATCATTCTGCTCCTTCCCCACTACTCCCTCACAGCCCAGCTCCCGACTATCTGGATCATTCTGCTCCTTCCCCACTGCTCCCTCATAGCCCAGCTCCCGACTGTCTGGATCATTCTGCTCCTTCCCCACTGCTCCCTCACAGCCCAGCTCCCGACTGTCTGGATCATTCTGCTCCTCCCCACCGCTCCCACACAGCCCAGCTCCCGACTGGACACTGGATCATTCTGCTCCCCCACACTGCTCCCTCACAGCCCAGTTCCCGACTGTCTGGATCATTCTGCTCTTTCCCCACTGCTCCCTCACAGCCCATTCCAGACTGGATAATGGAATATTCTGCACCTCCGCCACTGGTCCCTCTCAGCTCAGCTCCCGACTGTCTGGATCATTCTGCTCCTACCCCACTGCTCCCTCACTGCCCAGCTCACGACTGCCTGGATCATTCTGCTCCTCCCCACTGCTCCCACACTGTCCAGCTCCCGACAGCCTGGATCATTCTGCTCCTCCCCACTGCTCCCTCACAGCCCAGCTGCAGTCTGTCTGGACAAATCTGCTCCTCCCCACCGCTCCTTACAGACCAGCTCCCGACTGTCTGGATCAATCTGCTCCTCCCCACTGCTCCCTCGCAGCCCAGGTGCCGTCTGTCCTGATCATTTTGCTCCTCCCACTGCTCCCTCACAGCCCAGCTCACCACTGTCTGGATCATTCTGCTCCGCCCCACCGCTCCATCTCAGGCCAGCCCCCGATTGTCTGGATCAATCTGCTCCTTCCCCACTGCTCCCTCTGAGCCCAGCTTCCGAATGTCAAGATCATTCTGCTCCTTCACCACTGCTCCCTTACAGCCCAGCTCCCGACTGTCTGCATCATTCTGCTCCTCCCCACTGCTCCCTCACAGCCCAGCTCCCGACTGTCTGGATCGTTCTGCTCCTCCCCCACTGCACCCTCACAGCCCAGCTCCCGACTGTCTGGATCATTTTGCACCTCCCCACTGCTCCCTCACAGCGCAGCTCCCGACTGTCTGGACCATTCTGCTCATTCCCTCTGTCCCCTCACAGCCCAGCTCTGGACTGTCTGGATCATCCTGCTCCTTCCCCACTGCTCCCTCACATCCCAGCTCCCGATTGTCTGGATCATTCTGCTCCTCCCCCATTGCTCCCTCAGAGCCCATCTCCCGACAGTCTGGATCATTCTGCTCCTCCCCCACTGCTCCCTCACAGCCCAGCTCCCGACTGTCTGGATCATTCTCCTCCTCCCCAACGCTCCCTCACAGCCCAGCTCCCGACAGTCTGGATCATTCTGCTCCCCCACACTGCTCCCTCACAGCCCAGTTCCCGAATGTCTGGATCATTCTGCTCTTTCCCCACTGCTCCCTCACAGCCCATTCCAGACTGGATAATGGAACATTCTGCACCTCCGCCACTGGTCCCTCTCAGCTCAGCTTCCGACTGTCTGGATCATTCTGCTCCATCCACAGCTCGCTCATAGCCCAGCTACCGACTGTCAGGATTATTCTGCTCCTTCCCACTGTTCCCTCACATCCCAGTTCCCGACAGTCTGGATCATTCTGCTCCTCACCACTGCTTCCTCACAGCCCAGTATCCCGACTGGATACTGGATCATTCTGCTCCTTCCCCACTAATCCCTCACAGCCCAGCTCCCGACTGTCTGGATCATTCTGCTCCTTCCCCACTACCCACTCACAGACCAGCTCCCGACTGTCTGGATCATTCTGCTCCTTCCCCACTGCTCCCTCACAGCCCAGCTCCCGACTGTCTGGATCATTCTGCTCCTCCACTCTGCTCCCTCACAGCCCAGCTCCCGACTGGATACTGGATCATTCTGTTCCTCCCCCACTGCTCCCCCACAGACAAGCTGCCGACTGTCTGGATCATTCTGCTGCTCCCCACTGCTCCCTCACTGCCCAGCTCCCGACTGTCTGGATTATTCTGTTCCTCCCCCACTGCTCCCCCACAGACAAGCTGCCGACTGTCTGGATCATTCTGCTGCTCCCCACTGCTCCCTCACTGCCCAGCTACTGACTGTCAGGATTATTCTGCTCCTCCCCCACTGCTCCCTCACAGCCCAGCTCCCGACTGTCTGGATCATTCTGCTCCTCCCCACCGCTCCCTCACAGCCCCCCTCCCGACTGCCTGGACCAATCTGCTCCTTCCCCACTGCTCCCTCACTGCCCAGCTCCCGACTGCCTGGATCATTCCACTCCTCCCCACTGCTCCCTCACAGCCCAGCTCCCGACTGTCTGGATCATTCTGCTCCTCCCCACTGTCCCCTCACAGCGCAGCTCCCGATTGTCTGGATCATTCTGCTCCCTCACAGCCCAGCTCCCGACTGCCTGGATCGTTCTGTTCCTCCCCCACAGCTCCCTCACAGCCCCGCTCCCGACTGCCAGGATCATTCTGCTCCACCCCCACTGCTCCCTCACAGCCCAGCTCCCGACTGTCTGGATCATTCTGCACCTCCCCACTGCTCCCTCACAGCGCAGCTCCCGACTGTCTGGAACATTCTGCTCATTCCCTCTGTCCCCTCACAGCCCAGCTCTGGACTGTCTGGATCATTCTGATCCTCCCCCACTGCGCCCTCACAGCCCAGCTCCCGACTGTCTGGAACATTATGCCACTCCCCACTGCTCCCACACAGCCCAGCTACCCACTGCTTGGATCATTCTGCTCCTATCCACTGCTCCCACACAGCCCAGCTCCCGATTGTCTGGATCATTCTGCACCTAACCACTACTCCCTCGCAGCCCAGGTGCCGACAGTCTGGATCATCCTGCTCCTCACCACTGCTTCCTCACAGCCCAGGTCCCGTCTGTCTGGATCATTCTGCACCTCCCTACTGCTCCCACACAGCCCAGCTCCCGATTGTCAGGATCTTTCTGCTCCTTCCCCACTGCTCCCTCACAACCCAGCTCCCGACTGTCTGGATCATTTTCCTCCTCTCCACTGCACCCTCTGAGCCCAGCTTCCGAATGTCTGGATCATCCTGCTCCTCCCCACTGCTCCCTCACAGCCCAGCTCTCGACTGACTGGATCATCCTGCTCCTCCCCACTGCTCCCTCAAAGACCAACTCCCAACTGTCTGCATCATTCTGCTCCTCCCCACTGCTGCCTCACAGCCCAGCTCCCGTCTGTCTGGATCATCCTGCTCCTCCCCACTGCTCCTTCACAGCCCAGCTCCCGACTGTCTGGATCATCCTTCTCCTCCCCACTGCTCCCTCACAACCCAGCTCCCGACTGTCTGGATTATCCTGCTCCTCCGCACTGCTCCCTCACAGCCCAGCTCCCGACTGCCTGGATCATTCAGCTCCTCCCCCACTGCAACCTCACAGCTCAGCTCCCGACTGTCTGGATCATTCTGCTCCTTCCCCACAGCTCCCTCACAGCCCAGCTCCCGTCTGTCTCGATCATCCTGCTCCTCCCCATGCACCCACACAGCTCAGCTCCCGACTGCCTGGATCATCCTGCTCCTCCCCACTGCACCCTCACAGCTCAGCTCCCGACTCTCTGGATCATTCTGCTCCTCCCCACTGCTCCCTCACAACCCAGCTCCCGACTGTCTGGATCATTCTGCTCCTCCCCACTGCTCCCTCACAGCCCAGCTGCCGACTGTCTGGATCATTCCACTCCTCCCCACTGCTCCCTCACTTCCCAGCTCCCGACTGCCTGGATCATTCCACTCCTCCCCACTGCTCCCTCACAGCCCAGCTCCCGACAGTCTGGATCATTGTGCTCCTCCCCACTGCACCCTCACAGCCCAGCTCCCGGCAGTCTGGATCATTCCACTCCTCCCCACTGCTCCCTCACAGCCCAGCTCCCGACAGTCTGGATCATTGTGCTCCTCCCCACTGCACCCTCACAGCCCAGCTCCCGACTGTCTGGATCATTCTGTTCCTCTCCACTGCTCACTCACAGCCCAGCTCCCGACAGTCTGGATCATTCTGCTCCTCCCCACTGCTCTCTCACAGCCCAGCTCCCGAGAGTCTGGATCATTCTACTCCTCCCCACTGCTCCCTCACAGCCCAGCTCCCGACAGTCTGGATCATTCTGCTCCTCCCCACCGCTCCCTCACAGCCCAGCTCTTACTGTCTGGATCATTCTGCTCCTTCCCCACTGCTTCCTCACAGCCCAGCTCCCGACAGTCTGGATCATTCTGCTCCTCCCTACTGCTCCCTCACAGCCCAGCTGCAGTCTTTCTGGACAATTCTGCTCCTCCCCACCGCTCCTTACAGCCCAGCTCCCGACTGTCTGGATCAATCTGCTCCTCTCCACTGCTCCCTCACAGCCCATTCCAGACTGGATAATGGAATACTCTGCACCTCCGCCACTGGTCCCTCACAGCCCAGCTCCCGACTGTCTGGATCATTCTGCTCCTTCCCCACTGCTCCCTCATAGCCCAGCTCCCGACTGTCTGGATCATTCTGCTCCTTCCCCACTGCTCCCTCACAGCCCAGCTCCCGACTGTCTGGATCATTCTGCTCCTCCCCACCGCTCCCACACAGCCCAGCTCCCGACTGGACACTGGATCATTCTGCTCCCCCACACTGCTCCCTCACAGCCCAGTTCCCGACTGTCTGGATCATTCTGCTCTTTCCCCACTGCTCCCTCACAGCCCATTCCAGACTGGATAATGGAATATTCTGCACCTCCGCCACTGGTCCCTCTCAGCTCAGCTCCCGACTGTCTGGATCATTCTGCTCCTACCCCACTGCTCCCTCACTGCCCAGCTCACGACTGCCTGGATCATTCTGCTCCTCCCCACTGCTCCCACACTGTCCAGCTCCCGACTGTCAGGATTATTCTGCTCCTTCCCACTGTTCCCTCACAGCCCAGGTCCCGACAGTCTGGATCATTCTGCTCCTCACCATTGCTTCCTCACAGCCCAGTATCCCGACTGGATACTGGATCATTCTGCTCCTTCCCCACTACTCCCTCACAGCCCAGCTCCCGACTATCTGGATCATTCTGCTCCTTCCCCACTGCTCCCTCATAGCCCAGCTCCCGACTGTCTGGATCATTCTGCTCCTTCCCCACTGCTCCCTCACAGCCCAGCTCCCGACTGTCTGGATCATTCTGCTCCTCCCCACCGCTCCCACACAGCCCAGCTCCCGACTGGACACTGGATCATTCTGCTCCCCCACACTGCTCCCTCACAGCCCAGTTCCCGACTGTCTGGATCATTCTGCTCTTTCCCCACTGCTCCCTCACAGCCCATTCCAGACTGGATAATGGAATATTCTGCACCTCCGCCACTGGTCCCTCTCAGCTCAGCTCCCGACTGTCTGGATCATTCTGCTCCTACCCCACTGCTCCCTCACTGCCCAGCTCACGACTGCCTGGATCATTCTGCTCCTCCCCACTGCTCCCACACTGTCCAGCTCCCGACAGCCTGGATCATTCTGCTCCTCCCCACTGCTCCCTCACAGCCCAGCTGCAGTCTGTCTGGACAAATCTGCTCCTCCCCACCGCTCCTTACAGACCAGCTCCCGACTGTCTGGATCAATCTGCTCCTCCCCACTGCTCCCTCGCAGCCCAGGTGCCGTCTGTCCTGATCATTTTGCTCCTCCCACTGCTCCCTCACAGCCCAGCTCACCACTGTCTGGATCATTCTGCTCCGCCCCACCGCTCCATCTCAGGCCAGCCCCCGATTGTCTGGATCAATCTGCTCCTTCCCCACTGCTCCCTCTGAGCCCAGCTTCCGAATGTCAAGATCATTCTGCTCCTTCACCACTGCTCCCTTACAGCCCAGCTCCCGACTGTCTGCATCATTCTGCTCCTCCCCACTGCTCCCTCACAGCCCAGCTCCCGACTGTCTGGATCGTTCTGCTCCTCCCCCACTGCACCCTCACAGCCCAGCTCCCGACTGTCTGGATCATTTTGCACCTCCCCACTGCTCCCTCACAGCGCAGCTCCCGACTGTCTGGACCATTCTGCTCATTCCCTCTGTCCCCTCACAGCCCAGCTCTGGACTGTCTGGATCATCCTGCTCCTTCCCCACTGCTCCCTCACATCCCAGCTCCCGATTGTCTGGATCATTCTGCTCCTCCCCCATTGCTCCCTCAGAGCCCATCTCCCGACAGTCTGGATCATTCTGCTCCTCCCCCACTGCTCCCTCACAGCCCAGCTCCCGACTGTCTGGATCATTCTCCTCCTCCCCAACGCTCCCTCACAGCCCAGCTCCCGACAGTCTGGATCATTCTGCTCCCCCACACTGCTCCCTCACAGCCCAGTTCCCGAATGTCTGGATCATTCTGCTCTTTCCCCACTGCTCCCTCACAGCCCATTCCAGACTGGATAATGGAACATTCTGCACCTCCGCCACTGGTCCCTCTCAGCTCAGCTTCCGACTGTCTGGATCATTCTGCTCCATCCACAGCTCGCTCATAGCCCAGCTACCGACTGTCAGGATTATTCTGCTCCTTCCCACTGTTCCCTCACATCCCAGTTCCCGACAGTCTGGATCATTCTGCTCCTCACCACTGCTTCCTCACAGCCCAGTATCCCGACTGGATACTGGATCATTCTGCTCCTTCCCCACTAATCCCTCACAGCCCAGCTCCCGACTGTCTGGATCATTCTGCTCCTTCCCCACTACCCACTCACAGACCAGCTCCCGACTGTCTGGATCATTCTGCTCCTTCCCCACTGCTCCCTCACAGCCCAGCTCCCGACTGTCTGGATCATTCTGCTCCTCCACTCTGCTCCCTCACAGCCCAGCTCCCGACTGGATACTGGATCATTCTGTTCCTCCCCCACTGCTCCCCCACAGACAAGCTGCCGACTGTCTGGATCATTCTGCTGCTCCCCACTGCTCCCTCACTGCCCAGCTCCCGACTGTCTGGATTATTCTGTTCCTCCCCCACTGCTCCCCCACAGACAAGCTGCCGACTGTCTGGATCATTCTGCTGCTCCCCACTGCTCCCTCACTGCCCAGCTACTGACTGTCAGGATTATTCTGCTCCTCCCCCACTGCTCCCTCACAGCCCAGCTCCCGACTGTCTGGATCATTCTGCTCCTCCCCACCGCTCCCTCACAGCCCCCCTCCCGACTGCCTGGACCAATCTGCTCCTTCCCCACTGCTCCCTCACTGCCCAGCTCCCGACTGCCTGGATCATTCCACTCCTCCCCACTGCTCCCTCACAGCCCAGCTCCCGACTGTCTGGATCATTCTGCTCCTCCCCACTGTCCCCTCACAGCGCAGCTCCCGATTGTCTGGATCATTCTGCTCCCTCACAGCCCAGCTCCCGACTGCCTGGATCGTTCTGTTCCTCCCCCACAGCTCCCTCACAGCCCCGCTCCCGACTGCCAGGATCATTCTGCTCCACCCCCACTGCTCCCTCACAGCCCAGCTCCCGACTGTCTGGATCATTCTGCACCTCCCCACTGCTCCCTCACAGCGCAGCTCCCGACTGTCTGGAACATTCTGCTCATTCCCTCTGTCCCCTCACAGCCCAGCTCTGGACTGTCTGGATCATTCTGATCCTCCCCCACTGCGCCCTCACAGCCCAGCTCCCGACTGTCTGGAACATTATGCCACTCCCCACTGCTCCCACACAGCCCAGCTACCCACTGCTTGGATCATTCTGCTCCTATCCACTGCTCCCACACAGCCCAGCTCCCGATTGTCTGGATCATTCTGCACCTAACCACTACTCCCTCGCAGCCCAGGTGCCGACAGTCTGGATCATCCTGCTCCTCACCACTGCTTCCTCACAGCCCAGGTCCCGTCTGTCTGGATCATTCTGCACCTCCCTACTGCTCCCACACAGCCCAGCTCCCGATTGTCAGGATCTTTCTGCTCCTTCCCCACTGCTCCCTCACAACCCAGCTCCCGACTGTCTGGATCATTTTCCTCCTCTCCACTGCACCCTCTGAGCCCAGCTTCCGAATGTCTGGATCATCCTGCTCCTCCCCACTGCTCCCTCACAGCCCAGCTCTCGACTGACTGGATCATCCTGCTCCTCCCCACTGCTCCCTCAAAGACCAACTCCCAACTGTCTGCATCATTCTGCTCCTCCCCACTGCTGCCTCACAGCCCAGCTCCCGTCTGTCTGGATCATCCTGCTCCTCCCCACTGCTCCTTCACAGCCCAGCTCCCGACTGTCTGGATCATCCTTCTCCTCCCCACTGCTCCCTCACAACCCAGCTCCCGACTGTCTGGATTATCCTGCTCCTCCGCACTGCTCCCTCACAGCCCAGCTCCCGACTGCCTGGATCATTCAGCTCCTCCCCCACTGCAACCTCACAGCTCAGCTCCCGACTGTCTGGATCATTCTGCTCCTTCCCCACAGCTCCCTCACAGCCCAGCTCCCGTCTGTCTCGATCATCCTGCTCCTCCCCATGCACCCACACAGCTCAGCTCCCGACTGCCTGGATCATCCTGCTCCTCCCCACTGCACCCTCACAGCTCAGCTCCCGACTCTCTGGATCATTCTGCTCCTCCCCACTGCTCCCTCACAACCCAGCTCCCGACTGTCTGGATCATTCTGCTCCTCCCCACTGCTCCCTCACAGCCCAGCTGCCGACTGTCTGGATCATTCCACTCCTCCCCACTGCTCCCTCACTTCCCAGCTCCCGACTGCCTGGATCATTCCACTCCTCCCCACTGCTCCCTCACAGCCCAGCTCCCGACAGTCTGGATCATTGTGCTCCTCCCCACTGCACCCTCACAGCCCAGCTCCCGGCAGTCTGGATCATTCCACTCCTCCCCACTGCTCCCTCACAGCCCAGCTCCCGACAGTCTGGATCATTGTGCTCCTCCCCACTGCACCCTCACAGCCCAGCTCCCGACTGTCTGGATCATTCTGTTCCTCTCCACTGCTCACTCACAGCCCAGCTCCCGACAGTCTGGATCATTCTGCTCCTCCCCACTGCTCTCTCACAGCCCAGCTCCCGAGAGTCTGGATCATTCTACTCCTCCCCACTGCTCCCTCACAGCCCAGCTCCCGACAGTCTGGATCATTCTGCTCCTCCCCACCGCTCCCTCACAGCCCAGCTCTTACTGTCTGGATCATTCTGCTCCTTCCCCACTGCTTCCTCACAGCCCAGCTCCCGACAGTCTGGATCATTCTGCTCCTCCCTACTGCTCCCTCACAGCCCAGCTGCAGTCTTTCTGGACAATTCTGCTCCTCCCCACCGCTCCTTACAGCCCAGCTCCCGACTGTCTGGATCAATCTGCTCCTCTCCACTGCTCCCTCACAGCCCATTCCAGACTGGATAATGGAATACTCTGCACCTCCGCCACTGGTCCCTCTCAGCTCAGCTCCCGACTGTCTGGATCATTCTGCTCCTACCCCACTGCTCCCTCACTGCCCAGCTCCCGACTGCCTGTATCATTCTGCTCCTCCCCACTGCTCCCTCACTGCCCAGCTCCCGACAGCCTGGATCATTCTGCTCCTCCCTACTGCTCCCTCACAGCCCAGCTGCAGTCTGTCTGGACAATTCTGCTCCTCCCCACCGCTCCTACAGCCCAGCTCCCGACTGTCTGGATCAATCTGCTCCTCCCCACTGCTCCCTCACAGCCCAGCTCCCGACTAGATACTGGATCATTCTGTTCCTCCCCCACTGCTCCCCCACAGACAAGCTGCCGACTGTCTGGATCATTCTGCTGCTCCCCACTGCTCCCTCACTGCCCAGCTCCCGACTGTCTGGATTATTCTGTTCCTCCCCCACTGCTCCCCCACAGACAAGCTGCCGACTGTCTGGATCATTCTGCTGCTCCCCACTGCTCCCTCACTGCCCAGCTCCCGACTGTCTGGATTATTCTGCTCCTCCCCCACTGCTCCCTCACAGCCCAGCTCCCGACTGTGTGGATCATTCTACTCCTCCCCACCGCTCCCTCACAGCCCCCCTCCCGACTGCCTGGAACATTATGCCTCTCCCCACTGCTCCCACACAGCCCAGCTACCGACTGCTTGGATCATTCTGCTCCTATCCACTGCTCCCACACAGCCCAGCTCCCGATTGTCTGGATCATTCTGCACCTAACCACTACTCCCTCGCAGCCCAGGTGCCGACAGTCTGGATCATCCTGCTCCTCACCACTGCTTCCTCACAGCCCAGGTCCCGTCTGTCTGGATCATTCTGCACCTCCCTACTGCTCCCACACAGCCCAGCTCCCGATTGTCAGGATCATTCTGCTCCTTCCCCACTGCTCCCTCACAACCCAGCTCCCGACTGTTTGGATCATTTTGCTCCTCCCCACTGCACCCTCTGAGCCCAGCTTCCGAAAGTCTGGATCATCCTGCTCCTCCCCACTGCTCCCTCACAGCCCAGCTCTCGACTGACTGGATCATCCTGCTCCTCCCCACTGCTCCCTCAAAGCCCAGCTCCCAACTGTCTGCATCATTCTGCTCCTCCCCACTGCTCCCTCACAGCCCAGCTCCCGTCTGTCTGGATCATCCTGCTCCTCCCCACTGCTCCTTCACAGCCCAGCTCCCGACTGTCTGGATCATCCTTCTCCTCCCCACTGCTCCCTCACAACCCAGCTCCCGACTGTCTGGATTATCCTGCTCCTCCCCACTGCTCCCTCACAGCCCAGCTCCCGACTGTCTGGATCATTCAGCTCCTCCCCCACTGCAACCTCACAGCTCAGCTCCCGACTGTCTGGATCATTCTGCTCCTTCCCCACAGCTCCCTCACAGCCCAGCTCTCGTCTGTCTCGATCATCCTGCTCCTCCCCATGCACCCACACAGCTCAGCTCCCGACTGCCTGGACCATCCTGCTCCTCCCCACTGCACCCTCACAGCTCAGCTCCCGACTCTCTGGATAATTCTGCTCCTCCCCACTGCTCCCTCACAACCCAGCTCCCGACTGTCTGGATCATTCTGCTCCTCCCCACTGCTCCCTCACAGCCCAGCTGCCGACTGTCTGGATCATTCCACTCCTCCCCACTGCTCCCTCACTTCCCAGCTCCCGACTGCCTGGATCATTCCACTCCTCCCCACTGCTCCCTCACAGCCCAGCTCCCGACAGTCTGGATCATTGTGCTCCTCCCCACTGCACCCTCACAGCCCAGCTCCCGGCAGTCTGGATCATTCCACTCCACCCCACTGCTCCCTCACAGCCCAGCTTCCGACAGTCTGGATCATTGTGCTCCTCCCCACTGCACCCTCACAGCCCAGCTCCCGACTGTCTGGATCATTCTGCTCCTCTCCACTGCTCACTCACAGCCCAGCTCCCGACAGTCTGGATCATTCTGCTCCTCCCCACTGCTCTCTCACAGCCCAGCTCCCGAGAGTCAGGATCATTCTGCTCCTCCCCACTGCTCCCTCACAGCGCAGCTCCCGACAGTCTGGATCATTCTGCTCCTCCCCAGCGCTCCATCACAGCCCAGCTCTGGACTGTCTGGATCATTCTGCTCCTTCCCCACTGCTTCCTCACAGCCCAGCTCCCGACAGTCTGGATCATTCTGCTCCTCCCTACTGCTCCCTCACAGCCCAGCTGCAGTCTGTCTGGACAATTCTGCTCCTCCCCACCGCTCCTTACAGCCCAGCTCCCGACTGTATGGGTCAATCTGCTCCTCCCCACTGCTCCCTCACAGCCCATTCCAGACTGGATAATGGAATACTCTGCACCTTCGCCACTGGTCCCTCTCAGCTCAGCTCCCGACTGTCTGGATCATTCTGCTCCTACCCCACTGCTCCCTCACTGCCCAGCTCCCGACTGCCTGGATCATTCTGCTCCTCCCCACTGCTCCCTCACTGCCCAGCTCCCGACAGCCTGGATCATTCTGCTCCTCCCTACTGCTCCCTCACAGCCCAGCTGCAGTCTGTCTGGACAATTCTGCTCCTCCCCACCGCTCCTTACAGCCCAGCTCCCGACTGTCTGGATCAATCTGCTCCTCCCCACTGCTCCCTCACAGCCCAGCTCCCGACTGGATACTGGATCATTCTGTTGCTCCCCCACAGACAAGCTGCCGACTGTCTGGATCATTCTGCTGCTCCCCACTGCTCCCTCACTGCCCAGCTCCCGACTGTCTGGATTATTCTGTTCCTCCCCCACTGCTCCCCCACAGACAAGCTGCCGACTGTCTGGATCATTCTGCTGCTCCCCACTGCTCCCTCACTGCCCAGCTCCCGACTGTCTGGATTATTCTGCTCCTCCCCCACTGCTCCCTCACAGCCAAGATCCCGACTGTGTGGATCATTCTACTCCTCCCCACCGCTCCCTCACAGCCCCCCTCCCGACTGCCTGGACCAATCTGCTCCTTCCCCACTGCTCCCTCACTGCCCAGCTCCCGACTGCCTGGATCATTCCACTCCTCCCCACTGCTCCCTCACAGCCCAGCTCCCGACTGTCTGGAACATTATGCCTCTCCCCACTGCTCCCACACAGCCCAGCTACCGACTGCTTGGATCATTCTGCTCCTATCCACTGCTCCCACACAGCCCAGCTCCAGATTGTCTGGATCATTCTGCACCTAACCACTACTCCCTCGCAGCCCAGGTGCCGACAGTCTGGATCATCCTGCTCCTCACCACTGCTTCCTCACATCCCAGGTCCCGTCTGTCTGGATCATTCTGCACCTCCCTACTGCTCCCACACAGCCCAGCTCCCGATTGTCAGGATCATTCTGCTCCTTCCCCACTGCTCCCTCACAACCCAGCTCCCGACTGTCTGGATCATTTTGCTCCTCCCCACTGCACCCTCTGAGCCCAGCTTCCGAATGTCTGGATCATCCTGCTCCTCCCCACTGCTCCCTCACAGCCCAGCTCTCGACTGACTGGATCATCCTGCTCTTCCCCACTGCTCCCTCAAAGCCCAGCTCCCAACTGTCTGCATCATTCTGCTCCTCCCCACTGCTCCCTCACAGCCCAGCTCCCGTCTGTCTGGATCATCCTGCTCCTTCCCACTGCTCCTTCACAGCCCAGCTCCCGACTGTCTGGATCATCCTTCTCCTCCCCACTGCTCCCTCACAACCCAGCTCCCGACTGTCTCGGTTATCCTGCTCCTCCCCACTGCTCCCTCACAGCCCAGCTCCCGACTGTCTGGATCATTCAGCTCCTCCCCCACTGCAACCTCACAGCTCAGCTCCCGACTGTCTGGATCATTCTGCTCCTTCCCCACAGCTCCCTCACAGCCCAGCTGCAGTCTGTCTGGACAATTCTGCTCCTCCCCACCGCTCCTTACAGCCCAGCTCCCGACTGTCTGGATCAATCTGCTCCTCCCCACTGCTCCCTCACAGCCCATTCCAGACTGGATAATGGAATACTCTGCACCTCCGCCACTGGTCCCTCTCAGCTCAGCTCCCGACTGTCTGGATCATTCTGCTCCTACCCCACTGCTCCCTCACTGCCCAGCTCCCGACTGCCTGGATCATTCTGCTCCTCCCCACTGCTCCCTCACTGCCCAGCTCCCGACAGCCTGGATCATTCTGCTCCTCCCTACTGCTCCCTCACAGCCCAGCTCCCGACTGTCTGGATCATTCTGCTCCTTCCCCACAGCTCCCTCACAGCCCAGCTGCAGTCTGTCTGGACAATTCTGCTCCTCCCCACCGCTCCTTACAGCCCAGCTCCCGACTGTCTGGATCAATCTGCTCCTCCCCACTGCTCCCTCACAGCCCATTCCAGACTGGATAATGGAATACTCTGCTCCTCCCCACTGCTCCCTCACAGCCCAGCTCCCGACTGGATACTGGATCATTCTGTTCCTCCCCCACTGCTCCCCCACAGACAAGCTGCCGACTGTCTGGATCATTCTGCTGCTCCCCACTGCTCCCTCACTGCCCAGCTCCCGACTGTCTGGATTATTCTGTTCCTCCCCCACTGCTCCCCCACAGACAAGCTGCCGACTGTCTGGATCATTCTGCTGCTCCCCACTGCTCCCTCACTGCCCAGCTCCCGACTGTCTGGATTATTCTGCTCCTCCCCCACTGCTCCCTCACAGCCCAGCTCCCGACTGTCTGGATCATTCTACTCCTCCCCACCGCTCCCTCACAGCCCCCCTCCCGACTGCCTGGACCAATCTGCTCCTTCCCCACTGCTCCCTCACTGCCCAGCTCCCGACTGCCTGGATCATTCCACTCCTCCCCACTGCTCCCTCACAGCCCAGCTCCCGACTGTCTGGATCATTCTGCTCCTCCCCACTGTCCCCTCACAGCGCAGCTCCCGATTGTCTGGATCATTCTGCTCCCTCACAGCCCAGCTCCCGACTGTCTGGATCGTCCTGCTCCTCCCCCACTGCTCCCTCACAGCCCCGCTCCCGACTGCCTGGATCATTCTGCTCCACCCCCACTGCTCCCTCACAGCCCAGCTCCCGACTGTCTGGATCATTCTGCACCTCCCCACTGCTCCCTCACAGCGCAGCTCCCGACTGTCTGGATCATTCTGCTCATTCCCTCTGTCCCCTCACAGCCCAGCTCTGGACTGTCTGGATCATTCTGCTCCTTCCCCACTGCGCCCTCACAGCGCAGCTCCCGACTGTCTGGGTCATTCTGCTCATTCCCTCTGTCCCCTCACAGCCCAGCTCAGGACTGTCTGGATCATTCTGCTCCTTCCCCACTGCTCCCTCACAGCCCAGCTCCCGACTGTCTGGAACATTCTGCTCCTTCCCACTGCTCCCACACAGCCCAGCTACCGACTGCCTGGATCATTCTGCTCCTATCCACTGCTCCCACACAGCCCAGCTCCCGATTGTCTGGATCATTCTGCACCTACCCACTGCTCCTTCGCAGCCCAGGTGCCGACAGTCTGGATCATCCTGCTCCTGACCACTGCTTCCTCACAGCCCAGCTCCCGACTGTCTGGATCATTCTGCACCTCACTACTGCTCCCACCCAGCCCAGCTCCCGATTGTCAGGATCATTCTGCTCCTTCCCCACTGCTCCGTCACAACCCAGCTCCCGACTGTCTGGATCATTCTGCTCCTGCCGACCGCTCCCTCACAGCCCAGCTCCCGACTGTCTGGATCAATCGGCTCCTTCCCCACTGCTCCCTCACTGCCCAGCTCCCGACTGCCTGGATCATTCCACTCCTCCCCACTGCTCCCTCACTGCCCAGCTCCCGACTGTCTGGATCATTTCACTCCTCCCCACTGCTCCCTCACAGCCCAGCTCCTGACGGTCTGGATCATTCTGCTCCTCCCCACTGCACCCTCTGAGCCCAGCTTCCGAATGTCTGGATCATCCTGCTCCTCCCCACTGCTCCCTCACAGCCCAGGTCTCGACTGACTGAATCATCCTGCTCCTTACCACTGCTCCCTCACAGCCCAGCTCCCGACTGGACACTGGATCATTCTGCTCTCCCACACTGCTCCCTCACAGCTCTGCTCCCGACTGTCTGGATCATTCTGCTCCACCCCACCGCTCCCACACAGCCCAGCTCCCGACTGGATAATGGAACATTCTGCACCTCCGCCACTGGTCCCTCTCAGCTCAGCTCCCGACTGTTTGGATCATTCTGCTCCTACCCACAGCTCGCTCATAGCCCAGCTCCCGACTGTCTGGATCATTCTGCTCCTTCCCCACTGCTCCCTCACAGCCCAGCTCCCGACTGTCTGGATCATTCTGCTCCTCCCCACCGCTCCCACACAGCCCAGCTCCCGACTGGACACTGGATCATTCTGCTCCCCCACACTGCTCCCTCACAGCCCATTCCAGACTGGATAATGGAACATTCTGCACCTCCGCCACTGGTCCCTCTCAGCTCAGCTTCCGACTGTCTGGATCATTCTGCTCCATCCACAGCTCGCTCATAGCCCAGCTACCGACTGTCAGGATTATTCTGCTCCTTCCCACTGTTCCCTCACATCCCAGGTCCCGACAGTCTGGATCATTCTGCTCCTCACCACTGCTTCCTCACAGCCCAGTATCCCGACTGGATACTGGATCATTCTGCTCCTTCCCCACTAATCCCTCACAGCCCAGCTCCCGACTGTCTGGATCATTCTGCTCCTTCCCCACTACCCACTCACAGACCAGCTCCCGACTGTCTGGATCATTCTGCTCCTTCCCCACTGCTCCCTCACAGCCCAGCTCCCGACTGTCTGGATCATTCTGCTCCTCCACACTGCTCCCTCACAGCCCAGCTCCCGACTGGATACTGGATCATTCTGTTCCTCCCCCACTGCTCCCCCACAGACAAGCTGCCGACTGTCTGGATCATTCTGCTGCTCCCCACTGCTCCCTCACTGCCCAGCTCCCGACTGTCTGGATTATTCTGTTCCTCCCCCACTGCTCCCCCACAGACAAGCTGCCGACTGTCTGGATCATTCTGCTGCTCCCCACTGCTCCCTCACTGCACAGCTCCCGACTGTCTGGATTATTCTGCTCCTCCCCCACTGCTCCCTCACAGCCCAGCTCCCGACTGTCTGGATCATTCTGCTCCTCCCCACCGCTCCCTCACAGCCCCCCTCCCGACTGCCTGGACCAATCTGCTCCTTCCCCACTGCTCCCTCACTGCCCAGCTCCCGACTGCCTGGATCATTCCACTCCTCCCCACTGCTCCATCACAGCCCAGCTCCCGACTGTCTGGATCATTCTGCTCCTCCCCACTGTCCCCTCACAGCGCAGCTCCCGATTGTCTGGATCATTCTGCTCCCTCACAGCCCAGCTCCCGACTGTCTGGATCATTCTGCTCCTCCCCACCGCTCCCACACAGCCCAGCTCCCGACTGGACACTGGATCATTCTGCTCCCCCACACTGCTCCCTCACAGCCCAGTTCCCGACTGTCTGGACCATTCTGCTCTTTCCCCACTGCTCCCTCACAGCCCATTCCAGACTGGATAATGGAACATTCTGCACCTCCGCCACTGGTCCCTCTCAGCTCAGCTTCCGACTGTCTGGATCATTCTGCTCCATCCACAGCTCGCTCATAGCCCAGCTACCGACTGTCAGGATTATTCTGCTCCTTCCCACTGTTCCCTCACATCCCAGGTCCCGACAGTCTGGATCATTCTGCTCCTCACCACTGCTTCCTCACAGCCCAGTATCCCGACTGGATACTGGATCATTCTGCTCCTTCCCCACTAATCCCTCACAGCCCAGCTCCCGACTGTCTGGATCATTCTGCTCCTTCCCCACTGCTCCCTCACAGCCCAGCTCCCGACTGTCTGGATCATTCTGCTCCTCCACACTGCTCCCTCACAGCCCAGCTCCCGACTGGATACTGGATCATTCTGTTCCTCCCCCACTGCTCCCCCACAGACAAGCTGCCGACTGTCTGGATCATTCTGCTGCTCCCCACTGCTCCCTCACTGCCCAGCTCCCGACTGTCTGGATTATTCTGTTCCTCCCCCACTGCTCCCCCACAGACAAGCTGCCGACTGTCTGGATCATTCTGCTGCTCCCCACTGCTCCCTCACTGCACAGCTCCCGACTGTCTGGATTATTCTGCTCCTCCCCCACTGCTCCCTCACAGCCCAGCTCCCGACTGTCTGGATCATTCTGCTCCTCCCCACCGCTCCCTCACAGCCCCCCTCCCGACTGCCTGGACCAATCTGCTCCTTCCCCACTGCTCCCTCACTGCCCAGCTCCCGACTGCCTGGATCATTCCACTCCTCCCCACTGCTCCATCACAGCCCAGCTCCCGACTGTCTGGATCATTCTGCTCCTCCCCACTGTCCCCTCACAGCGCAGCTCCCGATTGTCTGGATCATTCTGCTCCCTCACAGCCCAGCTCCCGACTGTCTGGATCGTTCTGCTCCTCCCCCACAGCTCCCTCACAGCCCCGCTCCCGACTGCCTGGATCATTCTGCTCCACTCCCACTGCTCCCTCACAGCCCAGCTCCCGACTGTCTGGATCATTCTGCACCTCCCCACTGCTCCCTCACACCGCAGCTCCCGACTGTCTGGATCATTCTGCTCATTCCCTCTGTCCCCTCACAGCCCAGCTCTGGACTGTCTGGATCATTCTGTTCCTCCCCCACTGCGCCCTCACAGCCCAGCTCCCGACTGTCTGGAACATTATGCCTCTCCCCACTGCTCCCACACAGCCCAGCTACCGACTGCTTGGATCATTCTGCTCCTATCCACTGCTCCCACACAGCCCAGCTCCCGATTGTCTGGATCATTCTGCACCTAACCACTACTCCCTCGCAGCCCAGGTGCCGACAGTCTGGATCATCCTGCTCCTCACCACTGCTTCCTCACAGCCCAGGTCCCGTCTGTCTGGATCATTCTGCACCTCCCTACTGTTCCCACACAGCCCAGCTCCCGATTGTCAGGATCATTCTGCTCCTTCCCCACTGCTCCCTCACAACCCAGCTCCCGACTGTCTGGATCATTTTGCTCCTCCCCACTGCACCTTCTGAGCCCAGCTTCCGAATGTCTGGATCATCCTGCTCCTCCCCACTGCTCCCTCACAGCCCAGCTCTCGACTGACTGGATCATCCTGCTCCTCCCCACTGCTCCCTCAAATCCCAGCTCCCAACTGTCTGCATCATTCTGCTCCTCCCCACTGCTCCCTCACAGCCCAGCTCCCGTCTGTCTGGATCATCCTGCTCCTCCCCACTGCTCCTTCACAGCCCAGCTCCCGACTGTCTGGATCATCCTTCTCCTCCCCACTGCTCCCTCACAACCCAGCTCCCGACTGTCTGGATTATCCTGCTCCTCCCCACTGCTCCCTCACAGCCCAGCTCCCGACTGTCTGGATCATACAGCTCCTCCCCCACTGCAACCTCACAGCTCAGCTCCCGACTGTCTGGATCATTCTGCTCCTTCCCCACAGCTCCCTCACAGCCCAGCTCCCGTCTGTCTCGATCATCCTGCACCTCCCCATGCACCCACACAGCTCAGCTCCCGACTGTCTGGATCATCCTGCTCCTCCCCACTGCACCCTCACAGCTCAGCTCCCGACTCTCTGGATCATTCTGCTCCTCCCCACTGCTCCCTCACAGCCCAGCTCCCGACAGTCTGGATCATTCTGCTCCTCCCGACCGCTCCCTCACAGCCCAGCTCCCGACTGTCTGGACCAATCTGCTCCTTCCCCACTGCTTCCTCACTGCCCAGCTCCCGACTGCCTGGATCATTCCACTCCTCCCCAATGCTCCCTCTCTGCCCAACTCCCGACTGCCTGGATCATTCCACTCCCCCCCCACTGCTCCCTCACAGCCCAGCTCCCGACTGTCTGGATCATTCTGCTCCCCCCCCCCCCCCCCCCCCCCACTGCACCCTCTGAGCCCAGCTTCCGAATGTCTGGATCATCGTGCTCCTCCCCACTGCTCCCTCACAGCCCAGCTCATGACTGACTGGATCATCCTGCTTCTCCCCACTGCTCCCTCACAGCCCTGCTCACAACTGTCTGGATCATTCTGCTCCTCCCCACTGCTCCCTCACACCCCAGCTCCCGTCTGTCTGGATCATCGTGCTCCTCCCCACTGCTCCCTCACGGCCCAGCTCCCGACTGTCTGGATCATCCTTCTCCTCCCCACTGCTCCCTCACAACCCAGCTCCCGACTGTCTGGATTATCGTGCTCCTCCCCACTGCTCCCTCACAGCCCAGCTCCCGACTGTCTGGATCATTCTGCTCCTCCCCCACTGCAACGTCACCACTCAGCTCCCGACTGTCTGGATCATTCTGCTCCTCTCCACTGCTTCCTCACAGCCCAGCTCCCGACTGCCTGGATCATTCTGCTCCTTCCCCACAGCTCCCTCACAGCCCAGCTCCCGTCTGTCTCGATCATCCTGCTCCTCCCCATGCACAATCACAGCTCAGCTCCCGACTTTCTGGATCATCCTGCTCCTCCCCACTGCACCCTCACAGCTCTGCTCCCGACTCTCTGGATCATTCTGCTCCTCCCCACTGCTCCCTCACAACCCAGCTCCCGACTGTCTGGATCATTCTGCTCCTCCCCACTGCTCCCTCACAGCCCAGCTGCCGACTGTCTGGATCATTCCACTCCTCCCCACTGCTCCCTCACAGCCCAGCTCCCGACTGTCTGGTCCATTCTGCTCCTCCCCCACTGCTCCCTCACAGCCCAGCTCCCGACTGTCTGGATCATTCTGCATCTCCCCACCGCTCCTTCACAGCCCCCCTCCCGACTGCCAGGACCAATCTGCTCCTTCCCCACTGCTCCCTCACTGCCCAGCTACCGACTGCCTGGATCATTCCACTCCTTCCCACTGCTCCCTCACAGCCCAGCTCCCGACTGTCTGGATCATTCTGCTCCTCCCCACTGCACCCTCTGAGCCCAGCTTCCGAATAACTGGATCATTCTGCTGCTCCTTACTGCTCCCTCGCTGCCCAGCTCCCGACTGTCTGGATCGTTCTGCTCCTCCCCCACTGCTCCCTCACAGCCCAGCTCCCGACTGTCTGGATCATTCTGCACCTCCCCACTGCTCCCTCACAGCGCAGCTCCCGACTGTCTGGGTCATTCTGCTCATTCCCTCTGTCCCCTCACAGCCCAGCTCTGGACTGTCTGGATCATTCTGCTCCTTCCCCACTGCTCCCTCACAGCCCAGCTCCCGACTGTCTGGAACATTCTGCTCCTCCCCACTGCTCCCACACTGCCCAGCTACCGACTGCCTGGATCGTTCTGCTCCTCCCCCACTGCTCCCTCACAGCCCAGCTCCCGACTGTCTGGATCATTCTGCACCTCCCCACTGCTCCCTCACAGCGCAGCTCCCGACTGTCTGGGTCATTCTGCTCATTCCCTCTGTCCCCTCACAGCCCAGCTCTGGACTGTCTGGATCATTCTGCTCCTTCCCCACTGCTCCCTCACAGCCCAGCTCCCGACTGTCTGGAACATTCTGCTCCTCCCCACTGCTCCCACACAGCCCAGCTACCGACTGCCTGGATCATTCTGCTCCTATCCACTGCTCCCACACAGCCCAGCTCCCGATTGTCTGGATCATTCTGCACCTACCCACTGCTCCTTCGCAGCCCAGGTGCCGACAGTCTGGATCATCCTGCTCCTCACCACTGCTTCCTCACTGCCCAGCTCCCGACTGTCTGGATCATTCTGCAGCTCCCTACTGCTCCCACACAGCCGAGCTCCCGATTGTCAGGATCATTCTGCTCCTTCCCCACTGCTCCCTCACAACCCAGCTCCCGACTGTCTGGATCATTCTGCTCCTCCCGACCGCTCCCTCACAACCCAGCTCCCGACTGTCTGGATCAATCGACTCCTTCCCCACTGCTCCCTCACTGCCCAGCTCCCGACTGCCTGGATCATTCCACTCCTCCCCACTGCTCCCTCACTGCCCAGCTCCCGACTGTCTGGATCATTTCACTCCTCCCCACTGCTCCCTCACAGCCCAGCTCCCGACGGTCTGGATCATTCTGCTCCTCCCCACTGCACCCTCTGAGCCCAGCTTCCGAAAGTCTGTATCATCCTGCTCCTCCCCACTGCTCCCTCACAGCCCAGCTCTCGACTGACTGGATCATCCTGCTCCTTACCACTGCTCCCTCACAGGCTCGCTCCCGACTGGACACTGGATCATTCTGCTCCCCCACACTGCTCCCACACAGCTCTGCTCCCGACTGTCTGGATCATTCTGCTCCACCCCACCGCTCCCACACAGCCCAGCTCCTGACTGGACACTGGATCATTCTGCTCCCCCACACTGCTCCCTCACAGCCCATGTCCCGATTGTCTGGATCACTCTACTCTTTCCCCACTGCTACCTCACAGCCCATTCCAGACTGGATAATGGAACATTCTGCACCTCCGCCACTGGTCCCTCTCAGCTCAGCTCCCGACTGTCTGGATCATTCTCCTCCTACCCACAGCTCGCTCATAGCCCAGCTCCCGACTGTCAGGATTATTCTGCTCCTTCCCACTGTTCCCTCACAGCACAGGTCCCGACTGTCTGGATCATTCTGCTCCTTCCCCACTGCTCCCTCACAGCCCAGCTCCCGACTGTCTGGATCATACTGCTCCTTCCCCACTGCTCCCTCACAGCCCAGCTCCCGACTGTCTGGATCATTCTGCTCCTCCCCACCGCTCCCACACAGCCCAGCTCCCGACTGGACACTGTATCATTCTGCTCCCCCACACTGCTCCCTCACAACCCATGTCCCGACTGTCTGGATCACTCTGCTCTTTCCCCACTGCTACCTCACAGCCCATTCCAGACTGGATAATGGAACATTCTGCACCTCCGCCACTGGTCCCTCTCAGCTCAGCTCCCGACTGTCTGGATCATTCTCCTCCTACCCACAGCTCGCTCATAGCCCAGCTCCCGACTGTCAGGATTATTCTGCTCCTTCCCACTGTTCCCTCACAGCACAGGTCCCGACTGTCTGGATCATTCTGCTCCTTCCCCACTGCTCCCTCACAGCCCAGCTCCCGACTGTCTGGATCATACTGCTCCTTCCCCACTGCTCCCTCACAGCCCAGCTCCCGACTGTCTGGATCATTCTGCTCCTCCCCACCGCTCCCACACAGCCCAGCTCACGACTGGACACTGTATCATTCTGCTCCCCCACACTGCGCCCTCACAGCCCAGTTCCCGACTGTCTGGATCATTCTGCTCTTTCCCCACTGCTCCCTCACAGCCCATTCCAGACTGGATAATGGAACATTCTGCACCTCCGCCACTGGTCCCTCTCAGCTCAGCTTCCGACTGTCTGGATCATTCTGCTCCTACCCACAGCTCGCTCATAGCCCAGCTCCCGACTGTCAGGATTATTCTGCTCCTTTCCACTGTTCCCTCACAGCCCAGGTCCCGACAGTCTGGATCATTCTGCTCCTCACCACTGCTTCCTCACAGCCCAGTATCCCGGCTGGATACTGGATCTTTCTGCTCCTTCCCCACTACTCCCTCACAGCCCAGCTCCCGACAGTCTGGATTATTCTGCTCCTTCCCCACTGCCCACTCACAGCCTAGCTCCCGACTGTCTGGGTCATTCTGCTCCTTCCCCACTGCTCCCTCACAGCCCAGCTCCCGACTGTCTGGATCATTCTGCTCCTCCACACTGCTCCCTCACAGCCCAGCTCCCGACTGGATACTGGATCATTCTGTTCCTCCCCCACTGCTCCCCCACAGACAAGCTGCCGACTGTCTGGATCATTCTGCTGCTCCCCACTGCTCCCTCACTGCCCAGCTACCGACTGTCTGGATTATTCTGCTCCTCCCCCACTGCTCCCTCACAGCCCAGCTCCCGACTGTCTGGATCATTCTGCTCCTCCCCACCGCTCCCTCACAGCCCCCCTCCCGACTGCCTGGGCCAATCTGCTCCTTCTCCACTGCTCCCTCACTACCCAGCTCCCGACCGCCTGGATCATTCCACTCCTCCCCACTGCTCCCTCACAGCCCAGCTCGCGACTGTCTGGATCATTCTGCTCCTCCCCACTACACCCTCTGAGCCCAGCTTCAGAATGTCTGGATCATTCTGCTGCTCCCCACTGCTCCCTCTGAGCCCAGCTCCCGACTGTCTGGTCATTCCACTCCTCCCCACTTCTCCCACACAGCCCAGCTCCCGATTGTCTGGATCATTCTGCACCTACCCACTGCTCCCTCGCAGCCCAGGTGCCGACAGTTTGGATCATCCTGCTCCTCCCCACTGCTCCCTCACAGCCCAGCTCCCAACTGTCTGGATTATTCTGCTCCTCCCCACTGCTCCCTCACAGCCCAGCTCCCGTATGTCTGGATCATCCTGCTCCTCCCCACTGCTCCCTCACAGCCCAGCTCCCGACTGTCTGGATCATCCTGCTCCTCCCCACTGCTCCCTCACAACCCAGCTCCCGACTGTCTGGATCATCCTGCTCCTCCCCACTGCACCCTCACAGCCCAGCTCCCAACTGTCTGAATTATTCTGCTCCTCACCACTGCTTCCTCACATCCCAGCTCCCGACTGTCTGGATCATACTGCTCCTTCCCCACTGCTCCCTCACAGCCCAGCTCCCGACTGTCTGGATCATTGTGCTCCTCCCCACCGCTCCCACACAGCCCAGCTCCCGACTGGACACTGTATCATTCTGCTCCCCCACACTGCTCCCTCACAGCCCATGTCCCGACTGTCTGGATCACTCTGCTCTTTCCCCAATGCTACCTCACAGCCCATTCCAGACTGGATAATGGAACATTCTGCACCTCCGCCACTGGTCCCTCTCAGCTCAGCTCCCGACTGTCTGTATCATTCTCCTCCTACCCACAGCTCGCTCATAGCCCAGCTCCCGACTGTCAGGATTATTCTGCTCCTTCCCACTGTTCCCTCACAGCCCAGGTCCCGACAGTCTGGATCATTCTGCTCCTCACCACTGCTTCCTCACAGCCCAGTATCCCGGCTGGATACTGGATCATTCTGCTCCTTCCCCACTACTCCCTCACAGCCCAGCTCCCGACTGTCTGGATCATTCTGCTCCTTCCCCACTGCTCCCTCACAGCCCAGCTCCCGACTGTCTGGATCATTCTGCTCCTCCACACTGCTCCCTCACAGCCCAGCTCCCGCCTGGATACTAGATCATTCTGTTCCTCCGCCACTGCTCCCCACAGACAAGCTGCCGACTGTCTGGATCATTCTGCTGCTCCCCACTGCTCCCTCACTGCCCAGCTCCCGACTGTCTGGATTATTCTGCTCCTCCCCCACTGCTCCCTCACAGCCCAGCTCCCGACTGTCTGGATCATTCTGCTCGTCCCCACCGCTCCCTCACAACCCAGCTCCCGACTGTCTGGATCATCCTGCTCCTCCCCACTGCACCCTCACAGCCCAGCTCCCAACTGTCTGAATTATTCTGCTCCTCACCACTGCTTCCTCACATCCCAGCTCCCGACTGTCTGGATCATACTGCTACTTCCCCACCGCTCCCACACAGCCCAGCTCCCGACTGGACACTGTATCATTCTGCTCCCCCACACTGCTCCCTCACAGCCCATGTCCCGACTGTCTGGATCACTCTGCTCTTTCCCCACTGCTACCTCACAGCCCATTCCAGACTGGATAATGGAACATTCTGCACCTCCGCCACTGGTCCCTCTCAGCTCAGCTCCCGACTGTCTGGATCATTCTCCTCCTACCCACAGCTCGCTCATAGCCCAGCTCCCGACTGTCAGGATTATTCTGCTCCTTCCCACTGTTCCCTCACAGCCCAGGTCCCGACAGTCTGGATCCTTCTGCTCCTCACCACTGCTTCCTCACAGCCCAGTATCCCGGCTGGATACTGGATCATTCTGCTCCTTCCCCACTACTCCCTCACAGCCCAGCTCCCGACAGTCTGGATCATTCTGCTCCTTCCCCACTGCCCACTCACAGCCTAGCTCCCGACTGTCTGGATCATTCTGCTCCTTCCCCACTGCTCCCTCACAGCCCAGCTCCCGACTGTCTGGATCATTCTGCTCCTCCACACTGCTCCCTCACAGCCCAGCTCCCGCCTGGATACTAGATCATTCTGTTCCTCCCCCACTGCTCCCCCACAGACAAGCTGCCGACTGTCTGGATCATTCTGCTGCTCCCCACTGCTCCCTCACTGCCCAGCTCCCGACTGTCTGGATTATTCCGCTCCTCCCCCACTGCTCCCTCACAGCCCAGCTCCCGACTGTCTGGATCATTCTGCTCCTCCCCACCGCTCCCTCACAGCCCCCCTCCCGACTGCCTGGGCCAATCTGCTCCTTCTCCACTGCTCCCTCACTACCCAGCTCCCGACCGCCTGGATCATTCCACTCCTCCCCACTTCTCCCACACAGCCCAGCTCCCGATTGTCTGGATCATTCTGCACCTACCCACTGCTCCCTCGCAGCCCAGGTGCCGACAGTTTGGATCATCCTGCTCCTCCCCACTGCTCCCTCACAGCCCAGCTCCCAACTGTCTGGATTATTCTGCTCCTCCCCACTGCTCCCTCACAGCCCAGCTCCCGTATGTCTGGATCATCCTGCTCCTCCCCACTGCTCCCTCACAGCCCAGCTCCCGACTGTCTGGATCATCCTGCTCCTCCCCACTGCTCCCTCACAACCCAGCTCCCGACTGTCTGGATCATCCTGCTCCTCCCCACTGCACCCTCACAGCCCAGCTCCCAACTGTCTGAATTATTCTGCTCCTCACCACTGCTTCCTCACATCCCAGTATCCCGACTGGATACTGGATCATTCTGCTCCTTCCCCACTACTCCCTCACAGCCCAGCTCCCGACTGTCTGGATCATTCTACTCCTCCCCCATCTGCTCCCTCACAGCCCAGCTCTCGACTGTCTGGATAATTCTGCTCCTTCCCCACTGCTCCCTCACAGCCCAGCTCCCGACACTCTGGATCATTCTGCTCATCCACACTGCTCCCTCACAGCCCAGCTCCCGACAGGATACTGGATCATTCTGTTCCTCCCCCACTGCTCCCCCACAGACAAGCTGCCGACGGTCTGGATCATTCTGCTGCTCCCCACTGCTCCCCCCACAGCCCAGCTCCCGACTGTCTGGATCATTCTGCTCCTCCCCCACTGCTCCCTCACAGCCCAGCTCCCGACTGTCTGGATCATTCTGCTTCTCCCCACTGCACCCTCTGAGCCCAGCTTCCGAATGTCTGGATCATTCTGCTGCTCCCCACAGCTCCCTCTGAGCCCAGCTCCCGACTGTCTGGATCATTCCACTCCTCCCCACTGCTCCCTCACAGCCCATCTCCCGACTGTCTGGATCATTCTGCTCCTCCCCACTGTCCCCTCACAGCGCAGCTCCCGATTGTCTGGATCATTCTGCTCTTTCCCCACTGCTCCCTCACAGCCCATTCCAGACTGGATAATGGAACATCTGCACCTCCGCCACTGGTCCCTCTCAGCTCAGCTCCCGACTGTCTGGATCATTCTGCTCCTACCCACAGCTCGCTCATAGCCCAGCTCCCGACTATCAGGATTATTCTGCTCCTTCCCACTGTTCCCTCACAGCCCAGGTCCCGACAGTCTGGATCATGGCACTGGATTACATTTAGTCCTAGATCACTGAATGAGCTGGCGCTGGATTAAATTTAGTCCTAGACCAGTGAGTGAGCTGGCACTGGATTGCATTTATCCAAATCAGTGAGTATGCTTGCACTGGATTACGTTATCATCGATCAGTGAGTGAGCTCACATTGGCTTACATTTCCCCGAGACCGGGGAGTGAGCTGGCATTGGATTACATTTAGTCCTAGACTAGTGAGTCAGCTCGCACTGGATTACATTTATCCTCGATCAGTGAGTGACCTTGCACTGGATTATATTTAGTCCTAGATCAGTGAGTAAACTGGCACTGGATTACATTCAATCCTAGATCAGTGAGAGAGTTGGCACTTGATTACATTTATCCTAGATCAGTGAGTGGGTTGTCATTGGATTACATTTATCCTAGATCAGTGAGTGAGATGGCACTGGATTACATTTTTCCGAGATCGGTGAGTGACCTTGCACTGGATTACAATTTTCCTAGATCAGTGAGTGCACCGACACTGGTTTACATTTAGTCCTAGATCAGTGAGTGATCTTGCACCGGATTACATTAATCCTAGATCAGTGGGTGAGCTGGCACTGGATTACATTTAGTCCTAGATGAGTAAGTGAGCTGGCACTGGATTACATTTCCCCGAGACCGGTGAGTGAGCTGGCACTGGATTACATTTAGTCTTAGACTAGTGAGTCAGCTCGCACTGGATTACATTTATCCTCGATCAGTGAGTGAGTTGGCACTGGATTAAATTTATCCTAGATCAGTGAGTGAGCTGGCACTGGATTACATTTACCCTAGATCAGTGAGTGAGCTGGCACTGAATTACATTAATCCAAATCAGTGAGTGAGTTTGCACTGAATTACATTTATCCTAGATCAGTGAGTGAGCTGTTACTGGATTACATTTATCCTAGATCAGTGAGTGAGCTGGCACTGGATTACATTTTGTCCTGGACCATGTGTGTGCTGGCACTGGATCACATTTATCCTAGATCAGTGAGTGAGCAGGCACTGGATTACATTTAGACCTAGATCAGTGAGTGAACTGGCACTGGATTGCATTTATCCTAGACCGGTGAGTCCGCTGGAACTGGATTACATTTAGTCCTAGACCAGTGAGTGAGCTGGCACTGGATTACATTTATCCTAGATCAGTGAGTGAGCTGGCACTGCATTACATTTAGTCCGAGATCAGTGAGTGAGCTGGCACTGGATTACATTTAATCTTAGATCAGTGAGTGACCTGGCACTGGATTACATTCATCGTAGATCAGTGAGTGAGATGGTACTGGATTACATTTAGTCCTAGACCAGTGAGTGAGCTGGCACTGGATTACATTTAGACCTGGATCAGTGAGTGAGCTGGCACTGGATTACATTTATCCAAATCAGTGAGTGAGTTTGCACTGGATTACATTTATCCTATATTCAATGAGTGATCTTGCACTGGATTACATTTATTCCAAATCAGTGGGTGAGCTGGCACTGGATTACATTTAGTACTAGATGGGTAAGTGAGCTGGCACTGGATTACATTTGTCCTAGATCAGTGAGTGAGCTGGCAGTGGATTACATTTCCCCGAGACCGGGGAGTGAGCTGGCATTGGATTACATTTAGTCCTAGACTAGTGAGTCAGCTCTCACTGGATTACATTTATCCTCGATCAGTGAGTGACCTTGCACTGGATTATATTTAGTCCTAGATCAGTGAGTAAACTGGCACTGGATTACATTCAATCCTAGATCAGTGAGAGAGTTGGCACTTGATTACATTTATCCTAGATCAGTGAGTGGGTTGTCATTGGATTACATTTATCCTAGATCAGTGAGTGAGATGGCACTGGATTACATTCTTCCGAGATCGGTGAGTGACCTTGCACTGGATTACAATTTTCCTAGATCAGTGAGTGCACCGACACTGGATTACATTTAGTCCTAGATCAGTGAGTGATCTTGCACCGGATTACATTAATCCTAGATCAGTGGGTGAGCTGGCACTGGATTACATTTAGTCCTAGATGAGTAAGTGAGCTGGCACTGGATTACATTTATCCTAGATCAGTGAGTGAGCTGGCAGTGGATTACATTTCCCCGAGACCGGTGAGTGAGCTGGCACTGGATTACATTTAGTCTTAGACTAGTGAGTCAGCTCGCACTGGATTACATTTATCCTCGATCAGTGAGTGACCTTGCACTGGATTATATTTAGTCCTAGATCAGTGAGTAAACTGGCACTGGATTACATTCCATCCTAGATCAGTGATTGAGTTGGCACTGGATTAAATTTATCCTAGATCAGTGAGTGAGCTGGCACTGGATTACATTTACCCTAGATCAGTGAGTGAGCTGGCACTGAATTACATTAATCCAAATCAGTGAGTGAGCTGGCATTGGATTACATTTACCCTAGATCAGTGAGTGAGTTGGCACTGGATTACATTTATCCAAATCAGGGTGTTAGCTGGTACTGGATTACATTTAGACCTAGACCAGTGAGTGAGCTGGCACTGGATTGCATTTTGTCCTAGATCAGTGAGTGAGTTGGCATTGGATTATATTTATCGCAGATCAGTAAATGGCTTGCACTGGATTACATTTATCCCAGATCAGTGAGTGAGCTGGCACTGGATTACATTTATCCAAATCAGTGAGTGAGCTCGCACTGGATTACATTTATCCTAGATCAGTGAGTGAGCTGGCACTGGATTACAATTATCCTATATCAGTGAGTGAGCTGGCACTGGATTACATTTATCCTAGATCAGTGAGTGAGCTGGCACTGGATTACACTTATCCTTGATCAGTGAGTGAGCTTGCAGTGGATTACATTTATCCTTGATTAGTGAGTGAGCTGGCACTGGATTACATTTATCCTTTATCAGTGAGTGAGCTTGCACTGGATTACATTAGTCCTAGATCAGCGAGTGAGCTGGCAGTGGATTACAATTATCCTTGATTAGTGAGTGAGCTGGCACTGGATTACATTAGTCCTAGAGCAGTGAGTGAGCTGGCACTGGATTACATTTATCCTTTATCAGTGAGTGAGCTTGCACTGGATTACATTAGTATTAGAGCAGTGAGTGAGCTGGCACTGGATTACATTAGTCCTAGAGCAGTGAGTGAGCTGGCACTGGATTACACTTATCCTTGATCAGTGAGTGAGCTTGCACTGGATTACATTAGTCCTAGAGCAGTGAGTGAGCTGGCACTGGATTACATTTATCCTTTATCAGTGAGTGAGCTTGCACTGGATTACATTAGTCCTAGAGCAGTGAGTGAGCTGGCACTGGATTACATTTATCCTAGATCAGTGAGTGAGCTGGCAGTGGATTACATTTATCCTTGATTAGTGAGTGAGCTGGCACTGGATTACATTTATCCTTTATCAGTGAGTGAGCTTGCACTGGATTACATTAGTCCTAGAGCAGTGAGTGAGCTGGCACTGGATTACATTTATCCTAGATCAGTGAGTGAGCTGGCAGTGGATTACATTTATCCTTGATTAGTGAGTGAGCTGGCACTGGATTACATTTATCCTTTATCAGTGAGTGAGCTTGCACTAGATTACATTAATCCTAGATCAGTAAGTGATCTGGCACTGGATTACATTTATCCTTGATTAGTGAGTGAGCTGGCACTGGATTACATTTATCCTTTATCAGTGAGTGAGCTTGCACTGGATTACATTAGTCCTAGAGCAGTGAGTGAGCTGGCACTGGATTACATTTATCCTAGATCAGTGCGTGAGCTGGCACTGGATTACATTTATCCTAGATCAGTGAGTGAGCTGGCACTGGATTACATTTATCCTTGATTAGTGAGTGAGCTGGCACTGGATTACATTTATCCTTTATCAGTGAGTGAGCTTGCACTAGATTACATTATTCCTGGAGCAGTGAGCGAGCTGGCACTGGATTACACTTATCCTTGAATAGTGAGTGAGCTGGCAGTGGATTACATTTATCCAAATCAGTGAGTGAGTTTGCACTGGATTACATTAATCCAAGATCAGTGAGAGACCTTGCACTGGGTTACATTTACCTGAGACCGATGCGAGAGCAGGCATTGGATTATATTTAGTCCTAGATCAGTGAGTAAGATGGCACTGGATTACATTTCATCCTCGATGAGTGAGTGAGCTGGAACTGGATTACATTTATCCTAGGTCAGTGAGTGGGATGTCACTGGATTTCATTTATCCTAGATGAGTGAGTGAGCTGGCACTGGATTACATTTATCCTAGAGTGAGTGAGCTTGCACTGGATTACATTTATCCTAGATGAGTGAGTGAGCTGGCACTGGATTACATTTATCCTAGATCAGTGAGTGAGCTGGCACTGGATTACATTTATCCTTTATCAGTGAGTGAGCTTGCACTGGATTACATTAGTCCTAGAGCAGTGAGCGAGCTGGCACTGGATTACACGTATCCTTGATCAGTGAGTCAGCTGGCAGTGGATTACATTTATCCAAATCAGTGAGTGAGTTTGCACTGGATTACATTAATCCTAGATCAGTAAGTGATCTGGCACTGGATTACATTTATCCTAGATTATTGAGTGAGTTGGCCCTGGATTACATTTAGTCCTGGACCATGAGTGAGCTGGCACTGGGTTACATTTAGTCCTAGATCAGTGAGTGAGCTGGCACTGGGTTACATTTACCTGAGACCGATGCGAGAGCAGGCATTGGATTACATTTAGACCTAGACTAGTGAGTCAGCTCGCACTGGATTACATTTATCCTAGATCAGTGAGTGAGCTTGCACTGGACTATATTTAGTCCTAGATCAGTGAGTAAGATGGCACTGGATTACATTTCGTCCTCGATCAGTGAGTGAGTTGGCACTGGATTACATTTATCCTAGGTCAGTGAGTGGGCTGTCACTGGATTACATTTATCCTAGATGAGTGAGTGAGCTGGCACTGGATTACATTTATCCTAGATGAGTGAGTGATCTGGCACTGGATTAAATTTAGTCCTAGATCAGCGAGCGAGCTGGCACTGGATTACATTTAGTCCTAGACCAGTGAGTGAGCTGGCACTGGATTACATTTATTCCTGGATCAGTGAGTGAGTTTGGCACTGGATTACATTTATCCAAATCAGTGAGTGAGCTTGCACTGGATTACATTTCTCCAAATCAGTGAGTAAGTTTGCACTGGATTACATTAATCCTAGATCAGTAAGTGAGCTGGCACTGGATTACATTTATCCTAGATTAGTGAGTGAGTTTGCACTGGATTACATTTAGTCCTAGACCAGTGAGTGAGCTGGCACTGGATTACATTTATTCCTGGATCAGTGAGTTTGGCACTGGATTACATTGATCCAAATCAGCGAGTGAGCTTGCACAGGATTACATTTCTCCAAATCAGTGAGTAAGTTTGCACTGGATTACATTAATCCTAGATCAGTAAGTGAGCTGGCACTGGACTCCATTTAGTCCTAGATCAGTGAGTGAGCTGGCACTGGATTACATTTGTCCAAGGTCAGTGAGTGAGCTGGCACTGGATTACATTTATCCTAGATCAGTGAGTGAGCTGGCACTGGATTACATTTATCCTAGATCAGTGAGTGAGCTGGCACTGGGTTACATTTACCCGAGACAGGTACGTGAGCTGGCATTGGATAACATTTAGTCCTAGACTAGTGAGTCAGTTCGCACTGGATTGCATTTAGCCTAGATCAGTGAGTAAGCTTGCACTGGATTATATTTAGTCCTAGATCAGTTAGTAAAATGGCACTGGATTACATTTCGTCCTAAATCAGTGAGTGAGTTGGCACTGGATTACATTTATCCTTGATCAATGAGTGAGCTGGCACTGGATTACATTTATTCCTGGATCAGTGAGTGAGTTTGGCACTGGATTACATTTATCCAAATCAGTGAGTGAGCTTGCACTGGATTACATTTCTCCAAATCAGTGAGTAAGTTTGCACTGGATTGCATTAATCCTAGATCAGTAAGTGAGCTGGCACTGGATTACATTTATACTAGATTAGTGAGTGAGTTGGCACTGGATTACATTTAGTCCTAGACCAGTGAGTGAGCTGGCACTGGATTACATTTATTCCTGGATCAGTGAGTGAGTTTGGCACTGGATTACATTTATCCAAATCAGCGAGTGAGCTTGCACTGGATTACATTTCTCCAAATCAGTGAGTAAGTTTGCACTGGATTACATTAATCCTAGATCAGTAAGTGAGCTGGCACTGGATTACATTTTGCCCTGGACCATGTGTGAGCTGGCACTGGATCACATTTATCCTAGATCAGTGAGTGAGCAGGGACTGGATTACATTTAGACCTCGATCAGTAAGTGAGCTGGCATTGGATTACGTTTATCCTGGATCCGTGAGTGAGCTGGCACTGGATTACATTTAGTCCTAGATCAGTGAATGAGCTGGTGCTGGATTAAATTTAGTCCTAGACCAGTGAGTGAGCTGGCACTGGATTACATTTATCCAAATCAGTGAGTATGCTTGCACTGGATTACGTTATCATCGATCAGTGAGTGAGCTCACATTGGCTTACATTTATCCAAATCAGTGAGTGAGTTTGCACTGAATTACATTTATCCTAGATCAGTGAGTGAGCTGGTACTGGATTACATTTATCCTAGATCAGTGAGTGAGCTGGCACTGGATTACATTTTGTCCTGGACCATGTGTGTGCTGGCACTGGATCACATTTATCCTAGATCAGTGAGTGAGCAGGCACTGGATTACATTTAGACCTAGATCAGTGAGTGAACTGGCACTGGATTGCATTTATCCTAGACCGGTGAGTGCGCTGGAACTGGATTACATTTAGTCCTAGACCAGTGAGTGAGCTGGCACTGGATTACATTTATCCTAGATCAGTGAGTGAGCTGGCACTGGATTACATTCATCCTAGATCAGTGAGTGAGATGGCACTGGATTACATTCATCCTAGATCAGTGAGTGAGATGGCACTGGATTATATTTATTCAAATCAGTGAGTGAGTTGGTACTGGATTACATTTAGTCCTAGACCAGTGAGTGAGCTGGCACTGGATTACATTTAGACCTGGATCAGTGAGTGAGCTGGCACTGGATTACATTTATCCTAATCAGTGCGTGAGCTGGCACTGGGTTATATTTCTCCTAGATCAGTGAATGAGCTTGCCCTGGATTACATTTATCCAAATCAGTGAGTGAGTTTGCACTGGATTACATTTATCCTATATTCAATGAGTGATCTTGCACTGGATTACATTCATTCTAGATCAGTGGGTGAGCTGGCACTGGATTACATTTAGTCCTAGATGGGTAAGTGAGCTGGCAATGGATTACATTTGTCCTAGATCAGTGAGTGAGCTGGCAGTGGATTACATTTCCCCGAGACCGGGGAGTGAGCTGGCATTGGATTACATTTAGTCCTAGACTAGTGAGTCAGCTCGCACTGGATTACATTTATCCTCGATCAGTGAGTGACCTTGCACTGGATTATATTTAGTCCTAGATCAGTGAGTAAACTGGCACTGGATTACATTCCATCCTAGATCAGTGAGAGAGTTGGCACTTGATTACATTTATCCTAGATCAGTGAGTGGGTTGCCATTGCATTACATTTATCCTAGATCAGTGAGTGAGATGGCACTGGATTACATTTTCCCGAGATCGGTGAGTGACCTTGCACTGGATTACAATTTTCCTAGATCAGTGAGTGCACCGACACTGGATTACATTTAGTCCTAGATCAGTGAGTGAGCTGGCACCGGATTACATTTACCCTAGATCCGTGAGTGAGCTGGCACTGGATTACATTTATCCAAATCAGGGTGTTAGCTGGTACTGGATTACATTTAGTCCTAGACCAGTGAGTGAGCTGGCACTGGATTGCATTTTGTCCTAGATCAGTGAGTGAGTTGGCATTGGATTATATTTATCGTAGATCAGTAAATGGCTCGCACTGGATTACATTTATCCCAGATCAGTGAGTGAGCTGGCACTGGATTACATTTATCCAAATCAGTGAGTGAGCTCGCACTGGATTACATTTATCCTAGATCAGTGAATGGCTGGCACTGGATTACATTTATCCTGGACAACTGAGTGAGCTGGCACTGGATTACATTCACCCTAGGTGAGTGAGTGAGCTCACACTGGATTACATTTAGTCCTGGATTACTGAGGGAGTTTGGCACTGGATTACATTTAGTCCTGGATTACTGAGTGAGTTTGGCACTGGATTACATTTATCCAAATCAGTGAGTGAGCTTGCACTGGATTACATTTATCCTAGATCAGTGAATGTGCTCAGATTGTATTACAATTATCCTATATCAGTGGGTGAGCTGGCACTGGGTTACATTAGTCCTAGAGCAGTGAGTGAGCTGGCACTGGATTACATTTATCCTAGATCAGTGAGTGAGCTGGCACTGGATTACATTTATCCTAGATCAGTGAGTGAGCTGGCACTGGATTACATTTAGCCTAGATCAGTGAGTGAGCTGGCAGTGGATTACATTTATCCTTGATTCGTGAGTGAGCTGGCACTGGATTACATTAGTCCTAGAGCAGTGAGTGAGCTGGCACTGGATTACATTTATCCTAGATCAGTGAATGTGCTCAGACTGTATTACAATTATCCTATATCAGTGGGTGAGCTGGCACTGGGTTACATTAGTCCTAGAGCAGTGAGTGAGCTGGCACTGGATTACATTTATCCTAGATCAGTGAGTGAGCTGGCGCTGGATTACATTTATCCTAGATCAGTGAGTGAGCTGGCACTGGATTACATTTAGCCTAGATCAGTGAGTGAGCTGGCAGTGGATTACATTTATCCTTGATTAGTGATTGAGCTGGCACTGGATTACATTTATCCTAGATCAGTGAGTGAGCTGGCACTGGATTACATTTATCCTTTATCAGTGAGTGAGCTTGCACTGGATTACATTAGTCCTAGATCAGTGAGTGAGCTGCCACTGGATTACATTTATCCTAGATCAGTGAGTGATCTGCCAGTGGATTACATTTATCCTTGATTAGTGAGTGAGCTGGCACTGGATTACATTTATCCTTTATCAGTGAGTGAGCTGGCACTGGATTACATTTATCCTAGAGCAGTGAGTGAGCTGGCACTGGATTACATTAGTCCTAGAGCAGTGAGTGAGCTGGCACTGGATTACATTAGTCCTAGAGCAGTGAGTGAGCTGGCACTGGATTACACTTATCCTTGATCAGTGACTGAGCTGGCAGTGGATTACATTTATCCTTGATTAGTGAGTGAGCTGGCACTGGATTACATTTATCCTAGATCAGTGAGTGAGCTGGCAGTGGATTACATTTATCCTTGATTAGTGAGTGAGCTGGCACTGGATTACATTTATCCTAGATCAGTGAGTGAGCTGGCACTGGATTACATTTATCCTAGATCAGTGAGTGAGCTGGCACTGGATTACATTTATCCTAGATCAGTGAGTGAGCTGGCACTGGATTACATTTATCCTAGATCAGTGAGTGAGCTGGCACTGGATTACATTTATCCTAGATCAGTGAGTGAGCTGGCAGTGGATTACATTTATCCTTGATTAGTGAGTGAGCTGGCACTGGATTACATTTATCCTAGAGCAGTGAGTGAGCTGGCACTGGATTACATTAGTCCTAGAGCAGTGAGTGAGCTGGCACTGGATTACATTAGTCCTAGAGCAGTGAGTGAGCTGGCACTGGATTACATTAGTCCTAGAGCAGTGAGTGAGCTGGCACTGGATTACACTTATCCTTGATCAGTGAGTGAGCTGGCAGTGGATTGCATTTATCCAAATCAGTGAGTGAGTTTGCACTGGATTACATTAATCCTAGATCAGTAAGTGACCTGGCACTGGATTACATTTATCCTAGATTATTGAGTGAGTTGGCCCTGGATTACATTTAGTCCTGGACCATGAGTGAGCTAGCACAGGATTACATTTCGTCCTAGATCAGTGAGTGAGCTGGCACTGGATTACATTTCGTCCTAGATCAGTGAGAGACCTTGCACTGGGTTACATTTACCTGAGACCGATGCGAGAGCAGGCATTGGATTACATTTAGACCTAGATCAGTGAGTAAGATGGCACTGGATTACATTTATCCTAGATCAGTGAGTGAGCTTGCACTGGACTATATTTAGTCCTAGATCAGTGAATAAGATGGCACTGGATTACATTTCGTCCTCGATCAGTGAGTGAGTTGGCACTGGATTACATTTATCCTAGGTCAGTGAGTGGTCTGTCACTGGATTACATTTATCCTAGATGAGTGAGTGAGCTGGCACTGGATTACATTTATCCTAGATGAGTGAGTGAGCTGGAACTGGATTACATTTATCCTAGGTCAGTGAGTGGGCTGTCACTGGATTACATTTATCCTAGATGAGTGAGTGAGCTTGCACTGGATTACATTAGTCCTAGAGCAGTGAGTGAGCTGGCACTGGATTACATTTATCCTAGATCAGTGAGTGAGCTGGCAGTGGATTCCATTTATCCTTGATTAGTGAGTGAGCTGGCACTGGATTACATTAGTCCTAGAGCAGTGAGTGAGCTGGCACTGGATTACATTAGTCCTAGAGCAGTGAGTGAGCTGGCACTGGATTACATTTAGTCCTAGATCAGTGAGTGAGCTGGCAGTGGATTACATTTATCCAAATCAGTGAGTGAGTTTGCACTGGGTTACATTTACCTGAGACCGATGCGAGAGAAGGCATTGGATTACATTTAGACCTAGACTAGTGAGTCAGCTCGCACTGGATTACATTTATCCTAGATCAGTGAGTGAGCTTGCACTGGACTATATTTAGTCCTAGATCAGTGAGTAAGATGGCACTGGATTACATTTCGTCCTCGATCAGTGAGTGAGTTGGCACTGGATTACATTTATCCTAGGTCAGTGAGTGGGCTGTCACTGGATTACATTTATCCTAGATGAGTGAGTGAGCTGGCACTGGATTACATTTATCCTAGATGAGTGAGTGAGCTGGAACTGGATTACATTTATCCTAGATCAGTGAGTGAGCTGGCACTGGATTAAATTTAGTCCTAGATCAGCGAGCGAGCTGGCACTGGATTACATGTATTCCTGGATCAGTGAGTGAGTTTGGCACTGGATTACATTTATCCAAATCAGTGAGTGAGCTTGCACTGGATTACATTTCTCCAAATCAGTGAGTAAGTTTGCACTGGATTACATTAATCCTAGATCAGTAAGTGAGCTGGCACTGGATTACATTTATCCTAGATTAGTGAGTGAGTTTGCACTGGATTACATTTAGTCCTAGACCAGTGAGTGAGCTGGCACTGGATTACATTTATTCCTGGATTAGTGAGTGAGTTTGGCACTGGATTACATTGATCCAAATCAGCGAGTGAGCTTGCACTGGATTACATTTCTCCAAATCAGTGAGTAAGTTTGCACTGGATTACATTAATCCTAGATCAGTAAGTGAGCTGGCACTGGATTACATTTATCCTAGATTAGTGAGTGAGCTGGCACTGGATTACATGTATTCCTGGATCAGTGAGTGAGTTTGGCACTGGATTACATTTATCCAAATCAGTGAGTGAGCTTGCACTGGATTACTTTTCTCCAAATCAGTGAGTAAGTTTGCACTGGATTACATTAATCCTAGATCAGTAAGTGAGCTGGCACTGGATTACATTTATCCTAGATTAGTGAGTGAGTTTGCACTGGATTACATTTAGTCCTAGACCAGTGAGTGAGCTGGCACTGGATTACATTTATTCCTGGATTAGTGAGTGAGTTTGGCACTGGATTACATTGATCCAAATCAGCGAGTGAGCTTGCACTGGATTACATTTCTCCAAATCAGTGAGTAAGTTTGCACTGGATTACATTAATCCTAGATCAGTAAGTGAGCTGGCACTGGATTACATTTATCCTAGATTAGTGAGTGAGCTGGCACTGGATTACATTGAGTCCTAGATCAGTGAGTGATCTGGCACTGGATTACATTTGTCCAAGGTCAGTGAGTGAGCTGGCACTGGATTACATTTATCCTAGATCAGTGAGTGAGCTGGCACTGGATTACATTTATCCTAGATCAGTGAGTGAGCTGGCACTGGGTTACATTTACCCGAGACAGGTACGTGAGATGGCATTGGATAACATTTAGTCCTAGACTAGTGAGTCAGTTCGCACTGGATTGCATTTAGCCTAGATCAGTGAGTAAGCTTGCACTGGATTATATTTAGTCCTAGATCAGTTAGTAAAATGGCACTGGATTACATTTCGTCCTAAATCAGTGAGTGAGTTGGCACTGGATTACATTAATCCTTGATCAGTGAGTGAGCTGGCACTGGATTACATTTATTCCTGGATCAGTGAGTGAGTTTGGCACTGGATTACATTTATCCAAATCAGTGAGTGAGCTTGCACTGGATTACATTTCTCCAAATCAGTGAGGAAGTTTGCACTGGATTACATTAATCCTAGATCAGTAAGTGAGCTGGCACTGGATTACATTTATCCCAGATTAGTGAGTGAGTTGGCACTGGATTACATTTAGTCCTAGACCAGTGAGTGAGCTGGCACTGGATTACATTTATTCCTGGATCAGTGAGTGAGTTTGGCACTGGATTACATTTATCCAAATCAGCGAGTGAGCTTGCACTGGATTACATTTCTCCAAATCAGTGAGTAAGTTTGCACTGGATTACATTAATCCTAGATCAGTAAGTGAGCTGGCACTGGATTACATTTATCCTAGATTAGTGAGTGAGTTGGCACCGGATTACATTTATCCTAGATCAGTGAGTGAGCTGGTACTGGATTTCATTTATCCTAGATCAGTGAGTGAGCTGGCACTGGATTACATTTTGTCCTGGACCATGTGTGAGCTGGCACTGGATCACATTTATCCTAGATCAGTGAGTGAGCAGGGACTGGATTACATTTAGACCTCGATCAGTAAGTGAGCTGGCATTGGATTACGTTTATCCTGGATCCGTGAATGAGCTGGCACTGGATTACATTTAGTCCTAGATCAGTGAATGAGCTGGCACTGGATTAAATTTAGTCCTAGACCAGTGAGTGAGCTGGCATTGGATTACATTTATCCAAATCAGTGAGTATGCTTGCACTGGATTACGTTCTCCTGGATCCGTGAGTGAGCTGGCACTGGATTACATTTATCCTAGATCAGTGAGTGAACTGGCACTGGATTACATTTATCCTAGACCGGTGAGTGCGCTGGAACTGGATTAGATTTAGTCCTAGACCAGTGAGTGAGCTGGCACTGGATTACATTTATCCTTGACCAGTGAGTGAGCTGGCGCTGGATTACATTTAGTCCTAGATCAGTCAGTGAGCTGGCACTGGATTACATTTATCCAAATCAGTGATTGAGTTTGCACTGCATTACATTTATCCTATATTCAATGAGTGAGCTGGCAGTGGATCACATTTATGCTAGATCAGTGAGTGAGCTCACACTGGATTACATTTATTCTAGATCAGTGAGTGAGCTGGCACTGGATTACATTTATACTAGATCAGTGAGTGATCTGGCACTGGATTACATTGATCCCAGATCAGTGAGTGCGCTGACACTGGATTACAATTATCCAAATCAGTGGGTGAGCTGGTTCTGGATTGCATTCAGTCCTAGACCAGTGACTGAGCTGGCACTGGATTACATTTTGTCCTAGACCAGTGAGTGAGCTGTCACTGGATTACATTTATCCTAGATCAGTGAGTGAGCTGGCACTGGAATACATTTAGTCCTAGATCAGTAAGTGAGCTTGCACTGGATTACATTTATGCTAGATCAGTCAGTGAGCTGGCACTGGATTACATTTATCCCAGATCAGTGAGTGGGCTGGCACTGGATTACAATTATCCAAATCAGTGAGTGAGCTGGTTCTGGATTGCATTCAGTCCTAGACCAGTGACTGAGCTGGCACTGGATTACATTTAGTCCTTGATCAGCGAGTGAGCTGGCACTGGATTACATTTATCCAAATTAGTGAGTGAGCTTGCACTGGATTACATTTATTCTAGATCAGTGAGTGATCTGGCACTGGATTATATTTATCCTGGGTCAGTGAATGAGCTGCCACCGGACTACATTTATCCTAGATCAGTGAGTGATCTGGCACTGGATTACATTTATCCAAATCAGTGAGTAAGTTTGCACTGGATTACATTTATCCTAGGTAAGTGAGTGAGCTGGCACTGGATTACATTTATCCTATGTTCAATGAGTGAGCTGGCACTGGATCGCATTTATCCTTGACCAGTGAGTGAGCTCACACTGGATTAAATCTATCCTAGATCAGTGAGTGAGCTGGCACTGGATTACATTTATCCTAATCAGTGAGTGAGCTGGCACTGGATTATATTTATCCTAGATCAGTGAATGAGCTGGCACTGGATTACATTTATCCAAATCAGTGAGTGAGTTTGCACTGGATTACATTTATCCTATATTCAATGAGTGAGCTGGCACTGGATCACATTTATGTTAGATCAGTGAGTGAGCTCACACTGGATTTCATTTATTCTAGATCAGTGAGTGAGCTGGCACTGGATTCCATTTAGTCTTAGATCAGTGAGTGAGCTGTCACTGGATTTCATTTATCCTAGATCAGTGAGTGAGCTGGCACTTGAATACATTTAGTCCTAGATCAGTAAGTAAGGTGGCACTGGATTACATTTATACTAGATCAGTGAGTGAGCTGGCACTGGATTACATTTATCCCAGATCAGTGAGTGCGATGGCACTGGATTACAATTATCCAAATCAGTGAGTGAGCTGGTACTGGATTGCATTCAGTCCTAGACCAGTGAGTGAGCTGGCACTGGATTACATTTAGTCCTTGATCAGCGAGTGATCTGGCACTGGATTACATTTATCCAAATCAGTGAGTGTGCTGGCACTGGATTATATTTATCCTGGATCAGTGAATGAGCTGCCACCGGATTACATTTATCCTAGATCAGTGAGTGATCTGGCACTGGATTACATTTATCCTAATCAGTGAGTAAGTTTGCACTGGATTACATTTAACCTAGGTAAGTGAGTGAGCTGGCACTAGGTTACATTTATCCTATGTTCAATGAGTGAACTGGCACTGGATCGCATTTATCCTTGATCAGTGAGTGAGCTCACACTGGATTATATTTATCCTAGATCAGTGAGTGAGCTGGCAGTGGATTACATTAAGTCCTAGATCAGTGAGTGAGCTGACACTGGATTACATTTAGTCCTAGACCAGTGAGTGTGCTGCCACTGGATTCCATTTATCCTAATCAGTGAGTCAGCTTGCACAGGATTTCCTTTCTCCAAATCTGTGAGTCAGCTGGCACTGGATTACATTCAGTCCTGGATAAGTGAGTGAGCTGGCACTGGATTACATTTATCCAAATCAGTGAATGAGCTGGCACTCCATTACATTTAGTCCTGGATTAGTGAGTGCTCTGGCACTGGATTATATTTATCCTAGATCAGTGAGTGAGCTGGCACTGGATTATATTCATGCAAACCAGTGATTGAGCTGGCACTGGATTACATTTATCCTAGATCAGTGAGTGAGCTGGCACTGGATTACATTTAGTCCTGGAACAGTGAGTGAGCATCCACTGGATTACATTCATCTAAGATCAGTGAGTGAGCTGAAACTCGATTACTTTTGGAGCAAGACCAGTGCATGAGCTGGCGCTGGATTACATTTACACCGTGACCAGTGAGTGATCTATCACGACATTATGACAGGTCCTAAATCAGTGAGTGAGATGGCACTGGTTTACAGTTTGACCGAGACAGGTGGGGGATCTCACACTGGATTACAGTTAGACCTTGACCAGTGAGTGAGCTGGCACTGGATTACAGTTAGACCTAGACTAGTGAGTGAGCTGGCACTGGATTGCAATTAGGTCTTGGCCAGTGAGTGAGCTGGAACTGCATTACATTTAATCTTAGACTGCTGTGTGTTCGCACTAGATTACTTTCAGTCCGAGACCGGTGCATGAGCTGGCACTGGATTACATTTTGGCACTGGACCAGTGAATGAGCTTGCACTGGATTACATTTAGGTACTGGACCAGTGAGTGAACTGGCATTGGATTACATTTAGTGAGAAAACTGGCCCTGGAATACATTCAGACTAAGACCAGTGAGTGATCTGACACTGGATTGCACTTTTAACTCCGTTTTGATTCTGCTGTGATCACATTCCTGTAGCCTTGATCCATCACTCCTTGGCTCCTCACTCTGCAACTGGATCCTCTATTTTCTGACCCACATACCACAATCAGTAAGAATAAACAATAACACCTCCTCCACGATAGTCCTCAATACTGCGACCCCATAAGGCTGCGTACTTGCCCCCCTACTAACTCCCTGTACACACACGACCGCGTGGAAAAATTTGGTTCCCACTCCATCTACAAGTTTGCTGACGATACGACCACAGTGTTGTCAGATCTCGAATAACGACGAATCAGAATACAGGAGGGAGATAGAGAACCGAGGGGAGTGGTGCAACGACAGCAAAACTAAAGAGCTGGTCATTGACTTCAGGAAGCAAAGTACTGTACACACCCGTCAGCATCAATGGAGCAGAGGTGGAAATGGTTCGCAGCTTCAAATTCCTAGGGGTGCACATCACCAAAAATCTGTTCTGGGCCACCCATGTCGACGCTACCACCAATAAAGCACAACAGCGCCTATACTTCTTCAGGAAACTAAAGGAAATTCGGCATGGGCACACTATATTTTACCAACTTTTACAGATGCACCATAGAAAGCATCCTATCTGGCTGCATCACAGCCTGGTGATGTGTTGGGTGTTCTGGATCACAAACAGGTCACCACAAGTGGTGCAACTCCATTTTATTATAAGGTTAACTATATTAACATACTTGAAACTGTGGGTAAATGCAATACCAGCTTTAACTGTTGACCCTTGCCTAGTCCTAACCAGGTGATGCACTCAGCACATGGTGAATGTCTGTGTTGCAGGCGGTGAGCTCTGTGCTCCGAGCTGGCTGCTACTCGAGTGAGCGGGAACTCTCCTGTCCCCTGTCTTTATAGTGCGTGTGCTCTCACTGGTGATTGGCTGCGGTGTTGTGTATGCTGATTGGTCCCATTGCATGTCCATCAGTGTGTGTGTGTGTGTCTGCACAATGATATACTGGTGTATATTATAACACCTGGTATGGCAACTGCTCGGCCCAAGACCGCAAGAAACTTCAGAGAGTTGTGAACACCGCCCAGTCCATCACCCAAACCCGCCTCCCATCCATTGACTCAGTCTACACCTCCCGCTGCCTTTGGAAAGGCCACTCCCACCCAGCTTACTCACTCTTCCAACTTCTTCCATCGGGCAGGAGATACAAAAGTCTGCACAAACAGACTCAAAACCAGCTTCTGCCCCGCTGTTACCAGACTCCTAAACGACCCTCGTGTGGACTGACCTGATTAATACTACACCCCTGTATGCTTCACCCGATGCCAGTGTTTATTTAGTTACATTGTGTACCTTATGTTGCCCTATTACGTATTTTCGTCATGTACCAGATGATCTGTTTGAGCTGCACGCAGTAAAATACTTTTCACTGTACCTCGGTACACGTGGCAATAAACAAATCCAATCCAAATCACCCTCCACATCCAGCAGTCACCCCAACATGCTAATTCCTACTGTACTGCCCCCTCAGTCTTGTTAAACCCAAGTTCCAGTTACTTGGTGCGTGTGTATTGTACGGTTTTCTCACACACACAGCTAGGTTGTATTTGGGATTACTTTCTGATTAAAACCAATCAGCTGTGCAATAAACCATTTGCTGGCTCAACTCCCAACCCCATACTGACCACCTCATTAAAATGTGTGTGTGTGTGTGTGTGTGTGTGTGTGTGTGTGGCTAGAAGATGATGCACTCCATGGTCAAACAGCCTGTTTACACTGATGAGTCTGGGCTCACACTCAAGCACTTGCCATTTTGAGCGAGTTAGGTTTGGGTGCCTCCCTTGATGGATGGTCCATTTATCTGATAATTCTTCAATCTCCAAGACCTGTTTCTTCCCGCAGTGTGCTGCTCACCAGGGATTGCGGTGGGGATATCAAATTCTATATGAAATCTCGTCATCGCCAACAAGTCAGCTTTTACCAGAATGTATTAGGCCAAAGGGATCTGAGAATCTCCCTATGAGTTTTAAGCACTAGCTTAGCGGCATCTGCCATCCATTGCCGAGCCCCTGCATTCCCCACAGCCTCCACACCCACAACCTAACCCCACCTCCTCCATCCCCAATGATCCCCCCCACATCCCCAACAATCCACCCCACATCCCAAACCCCACCCCCTCCATCCCCAACAACCCACCCCCACATCCCAAACCCCACCCCCTCCATCCCCAACAATCCACCCCCACATCCCAAACCCCACCCCCTCCATCCCCAACAATCCACCCCCACATCCCAAA